>NC_046314.1:63337778-63702778 GCF_009819535.1 Lacerta agilis
GAACTCTTATCTTCTGTTATATAAATACCATTGGTTGTTTTTTAAAAATATATATTCAAAGATACACTTTTTACTTTTTAATATTTATTTTCAGTTTACTTTTTAATATTTATTTTCACTTGTGTTTTTAGAAAACTTTGATGTATACTGCTCTGCTGATAATTGAAATATCCTGTTAGACGCCTGCTAACAAACATTGCTCTAGCGCCATCTCTGATTATAATTTATAGACTCCAATATAAGCCATTTCAGCAGATTTCTCCCCACTGTGAAATATAGCTAGCACAGGAAAATTCTTTGTCTCCCACAGGCAAAAAAAAAATACTAGAGGTCAGTCTCTCTCTTTCTGTTTTTAAGAATTCATAAATCAAACCCAGCAACACTGTCAAAAGTGCTGCTTCTCATAGCTCACTCCTATCAATTCACAAAATAAGGGGGTTCCAATTAGATATGCATGGCAGAAAAGAGCAGTAGCTGTTCCCCCCACCACCTCATTTCTGCAATTTATTTTCTCATAAACAAACCGAACATAAGAAAATCCATGGGTGAATCAACTTATTAAAGTGGGGGTGAGGGAGCCAGTATATTATTTGAACAAGGCTAGAATAGCGATACCTTGCATTCGAAAGCCCTTGTGGGACAGCTGAGAGGGAGATTTGGAGCTGGAAATGGCAGACTGGGAAAGGAATAGTATCCCTTTCTGCCACTCATTAAAGGGACCCCTGACCATTAGGTCCACTCGTGTCCGACTCTGGGGTTGCGACGCTCATCTTGCGTTTCTGGCCAAGGGAGCGGGCGTACAGCTTCTGGGTCATGTGGCCAGCATGACTAAGCCGCTTCTGGTGAACCAGAACAACGCACGGAAACGCCGTTTACCTTCCCACTGGAGTGGTACCTATTTATCTACTTGCACTTTGACGTGCTTTCGAACTGCTAGGTGGGCAGCAGCTGGGACCGAGCAACGGGAGTTCACCCCCGTTGTGGGGATTCGAACTGCCGACCTTCTGATCAGCAAGCCCTAGGCTCTGTGGTTTAACCCACAGCGCCACCTGTGTCCCATTTAAAGGGACCTCTGAGCATCAGGTCGAGTCGTGTCTGACTGGGATTGCGGCACTTATCTCGCGTTACTGGCTGAGGGAGCCGGCGTACAGCTTCCGGGTCATGTGGCCAGCATGACTAAGCCGCTTCTGGTGAACCAGAGATTCCCCTCCTAAAGTGGCTTTTCATCTCCTAAAAGGGCTACTCTTGGATTACTGTTACACATGTTTGGATGATATCCAATGCTACCAATCTAGTCTCAGAATGGCATTTGATCTAGTGGGGGCGTCCACTAACATTGAATAAGGGGAGACAATTTTTGCCAATTTCCCCTTCCTGCTGCAGCCTGTGTTCCCCCACACCACCTTCCACATTGTTCTGGAGGATTGCTCAACTCTCTGGAGCTTGGGGGGGGGGGGCACAGGGGATTGCAATGGGAAGGGGGAATTGGCAAAAGCCACCCCCTCTTCTTTTATGTTAGCTGATGCCTGTGCTAGAGTTAAAGTTTAATTAATATTCACCTCTCTGTATAGCATGTAGTTTGGCCTCCATAATAATAGAGTTTTCATCTCTTAAAAAACTCCACTCAGAGCTGCCTTTATGGCAGTCGATTTTACTGAATAATTGAGAACTGAAGCCTTTCTATTTGCACCAAACCTTCTTGGTCAAGCTGTTCATAGTCTTTTTATATGTCAGTGTGATATTAATCTGGGGCTATGTACTGTAATAAAAGTCCTAAGAAATCACAGTGAACATAATGATCACATTGGGGTGGGGTGGGAGAATAAACAAACACGCCATCTCTGCAGAGTGGGTTCTCTCTGTGCAATAGCGGGGGGGGGGGGGTGTTCCCGGAATGGGAGGAAAGTCTTCCTCCTACTTATTTTATTGTTGGAGAAAAGGCAGGCAGAAAAGGGGCACTTTTTACCACTCAGCAGCTTGAATCAGCCTGTGATTTGAATTAGGGTGCAGCCTTGCGCTGTTGTGATTGATGATTCTGAAACTTGCTGTGTCCTGGATGATTGCACCAAATGATAGAGACATTGATCATTCTGATTCACCACTGGCTTCAGTGGTGTGGCATCTGCTGTTATCTCTATGTAGGGTAAGCTGCACTCTCTGAATATACACACCACTTTTCTGTGAGTGAGCAGAGGCTCCTCCTTTAACAACAGTTTGGTACTTAGCAATAGAACACCTAGGCTTTAACTGACTGGATATGGTGACCCTGGAGCGGAGGGAACTGGATCCAATCAAAAGTGCCCAACACACACTCTGTAGGCCACTGTGCATGTGTACAGGGCCCTCAAGGTGCCGGGCGTCTGAATGTAGTAGTCAGTACTGAGGAAATGCCTGCCTTTTATGTATGTAAGGCCCATGGCATTAGGAAAAGAGAAGAGTGTTTTAGCCACAATGTTTATGTGTTTATCCACAATGATAGGGTGGATTCCATATACGTACAGGGCCAATCTAGACCTGACATGCAATCATGGGTATCTTTTCTCAGATTTTTTAAAAGCCAAAAGCAGCTTTAGGAAGCTCTACATTGCAGCAGAGAAATGGCTGGCCAGAGTGAGCTTAATATTTGCCCATCTTTCCTATTCAAACTCTACCAGCCCCCCTCCAGCTGCTTTTCTCCCCTTGTGTCCTTGAGGAGATTGCTAGCATATGTTATTCACCTGACCGACAAGTGTACAGAGCTGGAGTCAGCAGCTCAGGGGCGTCAGCAGTGGCTCTCCAAAGAGTTGCCCATTGCAGCACTTCTCCTTAATTCCTTGTCATAATGAGTTCAAGGTGAAAGCTTGAGGATGGGAGGAGAACATTTTTCAGCCCAAGGGCCACATTCCTTTCTAGGCAACCTATGGGGGTGGGGGCACATGCCACTGGTGGAAAGGCCCAGAAGCAAAAGTGTACAAATGTTAATTTTACCTTATTTCTACAGAACCTGACACAACCTTCTCTATTCTCTGTTCAGGCAAGTAAGAAGCATTATCAGAGTTAAAGGACACTTTCCAGTCAGACAGAAACACTCAGGGAAGATGTGAAGCAGAGCCACTGAGGGGGATGCCCTGGGGAAAGTTTCCTGAGGGCCAGATAGAAAGGCATTTGGCCCCCGAGCCCAAGGTTCCCCATCCCTTCTCTAGGACATCATTAAACCAGTACATTGGTATAAACCAATTCTAAGAGTGTGTTGGGGAAAACCAAAATAAACAAATGAGCGTGGTTGGAAAGTACCTCATGTAGTACATGTCTGCATCTGAGTATGTCAGAGCCTGGTACGAACTTCAGTGGAATTCCTGTCAGTATGTGGTTATTCAAGAGGGGACCGAAATCTGAAGTCAAGCTTCAACATACTGCAGTTGAGGCTTAGTGTGTGATATTTGAGTCAGGGTGCCATGGTTCAAATCTCACCTCAGCCATGAACTCACAGGGTAGTCTTAGGTGAGCTCTATCTTTCAACTCTCCACTGCCCCTCTCTGCACATTTTGAAGATGGAGGTGATAATACCAACAAAATTCACAAGGTTGCTGTAGGAATTACTGGAATGTCAAATGCTTTAAACACTTAAAGAGCATAATATAAAAACTAAATGTTATTTTTATATGGGGCATGTCTTTTTCCTGCTGCACAGGATTGTATTATGATTTTTTAAGCCTATAACTCCAGCACCATGAACATCTCACAAATACATAGATAAAATATAATATTTGTGGGATCGTTTGGAATAGTTGGATAGAACTTTGAGCATTAAGTTCCATGAACAGTCATTAAAGGAAGAGATCTTGGGTCACATTATACAAACAGCCAGTTCATTTACCCTTGTTGTAGTAACATAAATGTGGTGTCCTTTCAGATGAATCATGGTGTCTCCTGGTTTATTTTGGCAGCTGCTCAGTTTGGTGATTTGCTGCATACAACAAGCACCAGCCAAAATGCCTTGGATCCAGAGGGTTAGAGTTCATGTGCTTCTGTGACTTTGAACTCTTCCTTTCCATGGTTTCCTTGTTGACAGCTGCACCAGGACAAATATGTTTACATCATAGAAGTGGATGGCAGCTAGCAATTCAGAATTTCCATTTCCTTTTGTATTGTTCTGGAATTTGGCCTCCATAATTCCATGTCCTGAAACTTTGCCTAGTATGCATGTTTCTCTTTAGGGTCTTCCAGTGCATACTCTTTGTTTTGATTTAGATATGCTGATAGTAAATGCTGACTGCAGGAAAGTTACGTTCATTAAAGTTTGGCTCTGTTTACAGGGAATTTTATTGTGGGATAAATTAATTTCCTTGTGACAGTTCCATTTGTAGCCTTGCAAACTGAAACACGTGGTTGCTTTTTGTAGGGCTCCCTGCCATGTCAAAACACGGTTGCATTGAGGACTAATATGTAGCTGCTTAAACTGCAGTGTAGTGAACATAGTTGCTACTTTCTTTTTCTGAAGGCTGAGAAATCCAATCAGCCGTTGACATTCAGGATTCTAAAAAAGAAATAATACATTTCCAAAGAGCATTTTGCACTGAGAAAGTGGATGAAGTAATCCACAAATGCTGAGTCTCCAGAATGGTTTGAGGTATTTTTTATTTCACCAAAATGTAGTATATACTTTAAAAGTAATGATGAAAAAGTTAAAGGCATTTCCCTTAATTTGCCTTTCATTCTTCCTTCCATATATATGTGGCTATAAATGTTCAGAGTGAGTGGCTCAGTCAGGAGAGCATAGACTCAGGTTTGTGTGTTCGAACCCCACGTTGGGCAAAACATTCCTGCATTGCAGGGGGCTTGACTAGATGACCCTCATGGTCCTTACAAATCTATAACACTAGTGTTATATCCATGTTTAATTCTGGACATCTACTTGTTTCCCTAACTTTATTCATTGAAAAGTTCTCTTCAGATTCAGTAATGTTTTAAACAGAAAAGACAGAACTCTGTTTTGCTGTTAATTCTATTTCCTCACAGCATTTACACTAATAGGATGCCTAAAGTCAGGAGAATAAAATTATTACCTAAAGTGAGAAGATGGAAATATTTAAGTGTTTGGCCAGGGCACAGATTGCATTATTTTAAGACAACTTCATTCTTTACATTTTTAAGTTGTATGCTAGTGATATTTTAAGTGTGTACCTAAAATTTTAAAGTGACAGTGACATAGAGGTGCTGAAATGCACATGTACATATACAGTACATATGTGTACATACATATACATGATGTATGTATATACATATATCAGAGCGCTGGGATTGGCAATGGCCCCTTGTTGAGTGTACACTCTTATGAGCAGCTAAAATTGGCTGCTGTGGAATTGCAATAGGTTTCCTTTTCCCCTAGCCTAAGGACTCAGATCAGATCACAGATACGTCCTTAAGCTGACATTGGATATCGTCAGATAAGTCCCTAAGTTATGGCTGAGCAAGGATCTGAATATGGGACTGCTGCTTGTAAAATAGCCCTACATAGAGTGCCTTCTTATATGACCTACTGTAAAGTACTCCCTGGAGTCTTTTGAACTACTGGCTGAATTGCATTAAACTGTTCTGTGAAAGACAGGTCTAGCAACTGGAGATCTTACCCCCCTCATTTGCCTGTCCTGCTACTGCTGCCACCTGTTCTAGCTTCTGAGAGAAAGCAGCCCAGATAGTCTTGTAGACTGCATAGAGAAAAATCTAGTGATGAATTCCCATGCTGCCTATCAGGAGAAAGTAAATCTGATAACCTCCAGTGGCTCTTTGCACAGCATGCAGGTTCTTGGCCTAGTTTGTCCCAGTGGCTAATTGTGGGTTTCCAGCAAAATATATTGCAAGTTGTTGTTTGATTCCCATTGGTTTAATAGAAGACTTATTCATACTTATGTCACTGTTGAACTAGGGATTAGCATGACTCTTTCTTGCTCTTTGGCCTCCAGTTGCTCATGTTTTCATTGGCACTCTGATTTACAGGCAGGAAATAATACAAAAGTGATTGTGCTTAATATTTGAGCACAAACAGGTTTCAAAGTGCATGCTTTTGGCACATGGCTTTATCTTCAGAATTACTCTCTGTTTTATTTCCTTTGCAGTTGGTAGCCTTCATCCTAGCAGCTTTTATACAGTATCCTGCTTCCTTCCTCTCTTGAAAGTGGGAGTGCTGGCACTCCTGGCTTTGTGTTTGTCACACTTGAGTCTTTTAAATAAGAAATTCTATTCACTGTTGAGATAAGCCCTACTTCGCCACCACCTCTCCTCCTCTTCCTCCTCTCCTCCCCAAGCCAGATGGAGTCCACAGTGTGGTGGCCATGCCCCCAGATACCCCCTTCACATCCACTGGGGTATCTTGTCCCCAGTTTTTAAATGTATTGTTTAAAAATGAGGTTTGGGTTTGTTATTTATTTTGGTTTCTTGGTTGCAAGGGGAGTTGCCTCTCCTCTTCCACATGCTCAACTGGGGATTGTCACACACTCCCCAAACCAATTGGGGGGGGGCATGGGGGAAGAGAATGGGGAAGCTCCGTTGTGCAAACAGAAGTCCATTCACAGATCTGCTGATGGGACCAGTTAGGTGAATCCTGCCCTTAATTACATATAATTATAGAATTTCCATTAATTATAAGTTTGCCGCAACAGATTGCATGACTATACATTTATTTTAACTATTTGTCTATCATTTAATTACAGTAATCTTTAAACAGTGTACAGGAGACCTAACACAATGAAACTAAAAATGAAATAAAACTAAAAATCAGAATTCACTTTAAAAGCCTGCTGAAATAAAAGTCTTCAGTAAACACTGGAAGGTAAAGAGGAGGGAGTTCCACAAAATACTGCAATACTGAACTCCTGGTGGATATGAGCTGAGCATCTGAGCCATGGCAGACCACAAACAGTGGCTCAGCTAAAGACCTCAGTGATCAAGTAGAAATCTAAGGGATCAGGAGGTCCTGAGGTCTCCTAGACCCAAATTATAAAGGGCATTGCAAATTAATAGAAGAACATTTAACTTGACCCAGAAATGTGTGGGCAGGGTAGTGCAAGCTTTGAGCACCAGAGTTAAGTGCTGGCAATAGCCTGTCTCCATCAATAGTGTAGCCTCAGTGTTTTGAACCAGCAGAAAGCTCTGAACCAATAGCAGCCCTACATATATGCAAAGAATCACACCACTCCTAGAAGAGAAGGAAGAAGCCCCTACACATATAGAGCTCAGTTCGTGCATACTAGGTATTTAGTGACTGCCAAATTGACTCTCTGATCCCTCTCAACTAACCCCTTGTTCCTAACAGCAACTGAAGCTGGTTTTGGTGCTGATATTGGGATGGAGAAATTCTTCAACATCAAATGCAGAGCTTCTGGCCTGGTTCCCAGTGTGGTTGTGCTTGTTGCTACAGTGCGGGCTTTGAAGATGCATGGAGGTGGGCCAAATGTAAGTTTCTGTACCTATCTCATAAAACAAATGATAAATCATTAGAACTCCCTAAGCCTGAGAAAGCCCCTTATCATTTGAAATATGTATAAACGCTTTAATTTCAGAATTGCTGGAATAGTTCTCAGTGTAAGCTAATTTAACAAAGACTCTCATTTCACTGTCTTTCATCATGTAGATGTGGCATTATCTGTGTTGCTTGTTGGATTAAGATGTATTAAAGAGGATAGCTTTTAAAAGGACTAAAAATTTAGCAAGGAGAATTAGGTCTGTTTGGAATTTTTCTTCTCCCCCACTCTCTCTCTCTCTCTCTCTCTCTCTCTCTCTCTCTCTCTCTCTCTCTCTCTCTTTTTACACATGAGCACTGGCCTTTGAAATGCCATGGCTAAACTCACATGGTTATATCCAGATTTACAGCACAATCCTAACCATGCCTACTAAGAAATAGGTCCTATCAAATTCAGTGGGGCTTACTCCCAGGTAAGTGGGGTTATAATTGAGTATTGCCGTGCTTAGAGCAGACCCAATTAAATCAATGGGCATCCCATTGATTTCACTAAGGCTTCTCTAAGCATGACCAACCCACTGTGTCCTCTAGTCTGAACTGCTACCCACTCTGCTTTGTTTCTGCCATTTCCTCAGTCCTGAACTACTAAAGATATCCTCTAGTCACTGTTAAGTACATATAAGACCAGCTGAATATAATGGGGTGGGGTTACTAAAAATCCCTGGAAATGAAAGTGCTGAGCTTGCCCCTATTTTTTTTGTCTTCCTTTGATCTTGATCATAGCAGTACTCAAGGCAGATGTATTACAATCAAATCTCCTCTCGAGTTCTTGGAGTACTTTCCTTTCCCTTATCCTGTCACCCAAGCATGCAGTCTGGCTTTCATCTACTTCGTCACTTTCCGCCCTCTTTTTCTTAACTTTAATTTCTCACTAGAGCTGGACTTCCTATCTTTTTTCTGGGCTTTTGCAACCACTTCCCTGCGGGCCATTGCTATTTGTTTGCAAACATCTACTGGTCCCACTTCAACTATCTTAACCTCTGTGCAGAATTTTTGCTTCCAAGATTGTGTGGTAGCTGCTATGATCACATTCAGCCTGTCTGCAGTTTGCCTTCGCATTCACCAGATTCTTGCTTTTGCCTTTCCTGGCTCTTCATCTTCCATGCTCACTCCGGCAGCCTTTATGCCTAAAGTAGCAGATGCACCATTTCATGTTACACTGAAACTCTCTCACAGAATGCATGTCCTGATTCCAACTTTCGGATTCTTCTGCAAACTACTTTTTCTGCTTAATACTTTGCAAACTCGCTCTCTTACCTACAGCATGAGCCTAACCATGTTTACTCAGAAGTAAAGCCCCATTGATCTCAATGACACCTACTGCTATGTGAGTATGTTTTGGAATACAGTCATAATATTATTTATTAAACTCTTCTCATCATCCAGTTGCAGATACCTGTAGACTGAGTAACAATGACCAGTGCTTTTGCACCCAACCATCCCTAACCCCCGATTGATAGGGGGTGTATTTACCTGTCTGAGAACTTGGGTTGAAATAAGACTGCTTCTTTCAAATAACTGTGTGCAGGCTAAGCATGGCCACTGAAATCTCTAACACTTGCTTCACCTTCTTCGCTTAGCCAAATGCAGCATTCGCTCTAAGCAAGGAACGCTCCAAGCCATATAATTCACAAATTAGAATGTAAATAGATTCCCCCCCCCTTGAATATTTCTAGCTCACTCCCCTTCCTTAACTTTTCCAGTTGAGGTGTGCTTCATATTTATGCTAGGCTGCTGATTTTCAGGAATTGGAATCAATTTACTTTGTTAGTGTTGTGCTTTTGGACTTCCACTCTGAAGAAGTGCCAAATGTAGCTTAGCAGACTTGAACTTTTAAAATAATTATTTTCAAGCAACAGGGTTGTTCAAGATTTGTCAAGGAATAAGATTTCAAAGTGGGAAGTGGGACAGTAGTTACATTTCTTGACAACTCCTATTCAAGAGGCAAACCCAATAAACCCTGCCCCAAATTGTACCTTTCTAGCAAGCCCCTCCCCTCCATAAGCTCCTCCTCTGATTCTCTACTTTCTCACCCTCTCCTTATCATGTTGCCAGCAACATCCAACTCCTCCACCTATTCTCCCTGGTTATTGCTTCATCCACCCCACTACTGGAAACCAACACCAGCTAGCATTCAGGTGGTAGTCTTGGCAAAATAATGGAAGGGATAGGATGCTGAGCATTGCCTAAGACATGTGCTAAAGAGGAGTGTGTAACAATGGTTGTGGTTGTTGGATAGGCTGCAGCTCTCTGCAGCCCTCATCAGGCATTGGGGCATTAGCTGGGAACAATTTATTATATAGCATGGTAAAAATGATAGACAATAGGTGCTCCATATTTGTCTCTTATCATTTTTTTTTTAAAAAAGGTTCACAGTCTCCTTAAGTGTCTTAAGATGTGCCTGAAACAGCATGTTATTTGAACATGTTATTGGCGTTTCCAACTGAGATGAATGGTGTGAACACAGGAATGGAGGCTTTTGCAGAAGAAAAGCAGGAGTGCTTAACCCTTCCCCCTACTTGCAGAGTTTCCCCTACAACCTCTCCTCACAGGCCACAGTTTCCTCCAGCAGGGGCTGATGCAATGTAACTTCAGTTTCAAAATGGAAGCATGAACATTTTGGTAAAACTTAATGGTTTTATTTTGAGGTCTGCTAAAAATGAACTCGGGGCTTGAATCTAACATTGTTTAGCTAGTGCTGCCTTGAAGAATACTAGATGTTGCCAAATCACACTACAACATCAATAATCTGCTTGTTTAGATAACAATAATTAAAGAAAGAAGCAATGTGAAATTCTAATGTTTCCACTGTTGATACTGTTAAATGCTGACCCTTGCTGCTTCTTAGAAAGGTATCAAAATAAGATTACATGAAGCAACCCTCTTTGGACAGGTCTGTTCTATGACCATTGTTTAACTACTTGTTTGTTATCTCAGGTGACAGCTGGTGCCCCTCTTAAGAAAGAATATACAGAAGAGGTAAGACCATTTCCTGACAGATTTAAATCTTTCATTGTCACTTTGTAGGCAGTCAAGGTAACAGAGAAATCAAATTTGACATTTACAAAGACTAGACTCCTGGACAGAGGGGAAGGGTCGTAGCTCAGTGGTAGAGCATCTGCCTTGCAAGCAGAAGGTCCCAGGTTCAATCCCCAGCATCTCCAGGCAGAACTGGGGAAGACTCCCTTCCTGAAATCCCACAGAGTTGCTGCCAGTCAGTGTAGACAGTACTGAGAAAGGTGGACCAATGGTCTGACTTGGTATAAGGCAGCTCCCTGTGTTCCTATTTCTGTTGTTTGTTTGTTTACCACTCTTAATTTAGAAATTCCGCAAGTCTTCCTATGCTTTTGGCATTTCTGTTGCATTTGTTAGTCACCTAGTTGTGTCTGAACACTCTTGCTGGGCTACGGAAGCAGGATATAAATGATTATAAAAATAGATGTAACCAAATACTTTGCAACAAAAATTCATTTTCCTTCATTATGCACAGAACTTCATAGATTTTCCATAAGAAAAAGCAAAGCAATTGTCCAGACCTTTCTGTAGTATTAACAAATTGTGCAACAGTGTTTGTGTGTTCCTATTTCAATGAGCTAATAAATGCATGTAGTTTCTATAACTCTTGCTTAAGAAACAAGGATGCTACAATCTGCAGCTCTTGTGTTGTTTATTTGGTTAGTCTCTCCCCCTAAAACACTTTTTTATTGCTTCATGGTTTTGATGGAAGTAGACTTCCGGCCACAAAGCTCAAAGCTCATGCCACAAATATTCTGACCATAGGTTATGCATATAGTTTTACAGTGAGTGACTCTGTGACCAATTTGATAATCCCACACTAACAGCAGGATCTAGAATTCTGGTAGCCCCAAGATCAGTGGTTCCATTAAACAGCAGCGCTGGAAAGAGTGTTCCCTGCCTTTGCTGTCTCTCTCGCATATGCACACGCATGCAGTGCTAACTGTTTCCCACATCCACATTTCAATATCCTCTTTCGCTTCCCTTTCCCAACACATCCTTAAAAAAAAAATCTCTTGGTAATCACCTAGTCTTTGTCCTGAAATGCGCTGTGCATCTCAAGACTGGGGGGGGGGTGTATGTAGAAGCTTTTTTGAGGGACGCATCCAGAAAAGTTAGAAGCAGCAAGAATCTCATTGTTCTGGTAACATCATGCGCCACCAACAGCTCCATGTGAACTGCAGATGTGGATTCACTCAGCAGACATACCAGTTCTACAAGTAAAGATCTTGAGATCTATAGATTAGCAGTGTCCAAAATTAGTTTCGAATCTCAGACATAATAGGCTTGAAAGATTATTCAGCAGACTGGATTTCATGATTCTGTCCAGATTTGAGCTTCCTTGAACTAGTCAAATGTTGAACAGAGTTTTCTATGCAGTATGGAATAAAGTTAATAAGAACCACAATGGTATGTACAGTATTTCTGTTCAGAAGTAGGCTTACTGCCAGGTAAGTGTGCATAGGATTGCAACTTGGAAGATAAGCAGAAATCTATTTAATCCTGTTTACCATACAAACCCTTAGGTGGAGCTGTGGATTAGAACTGGGGAAACTTGGCTGTGGCCTATACAAGTTCCAGGAGCTTGTTTTTATTAATCCACAGACATAGTGCATGATAGGCATCATTTTCGTGGCTAGTAAGGCTGGGTGTCTATTTTTTTCCAATGCTGCTGCCAATTTGTCTGAATGTAAGTTGTTTTATTTATTTATTTTTAATAAGTCTTTATTATTATTTTAAAAAATTACAAATAACACTAAAAAAAATTGACAAACATCAAGCAACTCAAAACAAGACAAGACAACACAAAACAAATAACAGAAAAGAAGAAAAATTGACATATTATACATAACTTACAATCGGTTCTCATCTTCACAAAAAATTAAAAAAATGACTTCCAATTAATCTCGCTGTATATAACTCTTTTTTCTACATTATTACACATTTATTCAATTTTATTTTATTCTTTTTTTTAATCCCTTAATTTATCTTAATTTTCCATCGGGTTCAGTCTAGATCTGCCGTATGGAAACTACCTACGCCATTATTTACCAAATACTCCTTAAATAATTTCCATTCTTTATGGACTTTTTGTCTCGTTTGTCCTCTTATTCTTGTGGTACTCTTCGCTAGTTGTACATATTCCACCATTAATATCTGCCAATCCAAATTTTTTGGTAACTCTTTGTTTTTCCAATTTCTGGCTATTAGTATCCTGGCAGCTGTTATTCCATACAAAATTAATATCCTTTTTGGTTCTTTGAGTTCTATTGGCACCATACTTAATAGAAATAGTTCTGTTTTTTTCCTAAATGTACATTTTAATAGTTTCTTCAATTCTTCATATACGTTGTTCCAAAAAACACTAACCTCCGGACAATACCACCACATATGCATATAGGATCCATTTTCTTTCTCACACCTCCAGCACAGTGGAGATCTATTCCTGTACATTTTAGCTAATTTCTCTGGTGTATGGTGCCACCTGTACATCATCTTTAATATATTCTCTCTGAGGCTGTAACATGCTGTAAACTTTATATCTACCCACCAAAGCCTTTCCCATTGATCCATCATGATGTTATGGCCCAAATCTTGGGCCTGAATGTAAGTTGTTTTAACTGATTTTAATACTGCATTCTTACATTGCTGCAACCCACCCTGGGGGCTTAGAATGAAGGATGGTTAAGAACACTTAACATGATGATCTTGAGGAGAAATTCACTGTACTATCTGGCTTTAGTAAAAAAATAAAAGAGCATTGAATGATAAGTAAAAAGTATTTTTATTGCAGTTAAATTTATATTGACTTTTTATTCTCTGTCCACTAGAATCTCAAGCTGGTATCTGATGGCTGCAGTAACTTACGGAAGCAAATAGAAATTACCCAGAAGTTTGGTGTTCCAGTTGTAGTCGCTCTCAATGTTTTCAAGTAAGACTTGTTTTTTAGAAATCCATGCTGGGTCTTATACAAGCTGACCAGTTGGAAATTACCTGGGTCTTCTTTCTTTACCCTTTTTAAAAATGGGGACAACATTTGCCCACCTCCAGACTGTAGGGACCTCACCTGTTCTCCAAGAATTCTCAAAGATTATAGACAGAGGTCCTAAAATTATATCCACAAGCTCCTTTAGTACCCTTGGGTGCAGCTCACCAGGCCCTGGATATTTGAATTCATTTTAAGTTAGCTAGGTGTTTCTGTGTGTACCTTCCACAGCCACCGCAGTAGTTTCTGAGGTCTGCAGCTATCCTTGCTCCTCTGACTCGTGAGCCCTTCCTGTAGAGAGTGGCTGCTGATTGCAACTAGAGACTACAAAAGTAATAGAGGTAGTCGATATGTAGCAGCACACATGGAAGGAGGAGAAACCAGTTTTCTCATCTTTTCAGTAACCCAGTGCCAATTACCACATTCAATTTTGTAGGAGTTAGTGGTGAATGGACCCTTAGACCTTGCACGCATAGTTATAAAGCCATATTGTTTTTAGTCTTTCCTAAGTTAAAACTGTGAATAGTGCTAATAGTTTGTATAGACATTTTGCTTAGATATTTTGTATAATTCTCTTACCCAGGCACAGGGGAACCTGTGGCCCTACAGATATTGGTGGACTACAACTCCCATCATCCCTGACCATTGGCCATGCTGGCTGTGGCTGATGGGACCTGGAGTCTACCAAAAATATCTATAGTGGCTTCAGGCTCTCCATCCCAGCTCTTATCTAATGAACTGCTGTTGTCCCTAAGTACATTAGTATGGAGAGCCACTTAGCAAATTTGACTGATAAATAAAGTTGTAAATGAAATGATTGTTTTGTTGGCAGAACGGACTCTCCTGCTGAGATTGATTTAGTCTGTGAGATTGCCAAGCAGTCTGGAGCTTCTGATGCAGTGCCATGCAGTCACTGGTCATATGGGGGCAGAGGAGCTGTGGAATTGGCTCAGGCTGTAAGAAGAGCTGCCAATCAGCAGAATAGCTTCAGGTATCTCTATGACCTAGAGGTAAGCAAAAGATCCAATCAATTTCTTTGTGGTATGTACATTTATTTCCACATAGTAGAAGTTGCAGCTGTTCAGTATGTATCTTTAGGTGTACACATTACTCCTGATGGGAACATATCTATGTTTGTGGTTTTTGTCAAAATTCTAATTCAAACATGTCTTGTTACAAGCTTTCTTACTCTGCACATTTTGAAAACTATTAGGTTCAAATATATATGGTGGGACGCAGGTGGTGCTGTGGGTTAAACCACAGAGCCTAGGGCTTGCCGATCAGAGTGAGCTCCTGTTGCTTGGTCCCTGCTCCTGCAGTTCGAAAGCACATAAAAGTGCAAGTAGATAAATAGGTACCACTCCGGCGGGAAGGTAAACGGCATTTCCGTGCGCTGCTCTGGTTCTCCAGAAGCGGCTTAGTCATGCTGGCCACATTACCCAGAAGCTGTACGCCTGCTCCCTCTGCCAGTAAAGCGAAATGAGTGCCGCAACCCTAGAGTCGTCCGCGACTGGACCTAACGGTCAGGGATCCCTTTACCTTTATATATGATGGAATCCAAATTCTGTATGCATTGTTTTGAATTCTGCTCTGTTTTAATGTCTAACTCAGGATCTGGCACACATGCAACCCTTTTAATTCATAAGGTAAAATGGTAAGGTAAAGGACCCCTGGACAGTTAAGTCCGGTCAAATGCAACTCACTTCAGGCTGAGGGAGTCGGTGTTTGTCCACAGAAAGCTTTCTAGGTCATGTGACCAGCATAACTAAACCACTTCTGGTACAACGGAACACTGTGATAGAAGCCACAGCACACGGAAATGCTATATACTTTCCTGCTGCAGCGGTACCTATTTATCTACTTGCACTGGTATGCTTTCAAACTGTTAGGTTGGCAGAAGCTGGAACAGAGCAATGGGAGCTCACCCCATCATGCGGATTTGAACCGCCAACCTTCTGATTGGCACACCCAAGAGGCTCAGTGGTTTGGACCACAGCGCCACCCGCGTCCCATTTTAATTCTTATGCCCCTGCCTAATAGGATATTCATTAGCTCAAATCTTTAATCTGTCTGGGAGCATCTGATGTTGCAGTATTTGTGAAAGCAAGCTGGGGTAGGGGGAGAAGAGAAGGAGAGCTGATGATTGCCTAGATAGGAGACTAATGGGAGCCAATCTTTGCTTTTTAAGGAGGAGTGGATTTTTAAAATAATAATCAAGAAGTAAGTACAGGTCGAACATTTGCTTATTGTTGGATTTCTCCAGATTATTGCCCTTTAAAACAGTCAGTCTTAAACTTAATTCCATTTTATGCAGTTGCTCTCTGTTTTTTCTTCTTCTAAATCCTACCATTTTATACTAGTGAGCATATAGCACTAGATTAATCAGTGCGTTGTTAGGTGATATAAGCAAGTTAATTAGCATCAAGATTAGTAATTAAATTTCTGGCATAGTTGGAATGTGGTGTGAAGAAACAACTGTGTCCTGATTTGAGAGCGTGAGTGAGATGTGAAAAGCCTTACATCGTTTGTCAAGGGGCTGAAATACTAAGGAATAAGGTGAAGCTAAAGATATCCAAATAAATTGTGGGATTGGGAATTACACAAGGGATTTTTGAAAAAATGCAGACAGGCGGCAAGCAGCTTTGAGAAGACCACAGAGAAATTTACAATATTAACAATGTTTGTCTTCACACAAGAGCCCATCTAAATGGTTTGACTCTGTGTTGTTTATTATTTCTTTCCCATTGTTAAAGAGAATTGCCCACGAAAGCCATCTGAATTCTGTATGAAGCAATCTGTATTTCACAGGATTTGGAGGTGTTTTTTTAAAGTATCAGCTGGAATACAAATAGTGATCATCAACATATCAGTGCTCCCATCTAAGAAGACTTCCTTCCAGTGTTTCCAACAAGTTTTTAAGTTGAAGCAGAAAGCTATTACTCAGCATAAGTGCATTCATTAGCAATAAGCCTAGCTAATGAGGGTAGGGTGGCAGCACAAGTTGATGTTGAATCCTATACATCCCTTTCCCAAACCTTCCAGGCTTCAGTAATTAAGTAATACAGGGGTGGGGAACTTCAGACTCGGGGGCCAAATGTGGCCATCTAAGCCAGGCTTCCTCAACCTCAGCCCTCCAGTTTAAGGTTACCATATTTTTTTTTTCAACGAATCCGGGGACACTTTTCAACTTCCTATTAAATAGATGGATTTTGTCAGGGGACTGATTTGTAAATCCGGGGACTGTCCCTGTGAAACGGGGATGCCTGGTAACCTTACTCCAGATGTTTTGAGACTACAATTCCCATCATCCCTGACCACTGGTCCTGCTAGTTGGGGATCATGGGAGTTGTAGGCCAAAAACATTGGAGGGCCGAGGTTGAGGAAGCCTGCTCTAAGCTCTGGCCTTTGGGTCTGTTCTCCAGACCACACTTTCTCCCCTCCGACACCCCTTCATTGGTCCTTCTTGCCACCCTCCTTGAGTGTTGTTCCTGGCTGGAATGTGTCCTTGTACACTCCTCATTGGCCCTGCTTCACACCTTTCTAGAGTATTTTTGCTTAAATGCAAATGGGTCCTTGAACTCAGTTAATGCCCCTTATTTGTCTGGATGGAGAAGGTGTGTGTAGCACCCAGTCAGCAGTAGAAAGGGGAAGTTTCCACTCCTTGTTCCACCTACTTTTGCCCATGGCCTTGCCCACTACCACCATGTGGTCGCCCAGAAGGGAACGCTGCAAAAGTTCCCCTACCTTTGTGCTACAAGATTGTAGTGTAAGGTTCCTATTGCCCACAACTTGCGGCAAGCCGAAATCCCATTTGGCTCTCAGAGATTTCTGCTGACAAGAGATTTTTTTTGTCAGAACTACATATTTTTCCTCTTAAGAAATCAAAGTGCAGAAAACATGACACAAGCCGTCTCACCACATCAACTTGGGTGAAGACAGACATAATTAAAAAGAGAGCCTGCAGCATGTTCCTCAGCAATGGAATGAGCCTAGCTTTTTCCTCACTTCACAATTTGATTGACAGATACGCATACCAGTAAATCAAATGCTGGTTCCTCTGTGGGTCTTGCTCTGCCTTCACGCTTCAGGCAGGCACTTTGTTTTTTAAAGGCTGCATGTACATGTATATAGGAACATAGCTGCCTTATATGAAGTCACACCATTGGTCCATCTAGCTCAGTATTGTCCTCATTGACAGGCTGTGGCTCTCCAAAATTTTAGACAGGGAGCCTTTCCCAGCCCTGTTAAAGGTGCCAGACATTGAGCGTAGGAAGAAGAAGAAGAAGAAGAAGAGTTTGGATTTGATATCCCGCTTTTCACTACCCGAAGGAGTCTCAAAGTGGCTAACATTCTCCTTTCCCTTCCTCCCCCACAACAAACACTCTGTGAGGTGAGTGGGGCTGAGAGACTTCAAAGAAGTGTGACTAGCCCAAGGTCACCCAGCAGCTGCATGTGGAGGAGTGGAGACGCGAACCCGGTTCCCCAGATTACGAGTCTACCACTCTTGACCACTACACCACACTGGCTCTACCATTGAACTATGGCCCTTCCCCAATTTAGACAGCCTGTTTTTTGCTTTATTCATTTGATAGAAAAAAGTATAGAACTACTTGGACATCTGCCAATCAGAGTTGTGCACAACCGAGTTCTACAAAGTTGCATAATTATCTACCCCTGTTCAATCCTTGAGAATGTTTATACTGAACACAAGGAGGCTGCTTCTAAACGTGGGTCTCTGCTTCAAAAATATTTCATCTGTTTTATTTATTTCAGTTGATTTAAATATATATTATTTGAGTTGCTGGAACCTGCCCTAGGACTTTAGGATGAAAGGTGGGCAAAAGTAATAATAATCTAATACAGTCGTACCTTGGATTTCAAACGCCTTGGATCCAGAACAAATCGGCTCCCTAACAATCGAAACCCGGAAGTGAGTGTTCCAGTTTTTGAACAATTTTCGGTAGCCAAACGTCCGGCATGGCTTTTGCAGTTTCTGATTGGTTTTCGAATGGTTCTGGGAGTCGAATGGACTCCTGGAACGCATTCTGTTTGAGACCCAAGGTAGAACTGTAGTAACAACACTGAAGCAGTTTCAAATACGGTACAGATACAGGGTTTGTAGATCAGGAGCCAAACCCTGATGGACATAAGGATTTCTGAAAACCCTGAAATCACTGGGTTGAATGATTTAAACTGCTTTTAGAATGCTTTTTTAAATGTTTGTTATTATTATTCATGAGCCACTTTGCTAATGGAAACGATTCAAGCGGCTTTCCAGACACACTGGAACTACTAAAACCATTTAAATTAAGCACAATCAATAAAAAACAAAAAACACACATCTACACAAATAAAAAAAGAGTGGTTTTGTAGATGCTGCCCCACTAAATGTGGCCACAAATACTTAAAACCATTCAAAGTGAGGGCCCAAAGCCTGTGGGAAACAGGAAAGTTTTTGCCTGGCGATATTAGTGATATGGGCTCATCCAAGAGAGAGGGTAAGATATAAATTTAATCAATAATCAGCAATGGTGTTGTAGATTTGGGAGGAGGACCCCCTTAAACCCTAGAAATTAATAAATGCTAGGATTTTGATCATTTGGGATATGAAGGGAGAATACAAACTGCAGAGGAATTCCTGGGCTAGCCTATGCAAAATGAAGTGGCCAAGCTAGGGCCATTAAGAAACAATCATCTGTTTTATTTATTTATAGACATTTATAGCCCATCGTTCACCACATGGTCTGAGGACTGAATTCTCCTTCCTCTTGGATTGGCTTTGGTACTTGTATTAAGCCATAGTCCCCTGTGACACCCATACCAGGGAATTCTGGCTTGATCTCAGTTAACTAATCAGGATATTAAGTCAGCATCTGATGTTGCTGGAGTTATAGATATGTGTTTGGCTGTGACCCAAGGATGTTATTGTATGCTTGTGCACTGAGGTTTAGGTCCTTATAGAGCAGGGATAGCCAACATGGGGCTTCCAGATGTTATTAGACTACAACACCTATCACTCCTTGCCATTGGCCATGCTGGTGGGTGCTGATGGGAGTTGTAATCCAATGTCTGGAGGGCACGACATTAGCTACAGCTGTTACAGAGGTTGCTCATGGAAAGTCACAGTGGGGAGACAAATAAAGCTTCTTTGCTCCTCTGCAACGGCCCTCTTTCAAATCATATTAATTTGAAGTGTAGGCCACCCTGCTTCTTTCCCTACCCCCTCCAAGGAGTCACATCTGTCAGCATGGCACTTGAAAGCATTCATAAATACAGTGAAGTGTACAATACCCCCTAATGTGCGTTTCTTTCAAACAAAATCTGGATGTGCTTTTTGCCTGATCTTTTTCTTTTTTTAAAAAAAAAAAGTGATGAGTTTGAAAGCTAGCTTTGTCCCTTTCTTATTCACACACTCCGCCCATCCCACGTGACAGCATGGCACTTTTAATATTTGTTTTTATTAAATATTTTCCGTTCCTTTCATGTTCTCAAACATGGGGTGGGAAGTGGCTCCATGTTGGGAAGATGAAAACAAATCTCGTATGGCCACAGATGGAGGTGTAGATTCGCATAGCAGTTTAAACTTTTAAGTGAACATTTTCCTCCATACATTAGGCCGCCAATTCTGTCCTACAGCAATCTAGCTAAGGAGGGTGCTTTGAGTTTAGGAATTGCCCTCTGTCATCCACTGAACTTGTGGAATCAAAAGAGAAGGCTGAAATTACAAACAGATTTAGGAAAGGGTAGTGGGAATGGAACAAGAAAAAGTAATGAAAGATGAAATGTGCAGAGTCAGCTGCTATTTTAGCACCAAAGCACCTTGAACTATGCATTTTGGCTGTGTTCCTCACAATAGCTTTGAGGAAGATATAGATGGCTTCATTTAGCTGGGGGTTGGTTATTTATTATTTCTACCAGTCTGTGTAGAAATGAAGAAGTACTGATCCCCAAGCTCAAGGCTATTTCATATATATATATATATATATATATATATATATATATATATATATATATATATAATGAAAATATTACTAATAACAAATCCAAAGATTTGTTCTCATGATGTTAAAAGATTAAAAACAAAACAGAAGGCTTATTTTAAATCTTTTTTACTTTTTAATCTGGAAGCATTCACATGACACTGAACACAGGTCGTATTATGAGGTTATTCAGACATTGCTCCCCACACATGCTTCTGCCCATGGTTCCTTGTTTCTGTCTTGCTCCATGGTGTATAAAAGCTGAGACAGAAGATATTTCTGTGGCTAAAAACAATGTCTATTCACTTTGTACACATGGAATGGTATTCAGTTAGGTACTCAGGGTAGACCCACTGATATTAATGGACCTAACTTAGTCATCAATTTCAGTGGGTCTACTCTGAGTCAAAATCTAACATCACCCATGAGAAGGGGAATGGAAGAGGAATGAGAAAGCATGAGTATGTAAAGGAATGTATGAGGGGGAACAACGACAACATTCAAGCAGCCACTCTGAGTTAACATCTGACAGAGTGTTGTAACATTTGAAAGTGCAAGGATTCTCTTTCATACGTATTGGAAATAAAAAATCTTTCCACTCTCTTTTTATGAGTGAAACTGTGAGCCACGCTTTAACTTTAGCTTTGGTATGGCTGAATGTGAGACCAGATAAAACTGCCCCATAGCCCAGGATGAGCTGATCGCCAACTTTACCTGGTTTTAGCTAAAGGTGAATTATTAAGGATAAACATGTATTCATAGGCACCTCTCCCAGAGTGGTAAAGGTAAAGGGACCCCTGACCATTAGGTCCAGTCGTGTCTGACTCTGGGGTTGTGGCACTCATCTCGTGTTACTGGCCGAGGGAGCCGGCGTACAGCTTCCGGGTCATGTGGCCAGCATGACAAAGCCGCTTCTGACAAACCAGAGCAGTGCACGGAAACGCTGTTTACCTTCCCGCCGGAGCAGTACCTATTTATCTACTTGCACTTTTGATGTGCTTTCAAACTGCTAGGTTGGCAGGAGCTGGGACCGAGCAACGGGAGCTCACCCCATCGTGGGGATTCGAACCGCCGACCTTCTGATCAGTAAGCTCTAGGCTCTGTGGTTTAACCCATGGCACCACCTGCATCCCCTCCCAGAGTGAATTTCCCCCAAAATAACGAAACTGCAGCTGATATTTTTCAACACGGTTTTCATTGTTACTTCACTGATGACATTGATTTACTGTCACATTTTGCATCCTAAGTTGTTGCTTAGGATGTAATCAAGGGGTAAATTCTCTACATTGATCCAACAGCTGGCAGTTTTGAATGAGCATATTTCAACACTCTGCATACACATGGGAAGAAACACATGAGTTATACTGTTCTTAAAGTATTAGTCTCAGTCAGGCTACGTGCTTCATAGCAAAACTGGAAGGGATCTGTTGTTCCTCAAAGCAGCACCAGAGCTACTGAGGCATAGGCAAAAATGCTTGTAATTTGACCCTCATGGTACCTTGTGTCATGTTCAATATAAGCTTACATTGACAGTTTCGTAGTATAGATTTTACAAAACACTTCCACTAGAAGAAAGGCCCTGGTATTTTGCTACAAATAAATTTATACAACACTTAAAAACCACAGCACAGTTTCCGAAATTAAGGAATTAATAATGAAAAAGTCTGTTGTTCTTCTGTCATCTGTTTCCAACAATACAAAACTTGCATCAAACCACATTGAGATATACTTTCCCGAAACTCTTTAGACAGCCCTATGTATTAAGATATATTCTGTCAGTTTAATTTGTCCAGCTCCTTTGAATGTATATATAGCACTCCTCATATACTGGACATATACTGGCAACTTTATTTTGTCCAGTGTAGGGATGAACAATATAAGTAGTAGCCATTGTGTTACACAGCAAATTCTTACGTAAGCAGCTCTTTGAAACAAGATAGAATATGTTCTACATGGGGAGAATACTATACCTGCGTCCTTTGGGGTGTACAGCTGTTACCTATCACCATAGTAAATTCTGTATTGCATGTAGATAGCATATTTCTCCTGGGCCTCCAGTCTGATGGTATACACATAATCTTGACCTCACAAAATGTCACAGGGCAGGACAGGTACTTTTCTTTCTAGGATACCCATCCACTCACTATAGGATATAAACATCCTGGACTGCAAAGCTTTCATTAATTTCATTCACAACGCCGTCACCTGTGTAAAGAGTTGGAGAGAGGGAGAGCAGGGCATGACTGGCTGAATCGCTTTCCACCTCTGAGCTGAAGCACACCTGATCCCTAAGGTCAGAATGGTCAGGGTGCATGTGTTCCATTTTCACCATGAATCTGAAGGGAGCTGTGCCATGTGGTCAATATAAGCACCACTATACCCAGGTTCAAATTAGGTCCAACTGAACTGAATGCTGCAGCATCTTTCAAGAAGTGTCGTGTGAAAGACTGACAGTTTTGCATAACATTTTTGGTTGGTTTGTTTTTTTAGTTACCCCAATTGATTTCAGGATACAATGTACTGAATCATAATAAATGTTTGGTTTTAAAACACATTTACTATAGCAAAGTAGACAGTGAATTTGTCTAGTCATGGAAGTCTCACAAGTGACTTAGACCAGGTCCACCCAACATGAAGTCAATATTTATTCCAGTTATGAAATTTGGCTTCTATATATTTGTGTTCATCTCCGTGGCTGTTGTGGGCTTGAAAGCTCATAGGGTGACAAAAAGGGGAGCCTAAAAGCAGAGGTGGAGCAAGGTGGGTGTGGTGGGTGTGGACCGCCCCGGGTGTCATACCTGAGGGGGGTGACATCACCACCGCCCTGGGACACTTGCCGTGGGCAGCACAGCCCCCCTGAGATGCGCATCCCTAGGAATGCTTGTCGCAGGCCACTGGTGGTGCACCCCTGGGACGCTCACCCCGCCCCCTGGGATGTTAGCCCCACCCCTGGGATGCTAGCCCCGCCCCGGGTGCTGGAGCAGCTAGCTCCGGCACTACTTAAAAGGACTCTTGTCAGCCTGGTTCTGTTTCACTAAAACACTACTTTTACGCTTGCAGAAGAGTCTAAAGCCTTAATCCAGAACTTATAAACTGTTGTAGCTGTACAGCTTCTCACAGTTTTCAGTCACTGCCTTTGGGTCAGCTTTGTACAAAGGATCCCTTTTTCTGGTCCACAGTTGCGGCGGGCTTCTGAGGGAAGGAAAGGCAGAGTATTAAACATTGTAACACGAGTAAAGAAAGGTTCATATTCACAATGGGCAGAGAATTCTGTTAGACTGAAATAGAAAGGGTAAGTTTTGTTTTACATTTTTTAGTTGTAAATTGTGCCCAACTGGTTACATTTGCTGAAGGTACACATCATAACCTCACTTCCAAATTCTTTGGCTTAAGGCCAAATGAAGAACAGTTTTGTAGCATGTTTCTCTTCAAGCGTGCCTCGGGTTGATTAACATTCTGTGTCGTTTAAAATGTGTTTGTGTAAGTGTCTGTGGGGTTATTGGTTTGTTTTGTTCTTGATCTTGTTTTTTAAAAAAATGTAGTTTGTGTTTTTCTTTTGTATTTTTATGTTGTAAGCTGCCTGAGATTTTTGAATGAAGGACAGTTTACAAATGTAATAAAATAATAATAAATAACAATAATGATTCCATGCAGAAATGTCCTGCAGGCCTAATTGAAAGAAACAAGATGTTTGGATGCTTAAATGTTTGAATTTAACTCAAAAGAACATGTAAACTTTTTCTTATGGGCAAAGATTGTAAAATATCATAGTATCCAAGCAGCATAGAGGTAGGGGGCATTATGAAAAGTTTTTGTTGTGTTGGGACTTGATAGTTTATAGTTTTGTTTTAAAACTGATGGTGCTCACCATCTCTTTAAAAACAAACTGCAAAATGTATTTATGTGGACATTAAATATAAGGTCAATTTTTATCAGCACAGTCTGACTCCAATTACTAGGTCATATGTTCAGTAACGTTTTGTTTTGTTTTAAATGAATTGGTCTTGAGTGATGCTAGCAATTTGTACTGATCGGACTGCCAGTTCTGCTCAAGTCATTTAATTTGTTGCTCATGCTGTTTACAGTCAGTAGCTGGTGCCACAGAGCTGACTTTGAAGAGTCAATTCTTTAACTAATCTTTGAACAATAATACAACAATAATACAACAACAGGACTTAACATGGATACTGGTACCAGAGCCTGCAATAAACCCAGATGCCAACTTTGCTGCCACATACACCCAGACAAAACACCATTACTGGCCCCAACAACATCAAACATACCATCTCAGGACTATTTAATTACTCTTCTTCTAACATTGTGTATGCAATCAAATGCCAACAGTGCCCTTCAGCTCTCTATATTGGACAAACAGGCCAAACCCTATGCCAAAGGATAAATGGACATAAATCTGATATCAGGAATCACAAGACAGAGAAACCAGTAGGAGAACACTTCAATCTCCCAGGACATTCTATACAAGATCTCAAAGTAGCTTGTCTTATTACAAAGGGATTTCAGAAATAGACTGGAAAGAGAAGTTGCTGAATTGCAACTCATTGCCACACTTAAAACCATGGAGAGACCTGGTCTGAACAAAGACATTGGATTCTTATCTCATTATACATTATCCGGCCCACGGTGACACACACCCCCGCCCGCTGCCGCCGCCCACTCTTACCGGCGCAGCATGGCTGCCCACTTCTGGGTCGGCGAAGTGCCGGAAATAGCTTGTGCGCTTGCATAAGCGTCATTTCCGGCGCACTTCTGGGTCGGAGGAGGCCCATGCGCAAATGCTATTTCTGGCGCTACACCAACCCAGAAGTGCACCGGAAATGACGCATGCGCACAAGCTATTTCAGGCACTACGCTGACACGGAAGTGCGCCAGAAATAGCATGTTCATATGGGCGTACGCTCCCCCGCCCTCCAGTCCGCCGCGCAATCGGTGTTGGAGGAACCAACCCGAGGCTGGGTAAGTTTGCCGACCCCTGCTTTAGAGGTTTGTTTTCTGCATTGACATGTATTTTAGTATCCTAAAGTTGATGAAAGTTATTGCCAAAGATGGTTTAAAAACTGGTAGGGCCATTAGGGCTATATAATGTGATTTTGGAGCTGTAACTTGCTCTGCTCTAAATATTTTATCGTAGAGACTGGAATCAAATTTAATTTCAGCCTAATCACCCTTATGTGGCTACTTTTGTCAGGAAGATTTCGGCAAATTTCTCATTAAAAAAAAGATTTTGCAAAGTAGACAGTAGAGCAGCAAGGAGCTCTGAACTACAAGTAGGAGCTTTCTGAGAAAAGACAGTGGAATGTTTTCTTTCCTTACAACTTTTCGTTCTTGGCTATATCCAGAGTACAATCAAAAGTTACATTAATGAGGATGTTTTGCATTTCTTCCCCTTCATTCGCAATGACAGCTGACATGGAGGTATTGTAACAAGAGTCACAATTTTACGATGGCAAACTCTGCCAGCTGGAATACTCTCCCTGGGTCCAGGTTGCCAGGATTTATATCCAAGCTATTCATGAGGTATTATCTCAGACATTCATTATATTGTACTGTACTTGATGGCATCCATGAAAACGCCTGAAATCCAGCATGTGACACCAGCCTATCCAGTTTAACCACAATAATCACGTAACTTGTGATTCAAAAAAATGTCTTAAGGCATGGATTTCATTAAGCACATTTCCTATAGCTGCCGTGTAAACAACAAAGCTTAGAAATGCCAGTTCTAGTTTATTCCTTGAGCTGGTTTTATTTGTGCTACTCATGGCTTGTTGTAGCCTCCACTGACAGATTTTATATTTACAAGTTAGATTTGTAAGGGCAGCCCAGGACCTCCAAACACACTGCCCAGGCGTGGGCCCCGGAGAGGTCACTTTGCTGCCGCTCATACAGCAAAAACAACACAGGAGGCAGCAGTTATGAGTGACTGGTCTCTGCAGCCACAGCAGGTGCTGTGATTCCCCAGCACTTCATCCCTGGAAGTGTACTCCATTGTCTTTCAAGACAGAGGTGTGGCAACAACAGATTTGTAAAATCAAAAGAAAGCAGGGGCACTTTTCTGGTGTAGAAAGAAATACAATTATCCCATCTGGGACTGTGCTAAAATACATGGCATAGAACTGGAGTAAGTAAAGAGGCAGAGCAAGGTCAAGTAGTACCCAGTACGGAAAATTTATTGTTACCCCCTCCCCCCTCCCACATTGAAATTTTTTGCCTGTAACAATGGTTTGACTTTATTTCACTGGGGGGGGGGACTAAAGTTGTAGAACCAAAGTTGTTGAGCTTTTTGGGGGGAGATTGTGTGCCTTGCGATGAAGAGCCTGATGGCCACCATACTACTGAAGGTGGACCATTTCGGTAGCAGGAGGTTGTTGACTGCCACACAGCATTTTTGTCACCCCCCTTGGAGGTGGCACCCACCTTGCAACACCTCTGTAAATCGCTAATCATTGTTGGAAGGCCCATCTGCCTCCCAGAGGCTGCATGGGGGGGAAAGATCCCCCTGGTTGTAATTAGCTACTGTGAAGGTAGCTGGCTGTAGTTTGAGGTTCTAGGCCTCAACTCTATATAATAGTTAAGTTTGTTTAGTAAGAAGCAATATGTCCTCTTACTGGGATCCCAAAAACTCTTCAGACTCTATTAGAACAGTGGTAACAATTACTGTATGTAGGCTTTTATATGGGGATGCTAGTAAGATCTTTATTGGTAACTCATGAACTAGATTTTGATGAGCCATATTTGTGTCTGGCTATTTATAAATGCAGGTGATAGTAATTAAAATGACATCAATTGCTTATTTTCAACACAAAAGCAGTGAAATAAGATTATATCAATAAGATATCTTAAGATCTTCAGGCAGACATAGGGTTAACTATTAGGAGCAGTTTCTTAAAAGATGTGGATTACAGAGGCTGAGATGAAATAGGGGACACATTTTACAAATATTTTTGTTCAGTAAAATAAGCCTTTTCACTTTTGGTTCCTTCCTAAACCCAATTACCTGCTGCTTCAGCATGATTTTGTTTGTTTAAAAAATTGCCTGTGACAGTGTTGTCATTTGATGTGTTAGCTTTGACTACAAAACAACCTCATAATTACTACGGAAACTGATTTCGCCCCCAAAGAAACAAAGAAAGTGCTAATGTGAGAGCTACCCACAGTTAGGTTAGTTAAGCCAGTGTGCAAAAGGTTTGTTTCTGTGAAACATTTTGGGCTCCCCAAAGGTCCCACTCAGAGCCCAAAGTGCTTACTTCCAAACACTTTGCTCAGCCCTAAAAAAGAATAGATCAAGTTTTTGGATTTTAAAGGGTCAATTTAAAGAATATTATCAAACCTCCCATCCTTCAGTGTACTTGAAAGTGACAAATCTTCCAAGGGACACAATTTCAGGTTCACAAAAGAAAAGAAAAATATTTCTGAGTTAGTTTAATTATCCTCCTCCTCTTAGGGCCAAAAAAACATAAGAAGTTAAGTGCATCTTTTGCTTCAGAGCAAATTGCATCTGCTGGACTTGTGGGTTCCCTAATGGTATCAGAACAGGAGTAGGGGAACAATTTAACACTTTTCCAGCTCTTCTCCTGAGAAAAGTCCTCTTCTGAAGCTGGTATTTGGTTTGGGGGAAATTCCTCATTGGCAGCAATGCTGATGATGGTCAATCCATTACCCTCAGCATTGCTGACAGCGCTTGCCAGGGTAGTGACACACAGCAGATAAAGATAAACTGAGAGGATAGGATGTGAATGAAAAAGAGTGCAAAGAGGGGGAAATTATCTGATGTTTCCACGGGTTATTTCTTTAAGCAATTTTGTGTTTTGTATTTGAATGCATGTTTGGGGAGGTGTGGGAATCTCTCTGTTTGTTGAAAAGCAATGTGATAATGAGGTTTCTTCTCAAATTGGATAATGATCAGGTTAAGCCCTGTCATTTTACAGGAAAGCAATGAAGCATTATGTTTCTTTGGTACTTTTAATCGAAGGGATCCTGTAAGTGCTTTGCAGGCATAAGTGCAGCAATCAAAGCTTGTGCAGCATGAGCTGGTCACAGTTTGATCAATGCACTATTGATTTCAAAGGCATCCTGCTGTAAAATCCCCTCTGCTATGAGGATCAGGCTTTCACTACAGCGTCTCCTTAATCACAAAATGAAATGTAGCAGAGGTAACTGCTGTTACGTGGCCAGGGGGCGGGGGGAAGAGGAGACTTACTTGTGTTAACTCGTACCTGTGTTCAGATTTTTCATTCATCCTTTTATCCTCTTTTCCTGTGGGGGTGGGGTGGGGGTATTTATTCTCATTTCTATCCCAGTTCATTTCAAAGTGGCTGACAAACTTGCAATAAAAAGGAAGCACCTATATCATAAAATACTATATATAGTTAAATATATATGAGTTACCAACCCAGAGCGAACCATGACTATAGCTAAATTTTGCTATCATGCGGCAAGACTGAGACGCGTCATGACATCACCTAACAACAGCGATAAAGCCGTCCACCAAGCCATAGCAGATAATACTTAAATGGAATTATCTCCCATTAAATTTTAGCTTAATTTTAATCTAACATGGGATCTGAAATAGTATTGTTAAAAGACGATATTTAAGAAATATTTATACTATGTACTATCGTTTTATTTTCTCTTTTGCTGCTCTATGACCGTAATAAAGATTTATTATTATTATTATTATTATTATTATTATTATTAGAGTTAAAATTACCTTACACTTGCTTAACCACAGCTGTTGCAAGCCAGTCTAGCTGAGAAGGTCTGGCTGGCAGCATTATAAGCTCAGACTTTGACACAACACTTCTATATGTGTAGGTTGGGGAAAGTTGTTCCATATGTTGAGGGAAGGGGCGGCAAGATTGCTTCTCTTCAAAGGTCCAGCTTTGCAGAGGGCAGTCCTCCCTTTAGAGGGCTGTCCTGTCCCAAGTCCATTTTAAAGATGAACCATAAGAAGAAAGGCCAGAGGCCTTGATGTTTTTCACTTGTTCATAAAAAATCTAGAGTTAGGGGTGAGCAGTGAGGTGGCCAAGTTTGTTGATGATCCTACATTGTTCAGGGTCATTAAAACAACAAGAGACTGTGAAGAGTTCTAGAAGAACCTCTCCAAACCCAATGAATTGGTAGACAAAATGGCAAATGCAATTCAGTGTAAAGTTATGCATGCCAGGGCAACAAGACTTAAATTCACATATATTCTTAAGGGGTTTGAACTGGTGGAGACTGATCCGGAATGAGAGCTTGGGATTGTAGTAGTTAGTTTGATGAAGATGTCACCCCAGTGTGCAGCAGCTGTGAAAAAAAAAGGCAAATTCAGTGCTAGGGGTCATTAGAAAATGATTTTCTGGAGTACAGTGGTAACTCTGCTTACGAACTTAATTCGTTCCGGAGGTCCGTTCTTAACCTGAAACCGTTCTTAACCTGAGGTACCACTTTAGATAATGGGGCCTCCCGCTGCTGCCGCACTGTGATTTCTGTTGTCATCCTGAGGTAAAGTTCTTAACCCGAGATACTACTTCCGGGTTAGTGGGGTCTATAACCCGAAGTGTTTGTAATCCGAGGTACCACTGTATTAGCATTGAATTATGCACATTTTCTTGGGCAATATAAAACATTGAAATAATTATCTTGAAATAATTATCAGGAGAGTGTCTTAAGGCTCTTGGCAATGTGTGTTATCCTGTCATCTTCTTTGTTTCCACAGCTTCCCATTGTTGAAAAAATAAGAATGATAGCACAGAAAATCTATGGAGCAGAGGATATAGAGCTGTCTCCTACAGCACAATCTCAGATAAATCGTTACACTCAGCAGGTAAAAACAATAAAGGTGTATGCTGTGAGATATATTGCAGGGGTCACTCCCCACTGTTTTATAAATTGTGTGTATATTTTTGGATGATGAATGAGAACTGTCCAGTTTGTAGTGAGGGCTTCTAATGTTCTGGGTACAAGAGGTCCAGTTCATACAGTTCACTAGCATGAAAAGCATGTATGTTGCGCAGCATGTGCATACACATTCATTGGGCCACAAAAGAATATGCATAGGCCCAAGTTCTATTTGTACAGACTAGTACATTTTTACTAGTCATAGAATTCAGCTATATTCGTTGAAGAATGTTATTTTGGCACAGGATTTTGGAAGGAGTGTTGTTTCTTCATTACAGCGTACATACAAACTTGACAGTAATCTGTCCTTTCCATTTGTCATTTGTCAGGGATTTGGAAATCTCCCAATTTGTATGGCAAAAACTCACCTGTCCCTCTCTCACATGCCTGAGAAGAAAGGTGTCCCCACTGGCTTCATCCTGCCTATTAGTGATGTGAGAGCCAGTATTGGAGCTGGTTTCATTTATCCACTGGTGGGAACGGTGAGTAGGATCCACTGCATTCTCAATCTGTGTCTTAGCTGTTATGCGCTTTGAAGATCTTCCTGGGAGCTCTGTGATATAAAGGAGTATAGAAATTCATAAAATGTAAATAATCATATGACACCACCTACCAGAAAGTGCCTTAACCTACAAGTTACACCAGTACATTGTAATCTCAACGTATATGGACTAGAGTCTAAAGAAGTATAAAATTTGTTTCACAAACCAAATGGGCTTTTTGACTTCAAATAGCAACTACCAGATGCTGCTTTTGAAACTGCGGGGAGAGCAATTTCTTCTTCTTCTTCCTCTTCTTCTTCTTCTTCTTCTTCTTCTTATTATTATTATTATTACCCCGCCCATCTGGCTGGGTTTCCCCAGCCACTCTGGGCAGCTTCCAGCAAAATATTAAAATACAATAATTCATCAAAGCTTCCCTAAACAGGGCTGCCTTCAGATGTCTTCTAAAAGTCAGATAGTTGTTTATTTCCTTGACATCTGATGGGAGGGCGTTCTACAGGCCATATAATAATAATTTATTTCCCGAGGATCAGTTGTAAAGGGAAGAATTCAGCTAGGCTAGCTCACAAGGCTTACTTGTGGGATCCTGTCCATTTCTTTTACCTTGAGAAAACTGCTCATGTAAGCTTTTCATCCTTTATAAAACATTTAGCATATATGTTCCCCTTTTTAAGTTTCAGACTGATCTTGTTGCTCTCATCGATTTATTTATTTTTTATATTTTTTTAATGATACTGTTCCTTGGCACTGATTATTTCTCATTGGAAGACCTCTTATGTAGCTGTGCTAGAAATGGAACCCAGGCACCAAGCAAAAATGTAAAAAGAGAGTGCTCTTGTGGTGTTATCTCATTATCCCAGAGTACAGGCCGGCTTCCTCACATTAGCAACACATTGGGGAGCGACTGAGAGTATCTGACTTATTATTCTGCATTACCAGTGAAAGGGAGCAAGGAAGGAAGTGATTCCTGACTAGATGTGTTTTTGGAGTTCAGGAAATTCTGTCATGAGGACTCTCTGGCCTTGGGGGTGTGCTTTCGATGTACACGATCAGGAAACATTCCTTTCACCACAAGCATAGTAAATTGTTAACATTTCCGCAGAGGGAGGTAATCCATAATGTGACTTCAGCCCTTTTGTGCACTCTTGGGAAATGTGTTCATGTTTCGTGGAATGTTATGAGCAAGTTGAAATGCTGAATTACTACTAGCCTCACTGAAGTCACAGGGATATGAGCTGGCCAAGTCTAGCCCCTTCCATGCCCACACAATGCACTTTTGGCTGTCAGTCCTGCTTTTCCCAGTTAAATTTGAGGAGGAATTAATGATAATCTGGTTGGCTACAGATGTATATTCCTGTAATGCATAAATTTAAAGCAACCTATAATATTGGAACTTCCTTTACAATAAACTGTCCTTTATAATAAATAGTACTTGCTTTACTTCTTCTTCCAGTGGGAATTCCCTGTGCAATGGGGAAGTCTTTTTAGGGGGGGAAATGTACCAGGCTTTATCAGAGGAAACTGGCAGTAAAACGGGGGTGGGGGTGGGGCTTTAATTAACACTGGCATGACTTTTATCTCTTCTCCCTTTGATTCTGATCGAGGCACTACCATATACTCGCAGGTGGACTGTTGAGATCATGGCTTGGCTATAGAGAGAACAGGCAGGAAGCCTTGTTGAGTGTGTTTAGGAAACTGGTGAGGTCATTGGTGAGTTATGTTTGGGTGGAGAATCACTGGATTCTCTAGTGCATGCAAACAGAGCCATCTCCACCCAAAAGTTATTGCAGCTTTGTGTTTTCCCACATTTTCTGTTAATCTGCTTTTGTGATGGTGGTGTATTCCATATAGTACTTAAGTATGCAACTTTGGCTTACTCTTCTGACAGCACTCATTAAAAGACAATGCAGGGCTGTATTCTGTATAGGGGCAAGATAAACATTTCACTGTACCAGCTTTTGAAGTCACTCTTATCAAGCCAATTTTACATCTCTAATTGGGAGAAACCCCAGGACAGATTTTGGGTGTAGAGAGGGAGGGAGAAAGTTCCATTGTGCAAGCCAAAGTGTTTGTGCTAACAGGACAGCTTTGTTGCGTACAACCCAAATATTTTATCAATAGGGAACCAATAAAATGCGTTGCATTAAATTCTTAGTGCAATGAAATATAGCTGCTTAAACTGTACACTGATGTTCCAGCACTTTAATGCTATTCTGGTTTTATAGTGAAGGCCATAAACTTGTGGGGGCTAAGTAAGTCTGGTCAATGCTTGAATATCTGCCTTTGGGTACCTAATGGAAGAAAGGCAAACTATAAATCTAATTTTAAAAATTTAAATAACTAAATATTAGGAGGCTGTTCATTGTGCCCTGCTTAGTCATGTTTTACTGACAGAAAAAGGGTAAGGAATGTTAAAAAAAAATAGCATTTCAGCTATCTATTTTCTCTTCAAATATTATCCATTAATGTTTACTGGTGCATCAGTTTAGAATAGATTTATTAGCCAAAGTATTAACTATATTTGTTAAAACAGGAGAGAGAATCTGGGCACCTGCTAGTTAAAATATTTCCTTGTAATAATCTAAGGAGTGGAAAAGATTGCACCTTTTTGTTGCCAGTTTACTTAAGGGTTTCATGTTAAAGATCTTTCTTTTCAAAGCATGCCACCAAACATCTATACAGTGGTACCTCTGGTTACGTACTTAATTCGTTCCAGAGGTCCATTCTTAACCTGAAATCGTTCTTAACCTGAGGTACCACTTTAGCTAATGGGGCCTCCCGCTGCCGCCGCGCCACTGCTGACCGATTTCTGTTCTCATCCTGAAGCAAAGTTCTTAACCCGAGGTACTATTTCTGGGTTAGAGGAGTCTGTAACCTGAAGCGTCTGTTACCCGAGGTACCACTGTATAGTGCAGAATGCAAGGAGGGCCCAGAGGTGACAAAGTCCCTTGCTTACCAGCCATGCAGTTTAAGTGCACACTCTACTGCCTACACTTGAATGCAAAAAACTGGCTTGGTAGCACACTGTGGATTGTATTCAACATAGCACTAAGGTGATTGTTCTGTCAGGCAAGCAAAACCCAACTGTTCTTGGGGGTTCTCCTGACCCTCCACACACAGCAGATTGGGGAAGTGGGGGAGGAAAGTGGGTAAGTCCTGCTGTGCTAGGGGGGGACTGTTGCGCTGGCTTCTACTAGTGCAATGATTTAGTTGAATATAGCCCTATGTTTTCACTATCGCTTTCTCAGTGTGCAATCTGATCAGATATCTCAACTAGCTTCCATGCTGCTTGCCCCAAAGTTGGTAACTGAGAACACATTGCTATAATGCGTGTATGTGTCATTATTTTCCTCTTGAAAACCTGCCAGCTGAAAAACGTGCTCTGAATGACAAGATGTTCATTTTTGCACTTGAGAGAATTGTAAAAATTGAGGGGGGGATTCTATAATTGGAGAAGTTGTATAGTTAGTTGTGTTTGGATGTGTGAAAACTTTCTCATAATAACCTTAAGCACAATGGTGAAGTAGGCTTTATTTCAGTATAATTGCATTATAAAGGTCATTTGTGCTGAGTCCAATAGGAAAACAGTATTCTCATTTCCTGCTTTACATTCCAGACTACTTTCAGTTGATTCTGACAATTGGTTCTAATTATATAATGTGTTAGGGTAGCATACATGTTTATTATTTAATCGCCATGTGTACTGTACTATTCAGTGCAATATTTTTGCATATGTTGGGCTTTATTATACTGTATTGTTGTAGTGGATGGGAAAAAGTCCCACAGCTAGCTAGCAGCACTTTATAATATAATAACAATGCTTCCCACCACCCCACCCCACCCCACCCCCGTAGCTGTTTTGGCAGCTGGTGGTAGTTTAATTTTGATAAGTTTGACATAAAGAATGGAATGTGTTCATTTTTGGAGGCCAGAAATATCAGAGGGAAAGTTTAAGGGACACACTCTGACTTTGGGCACTGAAGTTTTGGTCATTCTCTCCTCCAGAACATTTTAAAATTCTTATTTACTGATATGCATTGTACAATGTCTCTGGTAGCGTGGGCTGCTTTGTTACTTGCAGTGCAAAAGCAACTTTGAACCAGAATTGCAGTGGAATTCGTTGACTATACACAAGAATATGTCTAAATGAGAGGAATCCATCAGGAGGAAGTAACAATATAGGCGGGGGAAGCATACTCTCTCTTAACATACTTGCCCTTTTAGAAAACCTGGCACCTTCATTATATGCCTTTAGGCACCAGGCAAAAACTTTCCCTCAGTAACCAGGCTTTTGGCCTTTAGCTGTCTATGGCCTTTTAGAAGTGGGTTTGTTGTTGTTCAGTCGTTCAGTCGTGTCCGACTCTTCGTGACCCCATGGACCAGAGCACGCCAGGCATGCCTATCCTTCACTGCCTCCCGCAGTTTGGCCAAACTCATGTTAGTAGCTTCGAGAACACTGTCCAACCATCTCATCCTCTGTCGTCCCCTTCTCCTTGTGCCCTCCATCTTTCCCAACATCAGGGTCTTTTCCAGGGAGTCTTCTCTTCTCTTCTCATGGAGCCTCAACTTCAGGATCTGTCCTTCTAGTGAGCACTCAGGGCTGATTTCTTTGAGAATGGATAGGTTTGATCTTCTTGCAGTCCATGGGACTCTCAAGAGTCTCCTCCAGCACCATAATTCAAAAGCATCAATTCTTCGGTGATCAGCCTTCTTTATGGTCCAGCTCTCACTTCCGTACATTACTACTGGGAAAACCATAGCTTTAACTATACGGACCTTTGTCGGCAAGGTGATGTCTTTGCTTTTTAAGATGCTGTCTAGGTTTGTCATTGCTTTTCTCCCAAAAAGTGGGTGGGATGCTTTTAATGTACCTTTCTTGGTTTTCAAGTATCTACAGTGGTACCTCAGGTTGCATACACTTCAGGTTACATACACTTAAGATTACATACTCCGCTAACCCAGAAATAACGCTTCAGGTTAAGAACTTTGCTTCAGGATAAGAACAGAAATCGTGCTCTGGCGGCGCAGCGGGAGGTCCCATTAGCTAAAGTGGTGCTTCAGGTTAAGAACGGACCTCCAGAACGAATTAAGTACGTAACCAGAGGTACCACTGTATGTGGGATTGGGGGGTGTTGTTTGTTTGTAAGTTGCTTTGGGTTGCCTTGAGCAAGAAAAAAAGACTAACAAATGTAGTAATAATTCTAATAATCCATCCTAATAGACCGGCCTCCACTGGTGTATATACTACTTTGTTATATATTTTGCCAGTTACCAATCCTACCTGAATCATTTCCAAAGCTTCTCATACCCATGAGGTCTGGCTGCTTTATTCTACTGATCATATCTTGTTGCTTGTTCTCCATTCTCTTACAGCCAGGAAAACTGTCAGCTCACATTCCTTATCTAATCCGTTGCTAGAAAGTTTTGGCATGCCTTTATACTGATGTGAAGGCTTTCCTTTCCTCAGGAGAGTCCCTCTTCTTGCTTTTTTCATTACTAGCCAGCCATCTTTGCTCTTATCCAGTTCATTCAGAAAGGAATGTAAGGAGGGAGCATTACAAAGTGGAAAGGGGCTAATTTCAGAGTTTCGTGGAACTATCTGAAAAATAAATGCCTGAAGGAAGAAAATAAATTGTTTACCCTGGTTTATCATTTCCCACTTTAATATATACAAATGATTCTAATTCTGTTGTGTGGTAAAGTACTAGAACTTGTAGACCTGGACAAATGGTGGGGGTGGTTCTGGTGGCTGAAGAGTCCTTATTTTTTACTTACTAATAGGTGACTGTTCACACACAGGTTTTTCAAATACCTCCCTCCAAATGTCAGTTGCTTTGTCTCTCCCCAGAGCGGTTCATGAAAGGTGTGATACTCCTGCTTCCATGTGGAGGTGCTTTCTGCTTGCACGCCATTGTGCTGGTTGTCTGTCACTATGACTGGACCAGGGCACAAATATTTTGTATATACTTGCTTAATTGTTGAACAATTTTCTGTCTTAAGTAGGCCTACCCTAAGCACATCTGCTTTCAGTAGATTAGGGCTTCGTCTTTTAGTTTTTTGGCTGCTTCTTAAAGAGTGTAGGCAGTTGGGAAAAGTAACCCAGCAGAATGAAGGAAAAACTATTCTGCTGCACCTCATTTTTTATGAATTCCAGATAAGTTTACAATATTATGAGATCTCTTCGCTCTTTTGGAGTTCACTGATCATCTGAAAACGCTGCTTTCTTACAGTTTGAAGGCGGCTATTTAGAGGGAAGAAACTGATGACAGAAATGATGCAACACATAGTCTGATATATTTTCAAAGATGTTGAGGTGATCTCAGCACACCTATTGGATAGCTGTTTGAATGAGAATTGGGAAGATCATTTGGTGGCTTTGAAAATCTGGTTGAACTAATGCCATCTTTTGGCTCTGAAACTTGTCCTATTCATCATTTGAACACAAGCGTGATCAAAGCAAAAAGCTCTACTTCAAAACCTTTTATATGTAACCATGATCTTCACTTTCATCACAACCAAACCAATTTAGTTCAGTAGCAGTTCTTTGGGGGGCAAGTGGAGGGAACCATCTGTTTTAAATATTGATAACTACGTCAGGCATTAAGGGTCAGCATGGTCTATCATCTGCTTACTCCCATAGCTTGGCTCACCAAGCTTAATCTTATGACCATGTTATGAGATGCACAGATTACACAACCTCAGAACAATGGAGAGTTTCAGTTTGGTGAAAGGGTGAAACCATTTCGAAATATGTTGGAAGTTGTCGGCACCACTAAGCTTACTCCTTTCCTTTGGATTCCAGACAGGGCATGGAAAGAAGGGAATTAAAGGACAGCAACTTCCTACATTTACCAAACCTACTGTTCACTATTGTTTATCCTGTTAGCCGCTCCAAGACTACCCATGGCAACAACACTGGTGGCAAGGATAGTGACATGTCTAGATAGGCAAGTTTGAAGCCACTGCTGCTGTTGATCACTGATCAATCTGTTGTCTTGTGCATTCAATCTCATCTCATCTCCAGCTGCTGCCTGACAGGTCAGGCTCTGCTTCATTTGCAGCGAATGTGTATTTTTGCCAGCTTGCTGCTGTTTCTACTCACTGCCACAATCCTTTTCTCCTTGCTGCAGCCAGACTTCCATTTGACCATCCAGCAAGGGTTTTTGTAAGACTTTTTACTTCATTACCCAGAGGGAAAGAGTGAGCAAACATTACACCACGGAGCAGCCACAGAAGGCTGGCAAAAATCATTGCTGGGTGGTTGAATGACAAGTCGATTGAGTCTGTTTGAAGCAAGGAGATGGGGGGGGGGGTGGCAGCTGTTATTACTCTGCTTTGACTAGTCCACCCTCCCCCTCTAGGCAGTGAGAGGGGATGGGGGTGTCACATTTTAAGGTTCGCAGAGTGTGTCTTGCTTGAGTGCCCTTGCTTTTCAGGGTTAATTATGAGAGTGTATTTGCTGTTTGTCATTTTCCATTTTAATCCCTTAATCTCCAACAAATGACCACTCAATATATATGTATGTCTGAATGAAAGTTCCAAAGGCTGACACAATCCAGATGACATCCCAAGATGGGGTCCATAGGAATTGTAATGAAGCTGTAGCTGTACTTTACAGTTCTTTCAATGGTTTTTTAAAAAATAAAAATGCTTACAGTGATCTTGGGGGAGTCTGAAGGGAAGATGTATTTGCAAATGTACTAGAAACTAGGGAGAATGAGTGAGTTGTGCTTATCTTTGCACTGGACATAGGAAGATGGGCTTCCAGGAGACTCACACTAAAGTACCAGTTACAGGTAGGTAGCCGTGTTGGTCTGCCATAGTCAAAACAAAATAATAAATAATAAAAATTCCTTCCAGTAGCACCTTAGAGACCAACTAAGTTTGTTCTTGGTATGAGCTTTCGTGTGCATGCCAAGAACAAACTTATTTGGTCTCTAAGGTGCTACTGGAAGGAATTTTTTTATTTTTTTATTTTGTTTTGACTAAAGTACCAGTCATTGCATGCCATTAAATTTGGTGCGTTTCTGTTAATATTAATACCAATCTCTTATTCAACTGATCACATTATTACAGGTATCTGACATAGTTTGTAAAATGTATTGGGTATCATTCATTAAATCAGATCATTTTATGTATGCTGTGCCTACAGATGTTGGTGTAGAGGCAAACCAGATCACCATGTTTCCTTCCTTTTTTGAAAGCATAAAGCCAAGAAGGAAGGGGGAGTCTCTTTTGAACATTGATGTGAGAGGTGATCAACTGAAAGGCTGGTTCTGACCTCAAAAGCAATTTCACCTGGCCCTTTATGACGCTAACGTATTTTAATTAATCAATGCTAAAAAGAATTCCCAGTGTTTCACTTGTGTGGAAAATGGAAAGAGCTTTAAGTTGGTGGTAGACCACCTGCTTTGCACGTAGGTGCCAGGGTCAGTCCACAGCATCTCCAGGTGAGGCAGGGAATATCCCGTCTGAAACCCTGAAGAGCTGCTGCCATCAGTGTTGACAATAGTGAGTTGGATGGACCCATGGCTGGACTCAGTATAACACTCTCTGCATGCAGATAAATGAGAGGATAAATATGCCGTAAATATGGTAAAAGGCCTTATAGGTATTTCCCCCCGTTTTCTCTCCTGTTTTCTCTTGTTTATCTTTCAGCTTTTTAATATTCTTGTTCTGTATACTAGTTTGATTCTTATGTATTTTATGTAAAAAAAAATATTCATAAAAAGGAAAAAGAAACCTAATGGTGGGGCCATTGGAATTTGGTGATTGGAATTTTGAAGTATTTGTTTATCAGGAATATCTTCTTATCAGGAAGAAGCACTAAGTGCATTAGAAATAATTTTTATAACCCATGCTATGAAGTTATCCAGAATGCAGGAATGCACCTCCTGAAAAGCAAAACAAAGCACAACAGATCAAAGGTGAATTTTATTTGTGAAAGACTTGAGTCATGAGATACTTGAAAGAGATATAATTGAATGTTTATAACATTTATGTACTAGATCACATTCAGATCTGTCAGTTGATTTTCATTTCCATGAAATGTCAGATGGTGTTTTTGTGCTCAGTTCTAGTCATGACACTTAAAAAAAAAAAGACTAAAGTGGCTTTGGAAGAGAGCAGGGAAAAGGAGGAGGCATTTAGAATGCATGGCATGCCTGAAAATTATGACAACAGGTATGTTTAGGCTAGAAGAAAGAACGTTAAAAGTGAACAACAACCAGAAAACCTAAAATTCCATATTAGAAGTACCTAAATTATTATCTCATGTGGTTCCTTGGTTTGCTCTAAAACCTCTTAATGATGCATTTGTTTGTGTTTGGCCTTTGCAAGATGACTGTTGCAGAATATTAATTTTCTACCATAATATTATTTTCCTGGCTTGGTAGCCAAATGACCCCCTAACATATTTTAGACTTCCTGCTTTAGCTGTAATTCAGTTTACTTCTCTATCTTTAGCGAGTTACTCCTCATTGTTTGCTCTTCTGCTTTTTACTGTAGTTAGCAAAGAAAAACAATCAATGTGTTGCATTGCACTGCTTAAGATGTTATCCTTCAGATATAAACAGAATAGAAAAGTAACTCCAGGTAATCTATCTCAGTAACTCAAGTAAGTAGCTAGCTTACATTATATACATTGTATAGAATTGATGCCACTACTGCTGCTACTACTACTACTAATGATAATAATAAATAGGAGAACAAACAATACACATTTAGAAACAACATGTGTGTGTGTCTTTTAAAAAGTTCAATATATTATTAAATACAGTGTTATTAAAGGAGAAAGGAATGGACAGCTGTACAAATAACTTACATGTTACTAGTTGGCCATTTTAGTCCCTAAATGTTGATTAATCATTTAAATCTGATAAGTACCATAAATATGTTTTTTGAAATGCATCAGGTGCTGCTACAGTAGACTGCCTTGCTGTACACTTTCAGGTATCCAGAGACTGACCTGAGCAATTAATGATCAAGTTGCATTCTCACATTATGCAAGTTCCCATGGATGCCTTACAGTATCCTCCTTCAAACATACCAATGCAGGATGTGATTTGGAGTGGTTCACAGTGTCAGGGGACTCCTAGTCTTGACTCTGAGATAAGAGTAGATATGCCATTGATCTGGTACCTGACAACAGAACCCAGATTCCATGTATGAAATCTAAGTTTTACCATCGAAATTAGTTCTTCTTGATTTGATAGCATTCACTGATTGTCTACTTTGACAATGTCACTAATTTATGTTTGAATATCTTAATGTTCAGTTCACTAGTACTACTAGCTGGTAGTGTTTTACAATGTGGTTGCCACACCCTATAGTTTTTGGGTTTTTTGTTCAGTCTAGTCTGTAAGTCACCAGCATGTTCAGTGTTATGAAAGCAGGTTGGAAGGGACCACAGTGGTTATCTAGTCCAGCGCCCTACAATGCAGGAATCTTTCACCCAATTTTTTCACCCACAACCCTGAAATTAAGTCTCATGCTCAACCAACTGAGCTATCTCTCAGGTCACAATGTCACATTAGGATCCTTTTATTCCAACAGGCTTCATGAGTGTGAAGTATTCCAGTAGTCCCCATGGATATGGTAATTCCCATTCATCTCTCTCTCATATACACACTGATGTTGGCTGCCAATGCAGTGCAGCCACAAGCAACAATAAGTTGTTTTTACAGCTCAGTTTTCTGTTTTATAATATCAATATACCTCCTCTTCTCTGTTCTGTTAATCTGACGTCATTATTTTAAAGCATAGTTTTGTTCAACCAAGGTTTGGCATTAGCCTGCCTATAACCTGAGACAGGTGAGTCGTCAACAGGTTTTCCACACCTATCTGCTGATCACCCATTCCCACCACCCTTCTGAGTAATACCCCTCCCCACTCCCTCACTATATTTAAGGATCTGGTGACTTCTGTTTCAGTGTATCTGAAGAAGTGTGCATGCACACGAAAGCTCATACCAAGAACAAACTTAGTTGGTCTCTAAGGTGCTACTGGAAAGAATTTTTTATTTTGTTATAACCTGAGAAATAAACTTGCAGGAGGCAATTTCAACTTTTATTCCTCTCCATGTTAGCATAGCCCCTTTCAGAAGCTGGCTTAATGCTAATAGAGAGAAAGCCATGCCAGTAGATCCTTCCATGTGGCCAGGGCTCCTGGCTCCCTTTGTGGTATGAGGAGATGCCCTGCTGCAGCTGTTCCTAAATCACAAAGGTAATGTTGAGAAAGGACTTGTAAGTGAGGTCAAAGCAGGAACGCAAGAGAGAATGTGCTTTGTATTTTTCTACTATACTGTTTTCCTCTGATTGAATAAGGTATTCCTTCCATGGGATGCTGCTGTCAAAAGACTAAGTTAGTTAATTTTTATTAGCTTCCATTTAATTGAATTTTGAGAGAGAGCTCTGATTACAAATGCAGTACAGGGAAAACAGAAGAGGAATGCATTACACAGCTATCCAAACAGATATATTAGTTCCAATCTTTCCCCTCCATTGTGCAGGAAATTATAGCTATCTGTTTGGCAAAGGGAGATAAATATACTTATTGCAGCATTAATGTTGACTCAAGGGGGTATGTGCACCGCCCCCCACAAAAGGATGAAGATGGATATAGACTTTAGGTTACATGAGTACAAGTTAACCTTTTGTCTTTCAGAAACATGGTAAAAAAGCAAAATAAAAACATGCCATTATCTCCATGTTGTTAGCATATAGTAAGAGAAAGTCAAAATGATTTACTGTTTTACTGTGCTAAGTTGTTTCTGCATGGGGCACACATTTTTGCATTTCACTAGTGGTTGTTTTAAATATACAGTACCTTAAATGTAAATCAAATTATAGAAAGCTGGATCATGATTGTGGGACTGAATCAGCCTTGGTTGCCCTAACGTACGGCCTTTATTGGAATAAGCACAAAGGACTGCAACCCTGTTATTGTTTCTTGTTCTCTCACCAGCTTTTGATAATACTGACTGAGCCAACTTAGTGAGATGGGCGTTGGAGACAATTTAGCAGTGGTTCCAATACTGTCTTCAGGGTCAGTTTCAGAGAATAGCTGTGGGTGATTTTCTTTTGCCCTCCTGGCTGTGCTGTGAGGTGCCACAAAGCCTGGCGTCGGTGGTGGGCTGGATAAGGGCCAGTAAACTGATTCTGAATCCTGGTAAGATTGAGGCACAATGGGTGGGTGTTTCCTGTATCAGGATAATTGGACAACTGCCTGCTTTGGAGGTTTGCAATCTGTGGGTGCTTCTGGGTCTCCTTTGGCTAATAAGACGGCGACAGCTGTTTCTGGGCCAAGATAGCCTGACCATTGTTGTCCATGTGCTGGTAACTTCCAGGCTGGATTACTACAATGCACTCTAGGTGGGTTGCTGCAGCTGGTGCAAAATGCAGTGACTCAACTGCTCACTGGGGCAGGATATTACCACGTGTTACCCTGCTGTTGAGAAAATTGCATTGACTTACAATTAGCTACTGTTTCTGGTTTTGGTGTATAAAGTCCTTTACAGTTTGGGTCCAGGATACCTGAAAGATTGTCTCACTCCTTTCAGACCTACTCAGTCTACTCAGAGGTCTACTCCACACAACACAGGAATCATAGCTATAGGAATCCCCTGCCCCTGAATATTAGACAGGTACTCTCTCTCTCATGTCTTCTGTCTACTGAAGTTCTTTTTCTTTCAAAAAAGAAAGCTGAGATATTTCCTAGTCAGCATGTGTATTGGAACGGTTTGTAAGTTTTTTTTTAGATTTTAAAAAAGATATTTTCATTTCCTAATACACAGAAATAATAATAATTGCCATAAAGGAGAGAGAGAGAGAGAGAGAGAGAGAGAGCGCACTTGTTGCTTGCCACCTTCGGCTCCCCTGGGAGGATAGGATAACATAGGATAATAAAAATAATAATTAATAAATGACTAATGTAATGCATTATTATTATTATTATTATTATTATTATTATTATTATTATGCTACCCTATACCTGGAGGTCTCAGGGTGGTTCACAGAATAAAATCAAAATATAAAACCACAAAATACATAATCAAAATAAACACAACCCAATAGCACCCCCCCAAAAAAAACATTTTAAAGGGGCATAGGATGTCAGTGAAATCAACCAAAGGCCTGGTTGAAAGGGAACATTTTTGTCTGGCTCTTAACGGTGTATTATAAAGGCACCAGGCAAACTTTCCTGGGGAGAGCATTCCACAGACAGGGAACCACTGTAGAGAAGGCTCATTATTGTGTTGCCATGCTCTGGACCTCTTGAGGAGCAGGCACACAAAGGAGGGCCTCAGAAGATGATCTCAGGGTCCAGGTAGGTTCATATGGAAAGAGGCGGTCCTTGAGGTATTGCAGTTCTGAGCCATTTAAGGCCTTTTAGGTCAAAACCAGCACTTTGAATTGGACCCGGAAACTTATTGGTAGCCAGTGCAGTTGGACCAGGATTGGTGTAATATGCTCAAACCATCTTGCTCTGTTGAGTAACCTGACCACTGAATTCCCCACTAGCTGAAGTTTCCAAAAAGTCTTCAGAAGCAACCCTATGTGTAACGCCTTGTAGTAATCTAACCTTGAGGTTACCAGCAGTGGCGTATGAAGGAGGGGTGGGGGCGGTGTGCCCCAGGTGCCACCCGGGGATGGTGACAAGATGGCCCACTGCCTCCCCCCAGTTGTAGAGCAGCCAAGGGCGCTCGTGCACCGTCCATATGGGCTCCATGCGTGCACAGCTGGTCCCGCCTTGCGGCACCCCGCCTCGGGTGCCGGAGAGGCTTCCTCCGCCACTGGTTACCAGAACATAGACAGCAATAGTTAGGCTATCCCTGTCCAGATGGGGCATAGCTGGGCCACCAGCTGAAGCTGGTGGAAGGCACTCTGGGCCACTGAGGCCACCTAAACAATTCAATGCATAATAAGATGCTCTGTAGCAAATATCCCTAACAAGAGATTTAGTTTTTAAATGGTTGTTACAGCTGCAAAAGCAAGAAGTATACAAGGGAAAGGATTCAGCTTGCAAGTTACTCAGCCTGTGCTGTCCCTTCTATACCGAATGGCTGTTTATCAGACTATCTCTTTGGCTCTGTGAAAAGGTGTTGTGCGACAAATCTGTGCAAATCCCAATCTTGACTTTTCCAAGCTGTGCCAATACTACCTTCAACTCTGTTTTCAGAGCCTGATTGCCTCATGTGCAAAACTAACATAAAACACTTTGTGCTAGAAAAAAATACTGATATATTAAAAATTGTGTATTTAGATCATTGTTCCATTTTGCTTTAAATTCCATCTTCCATCTCCTTTAAAACTGGGCTGTTATGCTCTGCCATACATCAGGTAACCACAGAAGACACAGGGGGCAGGCGAAATAAAGGTTTTTAATTACGGTATGCTGTAGAGAACCCAGGCACCACTTCAGCTGTGTAGCTGGAACCCCAAACTCCAATAACTAAACCAGCAAATGTGTGTAACCCAGATGAAAGGAAACCTTGAAATATGTAATTTAGGCTATTATTTACACAGCATGCCGGTTTTGGTATCTTGACCTCACAATAATAGATCACAATTTTTTTTCTTGTGCCCTGGAGTACCTGATAAAATGATGCTTCCTACCTTCTGGAGGTATTGTGTTGGCATAGGATTGCAATTACTTTTACTGTCATAATTTATAAACCAATATACAGTCAGTGTTATATTTAGAACTATGGAGTTCTAAAATGCATGGGGAGCTTTCATGAATTTGGAACGTTCCCCATTTTAGAAGTCACAAGTTGGAATGTGACCCAAACCGTGGTGGTGGTGTGAAGCTAGTGCATTCGTCCTTGTGGCTCACTATCATGTTCTGCTGGGACTTGGTGCTCACCAGGGAAATGATAGAGATTGCCAAAGTCTCTTCCTGTAAAACCAGGCCCTATCAGGACTCTAGCTACTCCCAATGGACTATTCTGGCTGAGCTTTGGAAGGTGGTGTTTCAGCAGAGAGCCAAAGTTGTCTGACGAGTGCCAAGGCTTCCCTTCTAGTGCTTCCACCCTCTTGGGTGAGCTGGGTGTAATCTTTTAAGTAGCTCATTTTAGTTGCATGCTCCTGCATGGCTGTGGAACAAGAGAAGCTACAGGGGAGTCATCCCCAGAGTTGAGGATCCTGGAAGAGCTGTGTCCTCAGGCAAGGATGGGGTAGAAGGGGTTGCTGAGGGTTCCACCTCCCCACTGAGCAGGGGTGACTTGTGAGACGTCTGAATCTGAGTCCTCCCTTACTGGGATGTGGATGCAGGGGACATAACATTAACTGGCTCGTGACTTCACAGGGGTAGTAGGGATTTGAATAATGCCACATTCAAACCTAACATTTTAGCCATCTCGCCACACCAACTCTGCTCTTAAATTGACTTTTCGGTTCGAGCTTTATTGCGGCACAAGCATTCATGAACTCAGGCCTGCTTCTTCAGATGTGTAAAGTATTATCCTCACTGACTTGATGAGGGGAGGGTTTGGGGTATGCAGGGGGTGGGGAGGGAGTCTCATATTGACTAACTCTTATTGACTAGCTGTGGAATAAAATCAATTATATTCAGAACTTTGGAAACTAATAGAGGCTTAAGCTTAAACTTGCTCCTAAGTAACCCCTCCAAGGGTCACATGCTGCAGTTCGTAGTCATGTAGCAGGGGACTACTTGTAGTAAGTGCGTGGATGATTGCTCTTTTAACGATATCTGTATTTAAGGTAGTAACCATTTCTGCACAGCTATGTTGTACATTTAAGCACAAAAATCTGCAGCAGAAGGTAATGTCAAAATATTATTCTCTGTAATCAAAAGATTGCTCAACATAAGCTATTGCTGGAAATGCTGGCTGGGTTTGAACATGCATGCTTTGCCAGCAATGTACAAGGAGTTACGTTCTAGGAGGGACTGTGAACTTACTTGGATGCCTTCTGTGGGAAAATACTTTAGTTGGTTGATGGCATCACTTTTCCTTAAATATGCTGAAGAATTTCTTAAACTCTTGAGCTGCTTATTATTTGAGACCCTGTCATGATGGAAAGCTTTAATTTACTTGAGGTCACAGAAGAGGGGGAGTAATAGGAGGCAAGCTGAACTCTAGATGATTCCTGGCTGATTTTGCCTCTGGCTAAACAGTGATGATGTAGAAAGGCTTCTGTGCCAAAAATGCTTCACCAGAAATTAGCTCCTTTTGATTTAAGAAAAATGGATCCATCATCCTTTGGGTTTGTTTGTTTGAAACCTGAATCAGTTCAACCTACCGGGTTGTTGTTTTTTTTAAAGCAATTTATTAAATATGTTTATTTCATGGTTCAGTTATACTACCAACCCCAGCTGTGGATGTTTGGGCAAGGTCAGCTAATATGGCACCTTCTAGATGCTGTTGGACTACAGCTACTATTAGCACCAGTCAATATAGCCAATGGCCAGGAACAGTGGAAACTGTGGTCCAATATCTGGAAGGTACTATGTTGACTACTTGGTAGTTGGAGAATGAATAAACTAGTATAACTGCAAGATGCGTTCTGATTCTAACAGTTGGGATAGCTCAGTTGGGACCATGAGATTCATAATCTCAGCGCCATGGTTTCAAGCCCCACGTTGGATGAAAGATTCCTGCATTGCAGGTGGTTAGACGAGGTGATCCTTGTGGTCCCTTCCAACTCTATGCTTCTATGATTCTAACTTTGTCAGAGCAATGCTGGCTCAGGATAGCTTCAGTCACCACAGTATTGAATAGGCAGGGTCAGAGAACAAGCATGTAAGATTGCAGATTACTGATTTATTACCCACCCTTCACCTGCAACATTAAAAGCAACTTAAAAGCCATGGTAAAGAGGTACATCTTCAGCATTCATGGGAAAAGGCATAATGAAGTTCCCAGACACACCTCTGTGGGGATGGAGTTCTACAACTTAAGGTCTATAGCAGGCATGTCCAACAGGTAGATCGTGATCTACTGGTAGATCACTGGACATCTGTGGTAGATCACTGGTAGATCAGTGGCTCCCCCCAAAGAAGCTAAAAAAACTTTGGCTCCCCTAAAAAAACTCAACATCTTTGCCCTCCACCCCTAAAATGTCCCGACCCACCAAAAACAGGGCTTTCCTTCCTAACACAAGCTCAATGTCGCTTTCCTCCTCCCTAAAGAAGCTCAACAACTTGTACATGAACCCCAAAAAAAACAGGGCTTTCCTTCTTAAAAAAAAAGCTCAACAACTTTGACCTGAACCCCCAAAAAGGGGGTAGATCACTGCCAGTTTTTAACTCTGTGAGTAGATCGCAGTCTCTTGGAAGTTGGCCACCCCTGGTCTATAGGGAAGGAAGTGGCCTTTCAGATATTTTGGGCTGGTGTTGTTAAGGCTTTAAACACTAATGTGACCACCTCACCAGCTGAGCAATTGTGTCTCCTCTGGTGGGAGTATGGCTTATGCCCTACAGGTACATTTAGTGGACTTTTAGAGTTGTAGGCCCAACCTGGTACCAACTGAAATTAGACAAATCACTACCAATTTGATATTTAGGCAGGTATTGAAGACTTTTTGTTTAAAAAGGCTTTCCCTGGAGTGTGTGTGCCCCAGGGAGGTCACTTCAGTGCTGGTAACACAGTGGTTTCACTTCACCCCCTGAGGCTTACTCCATTGTCTCTCAAGTCAGATGGGTGCCAAAAACTCTTTGGATGCCCCTGTGAGGAGAGGTGGAGAGTACTTTTTCTGTTTAACTGATTGGGGAGCAGAATTTCAGACATAACGGTAACTTCCCTTAGTCACCCAGTAAGTCCACAACTAAGTTGAGATCTTGGAAGAAGTATGTTCTTTACAGTGGCTGGGATTACATAGGCACTTGTTTCCTCCTTTGGCTGTTCTAGTAAAACAATTTTATTTGGATGCTTAGCAAAAAACATAGTAAAATAATATTTTATTAGAAAAGCAGTTAGGGGACTAGTGCTAAATATGAACATTTGTATTCAGGAATTGCTACTTCAGGGAACAATTAGTTTTCTTCACATTAACAGGCCTAATAAATGAGTTTTCTTGTCATTAGCTTGTTACTAACAGATGTGCAGTGACAGATGAAAAGTGACCCCAACTGTGTTCTAATCCCAGAATTTGGCTAAAAACAGACACTGCTAAATTCTTACACAAACTGCTTAATTTCAAGATGAAGACTCTGATTTCCTACATATAAGCTACTTCTTTTTCTTACCCATCCTTCACCATAATGTCCCAGGGCATGTTATAACAATTTTAAAATATATTAAAAACATAACAGATTACAATAAAGAGAACAGGGTATAGAAGCATCTCTTAACTTTATTTGGCACAATGTATTTTGTGCTTTTCAAATGTTACTATGCTTGTAAAATTCACTATATTAATGCATGGATTGCGGCAGCTCATGAATCTCACTTGTGCCCAGCCTAGTACTTGAGAAATGTCATAGTAACTCTTTATTTAAATATTTACATATCTTTGTATGAAACTGATTTTTATAAAGTATCTCTGAACAAATACCTGGATAGGAAGGGTGGGGTTTTGATAGCATCCCCCCCCCCGTATCCATGATTCATGGCTAATCTGGTTCCTGTGGTGGTGGTTTTAGTAGTACCTTCTTACCTTTGGCTAAAAATGTAGTCAAATCCAAGTAGAACTTCAGAAAAGCGCATTATTAATCTCCCCACCCCACCCCAACTGCTTAAAATTGTGATTAATGGCTTTCATAAACCCATGTATTTGATTTGAGGTACTAAATGTATACAGCAAGATTAAGTTTTTAAAGAATTGTTTAGTTATTATCAATTGTTTTGGGGAAAGAATGTTGCCTGAAAGTCTGAAATTATTAGAGTTCTTAAAATCTTGACTCTTTTCCAAGGCAGCCTCATCTTGCCTGCCCCAAGCATCTGTTTTTTCAATCTGAGGTTTTGGGATTTTGTTTTTATATTTTTGTAGGAAAGGGAGCTTTGTGAGGATTGCCTATGACAACCAATTCCATCTTGAAAATAGCTTTAGTATATATGCCCTTTACTATACTACTAAAGCCTAATTAAATTATACCCCTCTCACATAATTTTTCTCCTTTTACTTAAGCATTAACCATTTCCCAGTCATACTGAGTACAACAAGGAGTGCTGACATTTATTATGGGAACACGATACCTCAAATCTATTGGGCCATTTTAAGTAACTGATTAAAGTCCCAGGACTATTGGGGAAAATATGCTTATTTGCAGAGTATGCGTACTGTGTACTTCACTGTGCTGAAGCTGTGGTGCACCTTGTCGTTTGAGAATGTTTCCATTTTTCAAAAGGTAAAATAAAAACCCGCTCTTCTGCTAATTGTGGCTGCAATTTGTCCAATGCAGGCAGGGTTTGCTGAAGCGTCGGAATATCAGGTGGACCTTCTGCGTTCACCAAATTCTTTATTCTTCTCCACAAGTGATGTCTGCAACAAAACGTTGCAGTGTGGGGAGCTGTCCAGGGTTCCAGTTAGCCATGCCTTCTTCCAGGATACTTCTTTCTATTCCATTCATCCTCTCTCCCCTCCCTCTCCCGTTCCTACATCAGCCTAAAAGTCAGACAGCATCCCATGCCCACTGAGCAAGCTTAATCTCATTCAGTTATTCTTGTGATGCCTCTTCCTTCTGTGTTTGCTATTAAAAACATTTCTGTACTTCTGCAAAGCTTGGAGTTCTCTCAAGCCTACTGATACCTTCTTCTTGTGTGTGAATGGTTTCTCCCCTGCACCCCCATATCAGGAACTACACTTGAAGAATGAGTTTGCTATTGACATACAGGACAGGATTGAGGAACTGGGTCCAGCTGACGTCACCATAATGCAGTGTTTTCCTTTGCTGGCATGGCTTAATTTTAAACTGTGGGTAAAGGTGGCAAGGTTTGCAACTGCTGGTGGTGACTGGCAGCAATTTCCAACCCCACACCCTTTGCCTGCACAGTGCGAAACTGAACCATGCTGCTGAAGGAAGCGTTTCCCTGCAGGGGGGCTGGCTATACACACCGTTCAGCTGACTGGCATTTACAGCCAGCCCTGCTTAGGGAAGACTGGCTGCTCTACAGCGTTCCTGATCTCTATGGGACTGCTGATCAACGCTAAGAACATGCCTAACTTTGGCAAGGAGCGATCAGCAGAGCACCCTTTAAAGCTCCCAACTATTCCTTTGCAGCCACGCTTTTACCTGTTTTCCTTATATGTGTCAACAGGTGTGGGGCAGGTGGCCACGGTTTGTTGGAGAGAGGACTTGGGGGCCAAATAAAGAGCCCTGATACTGGACAATGAATATGTATGAGCAGTGCCTGCAGAAAGCCCTTAACTAAGAACCAAATAAATGGGAGCTCTGCAGTTAATATTTTTTAAATTATAAATTGCCACTGCTGATTGGAAAGGGGCAACAGTGCTGAGGGAAGGAGGCGATTAGAAGATACTGTATCGATCTGTGTAACCCCACTTTTCTGAGATATTGTAAAAGCAAATGTATTGGCTTTGGTTTAGAGATGATTGTGGCACAAAACCTGCACTTTGAAATGTTTTAGACTTTTCATTTAGACACAAAAATCAGAGGGGAAATTTGACAGAATCTTTTATTCTGGAATAACCTAAAAAGAAATAGATTTAACTTCAACTAGAAAACAACAAAGTATCATTAGTTTTAACAAAACAATGGCATGCTATGAATTTGAGAATTGAACCGTAAACATATTAAGCACACTTTTAAGAAAGCATGCTTAAGCTGGCAGCTTCTGTTTTCAAGGAAAATTAGCTGCGTGGCATCCAAATCCAAATTGAGGCGCTGCACACATGCTCTAAATGTGTATCTCTGGAGGTTCCAAGTGGTGTTCCCACTTCTGCCAAAAAAAGAAATCTTTTACGTTTAGTGAAAGCAGACATTTTATTTCAAGAGATTATGCTTGGCAAGCTGTTCTAAATTGGCAGTGGTTCTCTTTAATTCTGTATTAATCTAGTTTTTAGTAAGGGGTTTTGAATTCTGCCGGCGACAGCTTGTGCACTGAGAGAAAGGGTCTTGTTTCCCATCATTATGATCTTAGAATGGAGCTAAGAGACATTCTTAGCAAATGTATCGTCCCAACCCTATAGGATTGACATAACGGGAATGGAGGGGAGGAAAACTTGCAGGAAAAATTCATGGAAAGGAAAGAGAAGTGCTTAGCCCCCTGTTGCACACACACACAGAGAGAGAGACATAATTTCCTGCAAACGCCTCCCAAGGGACTTGTTTCCTCCAGCTGGGCTACCTTCCTGTTTCAGAGCTTATGGGGATGGGATAAAATGGGGAGGGTATTTGCAGGGGAAGCTGGGAAGGGTTAAGCATTCCTCTCATTCAGCATAATTTTAAATGTAGGAACATCTGCAGAATTTGTGTTGAACCTTCATATAGTTAACTTTTTCTTTTCACTGACACACAAATTAATCTAAACCATTTTACACTATCAGGGCCAAAATTAGTTTCAACTAATCATAAAATATTGTATAATATTGTTGTTACTTGTGTAATGAGTTAACTTATTATTTATGGAAGTTTGTTTCTGTTTACAGAACGTTTGATGTTGAAAATGCTGTTGTCTGCCTATAACCTCTACATGTGCATTAATTAACATCTAGGTATTGATAACTCATTTTCAAATGTGTGTTGGCTAGAGAAGCAGGCCTCTCCGTTAGTACAGCATTTATCTGAATGTCTTCTTTGTTGTTAACTATCTACATTCCTACTTCCTTTGCCATATTCCTCCTGAAGAATGCACCATTTCCTAAAATTCTGCACCACAGGGTTTCACACAGTATAGCTTTTACTTTGCTTTTCCATAAGTTCTTGTACACATTTGTAAGCAATCTGAGGCATAAGTGAATCTGTTTAAGGTTTCTGAACCTGATTTAGCAAAAGGGATTGGAGTAACAGATGGCTTGATTCTTTTCATTTCAATACATGTGAAATTATGAGCCCACGAAGAACAATATGGTCTTTCACTTCATCATGGGTATATATGCACAGTGTGGTTATCAGCTTACAGTTGCAGGACCGTAACTTCTAGTTCATTGTTCCCCTAGATGAGCACAATGCCAGGATTGCCTACAAGGCCTTGCTTCTATGACATTGACCTGGACCCTGAAACGGAACAAGTCAAGGGGTTGTTTTAATAAAAGCACAAAAATAAGGTGAGTGGAAGTTCTTGTTAAATATGAGTCCCTTTGGTGTTTGACAGTAGTAATGAACTGAAGATATTTCAAATGGACTTTTAATGTTTCTTTTCTCACATCTTGTGGCTTTCATCCACGTCATACCCAAATCTTTAATAAATTGGTATATCAAGGATGTTTCATAGGAAATCACTTATGTTATTTATTTAAATTTGAATGTGATTATGTTTTACTGCTGATAGTGAATTTAGATTGACCTTCCAAAGCATACAACTAAGTGCTTATCATTTCCTCCAATGCTCCATCAGTTTTCTATTGGTAGTTCTCATTTTCACCATGGGGTGGAGGAGGTGGGGAGGAAGAAACAGGATCCAGCGAAGTCCAGCAAATTGCATGACTCTCTAAGTTAAGTCTACAGTTGAGAGCAGCTGAGACTTGGTTAGTCAGGGAGGGCCAGAGGTAGCCTGCTGTGTCCCTCACCACATATAGTAAGTATCCCTAGAAGATGGGGAATTAAGGCTGGGGGAATATGTTCCACCAAGTTAATTCACTATTGAAATATATATACTGCTCTCTACCCCAACCTTTTCTAACCTCTTTGGGGAAGATAGCTCAGTGGTAGAGCCTCGTGTTGTGCTTGAATAAGGCCCAACGTTTAATATCTCGCATGCCAAGGATTCAGCGGGGGGAGGGGGAACCTCCCCAATTCCTGACAGCATCACACAGCTCTTCCTGTACTTAGCACCTACACAGGTTTCTTTGAGTTAAGCTGATATTCCACTCCGTTCACCATAGTTTAAGTTTAGTTACCGACATCTTGCCCATCAGCATTTAAAACATTCCATAATATGGCAACAATTCAGATATTGGCTAAAGAAAATCTTATAGGTGACATCCAGTTCTTCACCCATTGTAAACCACTTACAGTTTATGGATGGTGAAGCACTATATAAATGCTGCTAAATAAAAATAAAAAATTAAAATATTATGTTTGGTCCAGCTTCTCTTATAGGAATATCAAAAGCCCTTTTGTGTAACCTTCTGTGCCCAGGATTTATGAAGTACCGGTACATTTTGCAATTACACTTTTCGTTCCCATTTCAAGCTTCTTGTTAAAGGGAGTACAAAAAGTACTGCCTGAATTTTTCAGAGAATTCCAGCAAGTATTGAATAAACAAGTTTATGCCTTCCTTGCAAATTCACCGTGGATTATTTTAAGACGACTCCAAGGATGTAGTCGCATGCTATTAAAGTCAATTGCAAAACAACCATTGATTTTAATTACTCTGAATTGCACATAAAGTGCTAAAGAGTTTGGAAAGCAGTTATTAAGATCTCAGCTACTTGGGATCACCCAGTCCTACATTCCTGAAATATGCTTGGACTTTGATAAACTCAGGGGGAAGGGAATTCTACAACTATAGAGCCACTGTTCAGACCACATCTCTACAGACATTGTGGTCATAAACTCAGTGTACACGTAAGCCCTATTCAGACATGCTGCTGGCCTATACATGCCTCCATGTGCAAAGGAGCACACACACACCCAACCCTCATTTTAGACTTGGCCCTCCAACTTGTGGAAGGTGACAGGGAGGGATGCAGGGTGCGAGTGGAATGTAATGCACTTGTCCTTGCTTATGGGTATGGGTGTATATGCAAGCAGCATATTCAAATAAGAGTATAGCAAGCATCAGGTTTAAGAGATACCAGTGGGATGTAAGAGAAGAGGCAGTCACTCCAACAGCAACTAGGACATTAAGGGTGGATCATAACCAGCACTTTGATCATAAACCCAGAAGGTAATGCTGGAAACATTGGTGCTTTCAGCATTTCTCCTCCCCCCACAAAATAAAGGATCAGCTTGTGATGATCTGCACCAATCTGAAGCTTGCAGACCATCATAATAGGCACCTCCTCAGAGTGCAGTACTGTTTTCAAGCCTTGAAGTTACAAAATGATAGCTAATACATCTATATCTGATAAAAGAAACCAGTGACACCATGCACAGAATTGCCAGGGGAGGCGGAAAACACAATTTTAATGGCCTACAGCTGAAATGCGGAACCTCTGCTCCACGAGTCTCCTAATCCAACCTCTTTCATTTCCCCCCCAAGCCATATCCCTTCTCCTTCACCTCCTCCTTACTTGACCTGTAGAGAGCTCACAATGGAGAGAGATGATCACTTGGTGATCTCTTCCTTTCTACATTTCTTCGCTGTGCTCCTTTCTCAGCACACAGCAAGGAAGCCAAGCTACGAAAGAGAACAGTGTATGTGAATGGGCTTTTGTCTCACCTACTTCAGGCTTTGGCACCACCCACTGCATATGGTCCCCAACCACTTTCCCATGAATGAATACAGTCCTCAGGGGTGAAAAAAAATCTCCACCCTGGCCTGCAGGGTAGTAGCATGTTGGCTGCAGTGAGCTGCTGCATGCCTTTTATTTCTGGCCACAATCACATAACAGAACCTCAGATTCCAAGGATCAATGATGTACTCTTGGGACAGAAATTTAGGGTGCAGAAAAAATATGTAGAATTGGACCTTAGCTGGTAATAATTCTCTGTAGCATTGGTAATAGTTTAATTAATTATTCTGATTGAGAAAAAGGCATTCGCAAACTTATTCTGTGTATGAGATTCGAGTAGCTGCACTGACATAAATATGAAAGATGAGAATAATTTTTTCTTCACTGCTCTAACATACACAGCCCTGTAGGATAATACATTAGGGATCTGTCTATATTAGGAGAAAGTACACTACACCATGTAGAACAGTTAAGTGTTTTGCTTTACTTACCCTCCAGGCAAAATAATTCAAGCACAGTAATGTTACAGATAATTTGCAGTCTGATATCCTTTTTTGAGAGAGAATCAAAAAAAGACATGTTTCTTCAAACAATGAAAAAAGGAATTCTTCAAATACTTAACTTTTTTTCTATTTTCCAGACTTCTGCAGCTTCCATGTTTTCCTGGAGTATGACAAGCATGAATTTGAAGAATGCCTATCATGTACCTCTGCAACAATATTGGAATACACCAAAGCAAATAAATATAATATTTCTTGAAACCTTTCTGTAATAAAAAAAAAAACCAAAGCAAGAACTTTTTTAAAAAAACAACAACAACAAAAACCAGTACTAACTAATTTATTGTAAAGTGGCAGTATTAAGGAATGTTTTTCAAGACATGCTATTGCCTGCATTCTAACTAGTGAGTGTAGGTAGGGGGAAATGATACAGAAATATCTCTTTTTCACTTTTAAATATTTTGATTCACTATTTAAGGTGCTTTACCTCACTTGTATCAGCCTAGAAAATCAACGTTAAAAGAATAATGCTATCTGATGCAGTTTAATGCAGTTTATGGGGTATATACTGCAGCTTCTTGAATTCAACAGCTGTAGCACCAAGCAAAATTATCTGGGAATGTCTGCGCTGTCTTTCAGTGTTACCTACTGGGGTTGGGGGAAGCTAGGGTTTCAAATGCAGGATCTCTCATTTCATAAAATAGCCCAGGAATTTTATAGAAATTGAAAATAAGTGTTGTTGTTTTCCCATGTGGCCAAACAGCTGTGAAATGTTCATAACTTCATTTATCTCACTGTTATTGGTCTGTGCAATTGAGTTCAAGTTTCTGGCTTACTGCTTTGTACTCCCCTCAATACTGTATACCAAATGTCAAAAAGCTTTCTTTCTTTTTACAGCCAATAGAAGTAAATCTTTAAGTGCAGGCCTGCAACTCTCCCTTTCAAAAAAAAAATGTACCGGTACATAGGTTCAGTACAGTATTGGGTTTCTGAAAGAAGCTTTGCCCTTTTTTTGGATAGTACTTTAACATAACTGTACTGCATTATAGTGTTAGGTTAACAGGAGGAACCAAAATACTATTGTCTATTGGATGATGTATTTCCTGCTTTTTCTAGTCAGCAGTTGGCACTGTCAGTCAAGTATCCAGCGCTGTGTAAGTAGAACAGCATATATGCAAGGGTACCTCTCATTCTCTCTTTCCTACTGTGCCCCCCCCCCACCAAAAAAAACCTCTCTTGAAAAACCAGGGACACATAGGGGAAAAAACTGGAAAGTGGAGCAAGGCAGTGCAGTAGAGGGAAGAATTGGAGTCAGTTTTTAAGCAGTTCTCCCATCCTATTGCAGCACATCCTAGGTCTTCCCTTGGTGATGTGCTTAGGAAGTTGCAGTGAAAAGGAAGGCTTGGGAAGCCTCCTTGCAGGAGCAGACATCTAGCAGTGAATTAAACACCACAATACCTTAGTCTGGATGTTAAAACTTTGGCGCGCTTTCAGAAATCTAAAATGCATTGACATGAAGTTTATGCTGACAGATTGTTAACAGAGCACACTATTTTGACAGATAATTTTGTAATATTGTTTCTCATGACTATTATTGGTGTGAGTGATAGTATGCACAGTATTTCCCTTCCAACATCTATTGCATATTGAAAACAGTTTGATTGCATTAACTCCAGGCAGGCACCACGGTCTTCCGTTCATTCAGAGGCTTATCAACAATCCATCCCACACAATTGTCTGAAATCTGGTAAACATATGGCAAGTGCCTGAAAATAAACTCAATTTTAATCCTCAAAAATTGCATCACTGAGTTTCTGGATACTGGGTGTCCATTTCTTTTGTCAATTATATGATTTGGTTAGAGCAGTGTGACGCTTTTGAAGAAAAATATGGTTCATTTTCTAGACCCCTGTAATACAGAACTGGGTGGAGCAGAGAGACTTAATAAAAACTGCTAATTGCTTTGTCTGCTGGTCACACATTATAAGAAACTGGTTCTACCTTCAGATAAATTTCATGCTGTCAATCAGGGGTAGGCAACCTAAGGCCCGGGGGCAGCCCAATCGCTTTCTCAATCCGGCCCACAGACGGTCCGGGAATCAGCATGTTTTTACATGAGTAGAATGTGTCCTTTTATTTAAAATGCATCTCTGGGTTATTTGTGGGGCCTGCCTGGTGTTTTTGCATGAGCAGAATGCGTGCTTTTATTTAAAATGCATCTCTGGGTTATTTGTGGGGCATAGGAATTCATACATTTTTTTCTTCAAAATATAGTCTAGCCCACCACGTGGTCTGAGGGACAGTGGACCGGTCCATGGCTAAAAAAGGTTGCTGACCCCTGGATGTGGTAGGCAAATCTACTTGATGATTTGAGGGTATCCTTAGGATGGTGAAAGCATGTTAATAACAGAATGCACAACCCTGTCAAGATAGTCTACTAAATCTTCACCTGTTCCTTCGGAGAACTATGAGCTTTTAAGAGCTACAGAGCAGGATTAAGGGCATCCAAGTTTAAATCTGCTTCTTCTGTTTACAATGAGGCTGTATGCAAAGCTTTTGGAAAGAAAGCAACAGAAGTAAAGCACTGTGACAGCAGCTAAGACGTAGGAAAAACACTTGCTCAAAAAGTGCCAGTTGAATTTCACCTAGGAGACAAGTGCTCAAATCTGCAACTCTCTCATGAAGCTCACTGGGTATCCTTAGGGCAGTTGCTGTCCCATAACCTAACCTACCTTACAGAGTTGTTGTAAAGATAAAATGGTGAGGGGGGGGGGAACCAAGTACACCACCTTAAGCTCTGAGGAAAGGTGGGATATAAATGCCATAATAAATTGCTTTTGCAAACTTGGTGGGAGTTGGTGGACTAAAAGGGGTGAGGCAAACCACTTGTTTATGGTAAGAGGCTCTAGAGTTTGGATTCAAGCATCCTGCAAAACTAAAACTCTCAAGGTTTCATAAACAGAATTCATTAAGAATTAAACCAATTTGAAGTACCAGCAAAGCTTGATGCGCTATTCCAAACACTATCCTTGATTTCCAGATTTTTACTGCAGTATCTTTGTTGCATGGCTGACAGCTCTTTCTCCTGGATATGTGTGCTCCCCTCCCCACCTTTTAGAAAAATAAGCTGAATTACAGGCAACATAAAGTGGAAAAGCAGACTTTCCATTTAGAAACATTTGGTGACAAGAAAATGGCTGTTGGGGTGTAGCTGGATAATTGTACGTTGTTGGTTTGCAACCAATTTGTTTGTGTAACTAATCAGTTGCAGTCAAATATTTCTACAAGTGTGGTCAAAATTGCAACTCCCAGAACAGTAATCCAAACTGCAGTGCATTGTATATACACATTATAATGTGTGTGAGTTAATGTACATTTGCTGGAGTGTTTTTCATGCAAAAGCTCAAATATTTATTCCCAAAGTAAACCTTTTCATTCAAAAAGTTTAAAGGACATTTGGAAGACGTTAACTTGCATAAGCTGTCATACAATAAAGGACTTGGCAAAAAAAGAGGAATCACTCTGAGGGTTAAAAAGCATGGGGAAATGGAATCGTGTGCAATATGAACATAGAACAAAATGTTCATGAATACAATTTATAGGAACTCTAAATATATATATATTTCCTTTATGCAAACCACAACAATTAGTATTTAATAGTTTCCTTTTGAATTTCCAGCTTTTCTAATGCTGCTGCTGCTGCTGTGTCTTGCAGACCATTTAAAGTAGACCAGGGGTTCCCAAATTGTGGTCCATGGAAAGCCAGTGGTCCACAAGCTTCATTCAGGTGGATGATGGCATGTCTGTGAATTTGTGTTTGAAGACAGGAGGTGGTACAGCCGTGAATTAAATATTCATATTGATTTTTAATTGTATTTTTATTGCTTTTTATACCTTATATTGTATTTCAATTTAAATTCTATCCAACTAAGTTCCTCACAGAGGAACTCTTTGAAATGAATGAACTTAGTCATGTCTGTCAACTTCATTGGGTCTACTCTGTGTAGGACTAGCACTGGATTTGTAAGAAATAAAAGAAGCAATAAAATACAAGTTAATAGTCATACAGCATCTAGCACAGTGCATTACAATTGCTACAACAAGCAGAAAAATCACTGAATGGTCCATCAAGATCCTCGGCAATTTTCAAATGGTTCATGAAGAAAAAGGCTTCGGAACCACTGAAGTAGACCACCTCTATACAGATCAACTCCCCTAAGCAAAAAATCCTAATACAGCAGTTGTTAACTCTGGGATAGGGATCATTAGACACTCCCTCTGAGGGTGAAGTCAAACTGCTGCGCCTCCCGGGGCCCAAGCCTGGGCAATGTGTATAAAGGTCCTAGGCTTCCCAGATGACAAGACGCCCCTCCTCTTGGCCTCACCAATGTGGTACAAAGGAAAGCAGAGTAATAGGTTTGGCACCAGCTTGGCTGCAGGAATTGCTGGAAAGAGAAATACAGGGCTCCATCCAACCACTCAATCTGCCAGAGCCTGTCCATCCGTAACTCACAGAGGAGTACACAGGTGCATAAAATTAGTATAGTATAAGGAGGGTGGATATAGGAGCTGTTACAATCTTTTTTCTTGATGAAAAGCAGTGTACCAAATGCTTGAATAAAATTAAAAATTGCATAAACGCCCCACCAAAATGGCCTGGCAAGGATACATGAGTTCCCAGAATGTATGACATACTGAGATGGTACAGGCAGAAGCAGGGTGGGGAATGGAGAGAGAATTGGCCAGCTCAAGCCACTAATATAATATATTGTAAGCTTTCCACTCATTTTACCTGGTCCTAGTGGAAGATTTTCTGTGGACACAACAGCATGACTGGATCCTACATGTGTGTTACCATGCAAATACCTGTCAAATCTGGTTTTGCAATGAATCAATCTTCTGAATCTTAGAAAGCTGTAAGTCAGACTTCAGAAGCTCAAGATATTCAATTAATCTCTCCCTACTTTATTTAAACACCAGTCCAGTTGCATAAATGTGTTCCAGCCTCAATTTACAAATGGTTGGCTGCTGATATATATCTCTAAATGTTTCTCTTTCTTCTTGAACCAGACACTGGCATTTGTCAGATACATTTACACATGGGTCATTCTATATGTCTCTGCAGAAACCTTGAAGCTAAGCCAGAACCCTGCAGCTGTCATTAATGCAAAACCAACAAAAATGATAAATTGTTTGTTCACAGATAGCTGTAGCTGAGCAGATGGGCTTATATTTTGCTTAGTAGTTGATTACTATCAAAGAAAGTTAAATTCTTTGTGTGTGTGAATTTGATTTTTTGTTTGCAATTCTTTAGGAAGCACCACAAAGCTAGTAACTTATTTTAAATCAGTACAGCTCTTTCGGGAGGAAGAGGGGATTTGATTTTATTGAATAAAACACAATTCTCCTAAGTATTTATCACACCTCCTGAGTCTTTTGTTTAAAAATCTACCTGTAGATTAACTCATCAGTTACCAGAAAGCCAACCAATTACACACATTGTACCTGAGAGAGGCAGAGAAATCAATGAAAAGTTAACAGCAAATTTTGAAAGCTCACAGGCGCGCATTCAGTCTTTCTGAAGTTATGTTCTATGAATTAGTACTATAAATACAAACCAGGTTTGCGCAAATTTATTACCTCAGTGGGGGCAAGGTCCTTGAATGCTAGAATATTAGATAAAGCTAAGTGACTTCTGAATGATTTTACTGCAGGGGACCTCTGCCCAAACTGAATTGAATATTCACTCCATTTGTACGTTTCAACCAGTTTCAGAAATGCAATGCAATTACCATATAACCCTTGAAGCTGGTGACAGAGGATGCATTCCCCTCCAGTTGTTTTTACTTTCCTTTTCTAATACACAAAAAGCAATAAAAACAATGAAGAGATCAAAGCTAGAAAGAGAATGGAAGGAAGGATACAAGGAGAGAGCAGTAGCATTCCAAAAACAGCAGCATAATTATCCAAGAATGTTTTTCTAAAATAATCTTCTCATAGAAGATTGCCTGCTGCCAGTCATGTTCCTTTACTTAGATGTATTCAGTAAATGGATGGTAAACTTTAGAAAAGTTGTCCTTCATTTTCAGGTTATGTAGGGTTCTGGTATATTTTTGTGGTTTAATGGTCTAGATTTGGAAGTACCAATAGTCTTGCTTATCTCCTGAGGCTGACTTGCAGTGTTTGGCACTGAGGCTATGTTCCTAATCCCACTTTACTTAGAAGAAAGCCCTGTTGAATTCAGTGGGGCTTCCTCCCAAGTAAGTGGGATTAGGAACATAGATGGTTAGGATTTCATTGTAATTTGCTGTGCTCTTAAACAAACATCTCTGTCACTACATAAACTCAATAGTGTCAAAATGGACTTCCTAACTTTCAAATATGAACACCAAAATTAAGCTCAGCTGGCTATAGTACAAGTCTGTGCATAATAGATGAACATGCCAGCATACTGTGTACCCTATATGTTTACATAAATGCAGGTATGAATAGCAGGTTTTCCCAAACATCATGGTCCATCACTTCAAATGCTGAGTTCTCCCCATTTGAAGCAAACTGCTCTTTCCAGTCTTTCGACTCCTACTTTCTCATGCACTCAGGAATTAGAAAATGCAGGGCACATACTCGTGATACCACACAGCTGATTTATCAAATTGGGAGTCAGACTGGATAAATCTAATTTGGCAACCAAGATTGTTTTCCAGGAAAATCCTATTTTTTGTGCTTTTCTTCCCTTGCTAAAAATAAAAAGCATAAATCAAGCCAAGCTTCAGATGATATTATGCAAACAACTGCACTTTGGATCTACTAACATAATAATATTCACAAACCAGCATCAAAAAACCAGGTCAATCATAGAATTGTACACTTAGAAGGGACCCTGAGGGTCATCATTGGAAATCATTGCATTATCATTGCATTATCTCTGTATACCTGGGAAATTAGGCCAGAAGTAAATTGCAGAAGTAAAATATTAGGCTGAGATAGAAAAAGAGAGAGACTTGACCAAGGCCACCAAATGAATTGACAGAGATAATATTCAAAGACGTCCCAGTTCACATTTAGCCCCTATGTCACTCACATTGAGATTATTTTAATGGAGCATATTTTAAGAACTGCTGAATTCCACTACTCACACATGAAAACAAAGACCACCACAGCCAACCACAAATGAACAACCACACCCTAGGCCAACCCCAACCTCTCACCACCAAAGGAACACAAGCGAACAACAGAGAACCTGCACAAGCAACACTGACACCAAACCCTACATATATTAAGTAAAATAGAAACATCATCACCTGACCCTACCCATCTCCCCATCCCGCCCACCTCTTTCCCCCTTTTCTTCCAACAAATGAAACTGATTTGTAAAAATGTTGCATAGAAAAAATACAAGAGATATTGCACATATTTTTGTAAATCAAGAAAATCTTTAATAAAAAACACAATAAAAAAGGTCTCCTCACTTTAATTCTGCAGTCTTTCATTGTTTCACCCTTGGCTGTAAAAAGGTGTAATTCAGCTGTAATGCTCAACCAAGTAGAGTTGCAACATAATGCTGCATATTTATTCATACATGACTTTTAAAAATACCCTCACTGAGCTTTGTTCCAATTCCTAGGCCAAAGGGTCTTCCTTGCTAAAGAAGGATCAGTCTTGTAAAGGTTCTACGGGAGTCACAAGAGGCAAACAAAGAAGATTACTCCTTTTTTATGCAACTCAACTGACAAATTTATTGATGTCTACTCTCACTTTCCAGCTATCCCAGCACCAATTTAGGAAGATTTTAGGGCTTATTTCATACTTTTTCCAGTGACAAAAAGGAGCCTTCTAATCAGTGACTGACCTGGTTTGCGCAACATATTAAGCCAAACTAGTTTCGTAAGACTATGTAAATGTGCAGTCTCCTGCAGAGAAGCACCTTTTGATCTGCTCCAGTTTGTGTACAATGGGCTATTTCTATAGCATGCAGCAATTGGCAGAACAGATACAAATCGGTTGAAATTGAAGTCTCAGGTTTACATGGCTATTTGTCCAGAGGAACAAAGAGAGGGGACTGGTCGGAAAAAGTATATGTCTCATGGCTACAATGGAAGAGGAAAGAAATCAAGGGGCAAAAGCATACAACTGGATGTGTCGTTTGCACACAATGCTTAAATCAACCAACCTTCATTCCATGTATCCTTCTGAAGAGGCATTAGATCTGTTGGAATGGGGTCATCCCTGTTCATCCATCTTGTTTGCCGAAGAAACAGTATCTGAGGAAGTATTTTTCACTTCCTGCTTCACTCCATAAGGATGAACTTATAAGTTATTGTGCACAGGCAGGAACGTGTCTTATTGGTCAAGTAAACTTTGGAGATTCTGGATATTCCAAAACATCAGGTAACTCAGGCAGGATGCACTTCTTCAGATTACTCTACCATCAACCCTAGAAGTTGGTGGAAATATCCAGAGTAACACCTGTTTAACATACCTCCCAGCTGCCGTGTTTTGCCGGGGAATGGCCCGGGTATCTGCTTACAATCCTAGGTACTAGATTCAGATAGGTAGTCGTACTGGTCTGACGCAGTAGAAATATATTAAAAAATTGTCCAGTAGCACCTTAGAGACCAACTAAGTTTGTTCTTGGTATGAGCTTTCATGTACATACACACTTATTCAGATACCAGGTACATTATTGTTCTGAGGGGAATCCCATTTCCCCTTCCTGCTCAGGTCATTGGCACCATTTTCCTGTGGGGCCTGTTGTACCCGAAGAGCTTTTGGTCAAGGGAAACTGAAACTGAAACTACTCCAGCCTGCTAGGCTCCCCACAGCCCAAACTGTTAATCTTGTTACAGGCAAGTGCAAATGTTTTAAACTGTTTAACTGTAGCAAGGTTTTGTTTGGAATGCAAACTGGAAGTGGTCAGCCACATTTCCTTTGTAAAAAAAATAAAAATTAAAAAAAATATTTTAAATCGTTTGTTGGGGTGGAGAAACAGCACCGATTGTGGAACTTGAAGATCCTAGCAGTTTGTATTAGAGGAGTGCAGCGTTGTAATTATTGTTATATCTGTCTTTGAACTGAACAGTATTCATGGGGGTAGCCAGGATTTTTGTTGGAGGGGGGAAGGCCTTTTGTTAGGGGGGCAGAACCTCAGTTTGCTATGTATTTTTTATTGATGGGGAGCAGCTGCCCCTCCCTGCCTGCCTTGGCAACACCCATGACATTATTCAAATCATACCATTTTGAAGCCGAAGGCAAAAGCCATGTAATTGCATTCATTAAAAAGATGCTCTGCCCTCTTATTTACAAATTTGAGTATAATTTCTATTTAACTAAAACTGAATCTGAGGCTCCAATACTTTGGCCACCTCAAGAGAAGAGAAGACTCCCTGGAAAAGACCCTGATGTTGGGAAAGATTGAGGGCACAAAGAGAAGGGTACGACAGAGGACAAGATGGTTGGACAGTGTTCTCGAAGCTATCAACATGGGTCTGACCAAACTGCGGGAGGCAGTGGAAGACAGGAGTGCCTGGCATGCTCTGGTCCATGGGGTCACGAAGAGTCGGACACGACTAAATGACTAAACAACAACAAAAAATTAAGAGAATATAAAGATGTGCTTATTGACTGATAGAATATGTAGTAGTTCCATGCAGGTTAGGCAACACGAGGGGTTTGTGAGTAATTATTAACCCTTTCAAAAGGGGGCACATGCAAAATGCTAAGGGAATACAGTACATGAAGGTATGAAAGCATACCATTAAAAATATGTTGGGTGATGAAAAAAATTAGGCAGGTGCGACAATTAAGCAAATCATGTGTATGATTTGTATTAATGCAGATCTCAATGAGCTCCTGAGCAGGTGCCAAGATACAGTGTTGGGACTGATGGCAGAGAAAATGATCCAGTTAAGAGGAGCAACTAGTATTCAGAGTCATACTGTCTCCAGCAATATCTTCCATGAATTTGTCTTATCCTGTTTTAAAGTCTTTCAATATGATGGCTACCACTTCATCCAGTAGCAGCTGGTGAGGCTGCATGGGCGCAGAGGCTGTGCTGCATGCCTGCAGTGGCAGACCCAACCCAGTGCTGCGGCCACACCATGCTGAGCTCCCTTCTGCTTTGCCCACCCTTTTCCCTCTCTGTAATCAGCACTTAGAACTGTCAGGAGTCCCACTGGTTGCTAGTACTCACTAATGACTGCATCAGGTGGGAACATATTCCATAGTTTCACTATGTGCTGCGTGAAGAAGTACCTTATTCTGTCTCTCCTGAATCTTCTAACATTCAGCTTCAGTGGATGGCTCTTAGTTCTGCTGTTATGAAAGAGGGAAGAAAACTTTTCTCCATCCTCTTTCTCAACACTGTGCATTTTAAACAACTCTATCGTGTCTCCTCTTACTCACTTTTCCTCAAAACTGAAGAAAACACAAAACCTGTAACCTTTCCTCATAGGGGCGTTGCTCCACCTCCTTGACAATTTTGGTTGCCTTTTTCTGATCATTCTTTCAGCTCTACAATAACTTTTGGAAGTGTGGTGACCAAAACTCTACACAGCATTTCAAAGGTGGCCATACCATGGATTTGAATAATGACACTATGAAACTGATAGTTTTATTTTCAATCTCTTTCCTAAAGACCCCATCTAGCTTGGTACATCATTTTCACAGCTGCCATACACTGGGTCAACTTCTTCATTGACTCTTTCCTGGTCACTTTCCTGGTCTGTCACAACCAGTTCAGACATCATGTATACATATGTGAAATTAGGATTTTTTTGCACCATTACCTGTATGCTTCTTTTTCCACTTGCTTACATTGAATTGTGTTTTCCATTTTATTGCCCATTTATTCTTGCTTGCTGCTTCCTATTTCTTAATCAATAACTGATAATAAGATGACCTTTCTTCTCAAACATTCTAAAATATAGGACAACATGTGAACCAGCTCTTTTGTTCTCTGTTCTATATATAACTGTAAAACAGTCTGCCTCCCAGGGTAAAAATGATTTCCTGTATATTAAGAGCTACTCTGCTGTGGGCTTTGCATTATTCCTTCAGTAAATTGGCCTTAGACTCAGGTAACAGCAGTGGCAGCAGGAGAGTTCAGATGGCCTATGCTGATTAATTACAACTGTATACTTAATCTGTAATCAACAGATCAACCAATTAATCACTGACTAATTGATAAATGGCTTCAACTGTAATTTTAACTTAACCCACATTTCCCCACCAATTTGGTAGTAAATAAGAACAGGTCATAACTTTTCCCACAGAAAGTTAGATTACTGAATTAATAAATGTAATCCATACATTCTGTTTTCACTCATATATAGAAATCAAGATCAGATGTTTACTTTCTAATGGTTTATAGCTGCAAGATTCTGTGTTGTATCACTGAGGTTGCAGCTGTTTCTCCCTGATCCAGCAAGAGGAGTGTGCAACAAATGAAAATTGTATATATGTAGATGCTAGTGTGACATGATACTCATCAGGACTTGGTTTAATGTTATGGATGCTAGTGTTGATGCAGGTACGCATTTGAAACACTATCTGAAACCACTACAGTGGTACCTCGGGTTACAGACACTTCGGGTTACAGACGCTTCAGGTTACAGACTCCGCTAACCCAGAAATAGTACCTCAGGTTAAGAACTTTGCTTCAGGATGAGAACATAAAATGTGTGGCAGCGGTGCGGTGGCAGCAGAAGGTCCCATTAGCAGAAGTGGTACCTCAGGTTAAGAACAGTTTCAGGTTAAGAACGGACCTCCAGAACGAATTAGGTTCTTAACCCAAGGTACCACTGTATTTGTGCCCAACACCGCTTACTAGAGCTGTATTGGTGCCTTTGAGTTTGCATATATTTTATGTATTTGTTTATTACATAAGCACACATTTTTATCCAACCTTAAGGCCTTTATCCAACTTTTATCTTCACAAAAATCTATTTACAATCTTTATTGTTTAAGACGGTCACAGTTCCATTAAAAAAAAGTAAAGCTAAAGAATGTTTATTGTAGAAAATCTGATGCTGCTAGTTAAAAACTAACTGGATGGTAACCCTGAGTTGAGTTCTGAATACTGAATGCCTAAGTGTTTTCCTGAAAAAAGGCCAGGTATTTATTTGGAGAGAATTGGGATAATTATACATACAGTGGTACCTTGGTTCTCAAACTTAATCCGTTCCAGTAGTCTGTTCCAAAACCAAAGTGTTCCAAAACCAAGGCGCACTTTCCCATAGAAAGTAATGCAAAATGGATTAATCCGTTCCAGACTTTAAAAAAAACCCTAAGACAGCAATTTAACATGAATTTTACTATCTAACAAGACCATTGATCCACAAAATGAAAGCAATAATCATTGTTATGTACTATAAAATAAATAAGACAGTATTGCAGAGGATAAAAATTACAATTATTTTTTTTCTTACCTGGACTGATGATAGTCATTGTTTGGATGGGGAGGGGGGGCTTTTATCCATTTCCGTAGTCACACAATCAATCAATCAATCAATCAATCATAAAATGAAAAACAAGCCAAAGACACAAAAATGAAAAAGCCACACAAAAACACAAAAAATAGCAACAACAAAAGCAGCAAATATCACCTCAGAACAGTGCAATCAAAAACGGAAGGTTTAATTATGATGGAGGGGGGACTTAAATTTGCTGCTTAAGGGTAAAACGAGAGGGGGAAAGCCTTCAGTACAATGGGGGGTACAGTTCAATTTGCTGCTTAAGGGTAAAAACAGGACGGAAAAAGCCTTAATTACTATGTGGGGGACTCAAATTTGCTGCACAACAGTAGAAACAGAAGCTCAGGAGCACATTCGGCTTCCGGGGCAAAGTTTGAAAACTGGAACACCTACTTCCGGGTTTGCAGCATTCGGGTTCCAAGTTGTTTGGGAACTACAGTAAACTGTTTGAAAATTGAGGTACCACTTTAGTAAGCTTCCCTGGAATGCCTTGGCCCATTGTGGAGGTTCTGTTTAGATGTGTCAAATAAAATATAGATACACACACACACACACACACACACACACACACACACACACACAAAATGTGGATGATTGGCTAAGTCTGCCCTGTGCACATTTATTTGAAAGTAAGTCTCACTAAATTGCTTAATATTTATTAAGACTGGAATCTTAATGTGGTTCATTTTAAGCTTAAACCAAAATGTGATTGAAATCAAAAGAGTAAGATATTTCCATGAGATCTGGTAACATTCTCCATCAAAGCTTTTTCTTTTAAATTCACATATAATCACGTACAGTATTTAAAATGCATCTCTCTATGTGAAATGTATTTTTAAACTTGAGAAAAATCCTTTTGAACAGAGGCGTAGTATAAATTATATTTGTCCAGCAAAGCTGGTTTGTATTCCAGTTGATTAAGCAGTTAAGGAAAATAATTATAGAGATTATAATTGTTTCTAGAAAATATCCTTAATGAACTCCCCTCTGTGCTTTTGTTCAGCAACCTGCAGCATAAAAAATCCAACTCCTAAAGCTAAAAAATAATCAAATATGTGCAGTACGTGACCTGCTTAAACAACAACATTGTTTGAGGAAGCTGAAGGGACACGTCTGTGTTTGCTTTTCAGTTACCACAGTTCAGCAATTTCTTACTAGTCTATCTCCATGTAGGAAAATGCCATATGTGAAGCAACCTATAGTTTTAGAGATCTCCACTCTTTATTTATAAGTAACCAAGAAAGCATACCCAAACTGAAATAACTGGAAGATCTGAGTGTGAAACTGAAAATGAATGATGTGCATATTATTATTTATATATTGAATAGATAAATAACATTTTATGATGCTTTTACTTTAGCTGAGAGAAAAGAAGTATTGTCAAGTAATTAAAAATAAATAAATCAGGGAGAGAGTTGAGGGGTAGGGTAATGAAGGAGAACCACCACCCCCACGGCCCACTTTCCCTCTGGGTGATCTGTGCTGTCTACTTGCACAGTGCGGCCCAAAGTGCTGCAGGATCACCAATGCAATACCCTCTTTAAAAACCTCCCATCCCCCCAGCTCAGAACAGTGGTGGAGGAACTTGCAGCCCAGACTACTCGTGCACACCGGCTTTTTTGCACTGTCTACATGTTTAGTAAAATAAAAATCACCTGTTACACTTCTGCAGTCACTGCCAGTGTCAACACTCAATTGTTGTTGTTGTTGTTGTTGTTGTTGTTGTTGTTGTTGTTGTTTGGGGGGAGTGAGGGTCACCGGTTTGTTAGATGTGGTGAAGTTTTTGTGGGATGCCAAATTTTGGGGTTCATAGTTAATTATCCTGTATGATCATATTCCTACTTCCATTTGCTCCTCGCCTGAGCACAACATAGTCATTCCCCCACCCCCAGTGGCTCAAAAGATGCAAGGGTACATGTTTCACTGATGGCTGAAGGTATATGGAATTTCAACAAACCAATTCAGAGGACCTATTCTTTCAGAAGACTGTAATAACAGTAGCCTACTTACGTTAGGACTTCAAACAAAATGTGAGGACTTTTGCACATCAATCCTGCATGCAGCAAAACTGGATTTAAAAAACCCACCCACTTGTGAGAGATAACCCCCATCTGGAAGTGCCCTGGATGTCTGTGGAATTATTTTATTAATGGGTTCCCTGGTACTCCATGTCAAGCTTTGAACCAGGTTGCTGCATTTTTTTAGGACATTTTCTGAAAACAACATGCCTGTGTTTTATGACGTGTGTGGTTGAGTACTGTACTGTACAGAGCTATTGGTCAAAATATCTTCAATTTGTAGTAGCTATCCTGTGCTCTTGGGAGACCTCTTTTTTTTCTTGACCTGCTAGCTTTCAGATCAATAAAGACTGCAAATTCCTTGCCTTAGCAGAGAGTAATATAGGTCTATGCAAGCCTATTGAAGATAAAACAGTTTTTAAGGAGGAACAGTTTTTTGATGAGGAATGTTATCTGAAATCAGCTTTTGCTTATCTGCAACAGACAAGTCCAAACAACAATGTTTTTTAAATAGGGGCGAGGGTCAGCCAGGAAAATTTGTTTAGTGCCTAGCAGAGGGTAATCTTATGAAGCCTGCACCACAGTTCTTGGAATTCACCTTACGATAGTTTCTACAGATGTGAGTTTATCATGCCAGTTTGTGCTCCCCCAATGTTTTGTTTAACATCTAGGATTATGAAGAATTCTAGCTTGCTTTCTGTTTTGTTACATCTTGGTTGTTCATGATAGAAAATACTGCTCTGATGTGTATTTTGCCTTACTTCCTTTGTCACAGCCAAATAATATTTTTACATATATCAACAGTTATTAATATGGTTGTGCCAAATTTTCCTCTACAATGGGTTTTTCAGACCTGGGTCTCCCAACTGTTTTTGGACTGCAACTCCCATCATCCCTAGCTAGCAGGACCAGTAGTCAGGGTGGTGGGAATTGTAGTCCAAAAACAGTTGGGTACCTAAGTTTGGGAAACTGCTGTACAAGAATTAAAAGGGAAACATTGGGAAGTTGAAAAGTATATCCAAAAATACCTCACTTGGCTTTTTCATTCAGAGTTGCTTCCTTCCCTGATCTGCAGCACTGATGTACCGGTATATTTAAAGCAGAAACTTCTTTCTTGGGCAGTCACAACCAAGTAGAGGTCATGTAGAATGGTAATGATGTTACACTGTCATGCAACTATGCAACTAATCAGATTTGGCTGCATCAGAACGTCAAAAACCCAATTCAGCTTGTGGGCAGGAAGCATTGCCCTCACTTTGAGTAGACCTCTTGAGACTGCCAAGTATTCAATCACATTTGGTTATGTAAGAATGCCACAAAGCCAAACCAGAATGAAACCCCTCTGAACAAGTGAGCATTTTCACCCTGTGAACAGGTCTTCCCAAACAATCACTTAAAAGGTGCACTTCACACAGTAATCTTTAAAAATGGAAATCCATTTTTGGCTCAGTTTTAATTTTAATTGGAGTTGGGGGAAAATTATTTATCTCTATATATTGGGTTCATATTGTTAAATTATCACACCTCACTCTTTACTCTTTGAATCTGGATTTGAGTACAACAGACCTCAGTATTTTCAAGCCAGTTGCTTCAAGATTCATGCATGAGGACCCATTGGAGTGGGAGTGTACCGTGCCTGTCTTCCTTCTTCAGAAATAAATTTTGAGCAGCTGTTGGTGACTATGAAATAAGACCTTTAAGCCTCATAACTTTGGGATGCCCCCCACCCCCGCACCACCACTTGAGACAGGAAATTCTACAGAAAGATTTTAAAAACAGTATATTAAAATCTGAAACTATTTTTCATGTATTACAAGTTACAAGGGTGTAATATTCCATGGAAACCATGGAAATGATCCAGCGAAAGTTAAGCAATGTATTTCAATGGCAAAATCAAATGTTCTTCCTTAGAAGTTGGCTCCCAATTTTTATTTGTGCAAAACTTTGAAACGCATCTCAATCAGAAAACTTAGAAAACAATTAAAGTTTTTTATGTCCCTGAATACCAAAGTAAGCTTTGGTGTACCCTGTATCAGTAATGACTGGCAGGTTAGCATGGGTGGGGCTGTGCTGTTCTCCTGACCCCTGTGCCCAGGCCAAGCTCCCCAATAACTTGCTCTTTTCCTTCTTGATAAACCAGAGCAACACAGCCCCACCCATGCTACCACACTATCTGCTGCTGTTCCATATCATATATCTCCATGACCCGAGGACTTTCAAATATACATTATAATGTTCTCCAGGCACAGTGCCTGTATCAGATATACAACTGAGGATGCTACTGCTATACACTGACTTTAACCCAGAGGGTTGTGCCCAAAGTTTACTTTGCAACACTAACTGTGATATGCAGTGTGGTTTCTCTGTCTACCAAAGCGCCTTTCCCTTCGCCTGAAAAAAAATAAGGATGCAAAAATAAAATGCAGAGAGGAGTCATTATTTTTAATATGTTACTTATTGTTTGCTTCCCTCGCCAGAGTTTTAGCATAAGTCTGAGAAAAGTTTGAATCCGCTCAAAATCTACATCAGTAAACAAGTTTGCAATAATGCTGCTTTTGCATAATACGTTTTACAAATGTGTTCTACAAATGCCCGCACAATTTTTTCGTTGTATCCTTTGGTTCCACGATTATACCACACTGCAGCATGGTAACTTCTTTTCTTTTGCATTCCTTTACTTTAACAGACAAGGCCACAGCAAAAACAAAGGATCAGTGTGTTTACAAAGGGGCAAACAAAATGTCACCTTTTATCCTTGAAGCCTCTTCCCTGCAATAGTTTATCACACTGGTGCTTTCATGTGATTCATTTCTTGACTCACATAGGGCACAATTCACCAGAAGGTTCTCCTGTACAATCCTCAATGAAATGAATGAAAAATGCCTTAAGCAAGCACAGTATATCTCTGTCTTATCGCCAAATTCCCAATAGTCGTTCAGCCAAAACATTACATTTCAAGGATCATTCAGCAGTGTTCTACTAGCAGTGGTTGCATTCCTACATCACTAACCCAGACCTTTTCACCTTAGTGTTAAATGCTTGGTGTTAAATGTGTCTCCTATACTTCTCTACTTAGCAAAGATAAACCTCCACTCTAATTAAAGGATCAGTTAGTGCGATTGGCTTGTCTACCATTTGGCTATAAGGGATTAGTAAAGGTTTTCATGATCACTAAATATTTGCATACCAAATAATATTATTGTTGATTGCCTGCTTTTTGTAAAAAAAAAAAAAAAAAAAGATGGGGGCGGTCAGAGGTTGTTGTCTATATAGTTACCCTTATTTTAAAAACTGGTAAAACATATACTGTAATTTAGTTTAGATGGCTAAGAGCTGTCAATTATTTGATATAGATTCTGTATGAACATTAGATGCTTGACTTTCTGAAGGTAGGTAGAGCCAGTCAGTTGTATTTTTACATTGTCATGTGCTGTAGGTCCTTATAGTCTATGGCGGGTGTGATTTTGTTGATGTTGAAGATTGGATTATATCCAACCAAGTTCTATTCAGGAGAGACATACTGAAATTTATGGTCATGTCTGTCATTTTCATTGGATCTACTCTGAATAAGATTAAGATTGGCTACATCATCATAATATTTTTCTGAGAAGTGGACACGGAACAATGGATTCAAACTACAAGAAAGAAGATTCCACCTAAACATTAGGAAGAACTTCCTGACAGTGAGAGCTGTTCGGCAGTGGAATTTGCAACCAAGGAGTGTGGTGGAGTCTCCTTCTTTGGAGGTCTTTAAGCAGAGGCTTGACAGCCATTTGTCAGGAATGCTTTGATGGTGTTTCCTGCTTGGCAGGGGGTTGGACTGGATGGCCCTTGTGGTCTCTTCCAACTCTATGATTCTATGATTCTATGTGAGGAAGGACAATTCATTTTAGAACTTTGATGAGAAGCCCCCAGATGCTTTTGAACCCAACACCCACCAGCATCAGCCAACATGGCCAATGGTCAGTGTTAGGGAATTGTAGTTGAGCACCATTAGGAGGATCATGGATTCCCATCCCTGCTTTAGCTGCCCCCTTCCTGTCTACTTAGCATATCATAAATTATTGTCTCAATTTGGTCTGGGCCTTAGACCAAGTCATACAGCCCAGCTGGTCTGATGAAGTTATAGAGATAGTGTACAGCTGGTCATGTAATTTCTTCACAGGAGGATGCTCAGTTCACTTTTCTCATGCCACCATTAATAGTTTGGAGCAGATTTACAGTGACATGAAAAAAGAAGTGGGTGGGTTGCAAGTTGTATTCCTGGTAAAATACTCCAGTGACCGTAGAATGCAGCTCAAACTAAGCATTCAGGGGTGGAGCAAGGGGGTGTGATGGGGCGGTCCACCCCGGGTGCTACCCTGGGGGTGACACTCGGCGTGCCCGCCTGCAAACCCCAAGCCTACAGTGAGCGACGGCAATGATGGCCCATCCGGGCCACCGGCAAAGTGGCAAAGCTCTCCCCCTTTCCCCAGGCTCACTGTAGGCTTGGGAGGCGGGGGGCACTGTTGCCCCACCGCCCGGTAAAAAGCCTCGCTCCACAGCTTGCTCACTCACCCACTCGGCGCTTTGATTCCTTCCCACTCGGGCTGCGGGTGGAGAGGTGGGGCAGGAGGGGACGCTTCTCTTGGGCCGCTGACACCCCTCCCTGGCCCGCCCCTCGCTTCCGCTGACGCTGGCTCCCTCGGCCAGTAAAGCAAGATGAGTGCTGCAACCCAAGTGTCGTCCGCGACTGGACCTAATGGTCAGGGGTCCCTTTACCTTTACCTTTACAACAGTATATGGGGAGGGAATTAGTCGTGCTCTGCACCCCCACCCCCCCAAATGTCCCTCCTAACAAAAAAGGCTGACTACAGGGCTGAGATTATCCCTAGAAACTATTTTCAGCATCTAGGTTTACCCCTGGAATATGTGCTCTAATAATAAGAGGTGGGTGCATTTAAACATCTGTTGTGTGCCTTTCTTTATCCACTGAGCAGCTATGACCAGCTGTGGAAGTCACAGGGAAGGTTTCCAGCTTAGAGATTTTAATTTCCAGGCACACTTGATACCAGATGTCTTTCATTTTAGTTACATTAAGTGCTGGAAGATACCACAGTATGTAAATGCATAATTTGTGTGAAAGAGATATATCTTTAGGGAGAAGGATCTAGATTGTACAAGGGGGGCACAGTGCCCCCCTCCCAAATCTAGTTCTTATAGTGACAAGAAACAAATGTGTTTTAAGCAATATGAATCTATGCCTTGACTGGTGATCCTCAGTTATCTTAACGGAGGAAACAAATAGAGTTCTGCAAGTGCAGTTTTACCGCATACTTCAGCAGCAGCCAGGAATCTGGAATTCCCCAGAAAAGTTACTTTGGCAGATTGTTTAAAATAAATCCATCCTGGGTTGAAACAGTTTTTGAAAAATGTAATTCAGAAGAATATATTTGATTTGGATAGGTATTTTAATTGCCAGAACAATTTTTTCTCATTACACAATAGGGGCCACTGGGTGTTTTACAAACTGAGAAAGCTGTGTTTAATTTAACTTGAAAATCTGAAACTTCAGCTTCTAGTTAGGAGCAATGCAGAAAACCACAAGGTCTGATTTTTGTAAACAAATGAACAAAAACAAATCTGTTAACATGCCCACAAAAATAGCACACACTAATACTTTGGCCAGAAGTTTGTTTGCTGCTATTATTTTGCAATCCATATCAACTGTCAAGGTTTTGAGAATTGTTCATGAGCAAAGAAGTCATCTGAATAGGTTTCAGGTAGGATCCTGGGACAGTGTTGTGAGTATGACTGCACTCATATGATTTCCCTTTATGTCTCCAGTGTAACATGCTGTCAACTCTCACACAATTTTGATAGCATTCCCTCTATCAAGATTAAGGCACAAAATGTCTTAAAAAGCAAACCGTAAAACAACAGGAATGACAGCAGAGGAAATCAGTGCAGTTTTACTGCAAACTTCTCTCCTAAGGTGTAGATGCTCAGAAGAGATTTCTGATTACAATTTTTACAGATGAAAACGAAACAGCTGCATGTTTCTTCATTGGATACGTTCAGTGTAAGCATATCTTTGTACTCATCTAGTGGCTGATTTCTTAAAGAGTTCATACAGGATTGATGCATGCCATGTGCAGGTGAGGAGAGAAGTTGACTCCATGCAGAGGATATAATTGCAGCAATAGACCAGTAAAAAATGTAAACAATTTTGCTCCAAGCTGTCAATGCAACAACTTTCAACCAGTTTAAAGTTCTGATTCTTCTCTATAGCCTAGGTCAGGCTTTCTCAGCTTGGTGTCAACCAGATGTTGGACTACAATTCCTATCATCCCTGGCTAGCATGACCAATAGTCAGTGCTTATGGATGTTGTAGTCCAAAACATCTATCCAAAGAAGCTTGTTAAACTTTAAGGTGCTTTTGGTTCCTCTTCTGGAAATCATCTTTTCCTTACCAAAGGTACATGCCAACTAATTAAAGCATTAATTTAAGATTCAAATACGTTTCAGTTTCATCTCTGTAAAGTGCCATGAACGTTTAGTGACCCAAGTTGCATAATTAACACAAAAATAAAAAAGGACTATAAAGTAATCCTGGAGAATTACTTTGAAGGTCAGACATCAAGCAAAGTTATCCTTTCTCATGCTGTATCTCTAAATGATTAATATGTTCCTATAGACCAGGGGTCAGCGAACTTTTTCAGCAGGGGGCTGGTCCACTGTCCCTCAAACCTTGTGGGAGGCCGGACTATATTTTGAAAAAAAATATGAATGAATTCCTATGCCATACAAATAACCCAGAGATCCATTTTAAATAAAAGCACACATTCTACTCATGTAAAAACACCAGGCAGGCCCCACAAATAACCCAGAGATGCATTTTAAATAAAAGGACACATTCTACTCATGTAAAAGCATGCTGATTCCCGGACCGTCCGCGGGCCGCATTTAGAAGGCAATTGGGCCGCATCCGGCCCCCGGGCCTTAGTTTGGGGACCCCTGCTATAGACAGAATGCAATTTCCTATGTTTTGGTGTTGTTGTTGTTGTTGTTGTTGTTTGCAAAGTACCAGCAGTGAGATGTGGGAAGAATAAGCACTCTTGTGCAAAGTATCAGAAAATCCTTTATTAAAGTAGCTGCATAACTGCTGAACAGTATGTGTTACCTGGGCATAGTTTACCATATTTGTTTAACAGGAGGAAAGAAGATCAGTATGTACAAGCTACATGTTTGATATCTGAGGCTTATTTGAAATGTGTGACTTGGTGGAAAATTACACCAATACTGTATAAGTAGGCTCACAAACAGCTAAAGTAGCTGTTTTTACCTGTTTCTTGGAAGTTGCAGAAGAAGAGAGTTGTGTTTTGCTTAGCAACATTCTTCTGTTTGTAAGACCTAATAAAAAACCAAAATGTATCTAGATTTAGAACAGTTGGTGCTTTTTTTAAAGGTTGTATAGCAAATGTTTCTTAAGTACAGTATTGTTGAAATGGAGATCTCAAATTCGGTGGGATTGTCATTTAAATTCAGTTTCCAGGATCCTCATACAAAGTAGCCAGGTTTCTGACTGATTAAAAGGTAAGGGGACCCCTGACCGTTAAGTCCAGTTGCAGACGACTCGGATTGTGGCACTCATCTCGCTCTATAGGCCGAGGGAGCTGGCGTACAGCTTCCGGGTCATGTGGCCAGCATTACTAAGCCACTTCTAGCGAACCAGAGCAGTACCTTCTTGCTGGAGCAGTAACTATTTATCTACTTGCACTTTGACGTGCTTCCTTGTCACGGGGATTCGAACTGCTGAACTTCCAATTAGCAAGCCCTAGGCTCTGTGGTTTAGACCACAGCACCACCTGATTGATTAGGTCAATGCAAATTGGTCTGTCTACTACCTTGAATAATTCCAGCTCAGTGTGGGAGAATCTCTGTGCTTTCATAGCTCACAATTTGTTGTTAAATGACCCCCATGAAGCCAAAAGCCTTGTGGAAAAGCTGACAAAATGTCTCTCACCTCTTAATCACCTGTAAACTCCACAGATACCTAGCAGAGGACCTGTCTCAAGAATCTTGACCAGAGGTAGTCAACCTATAGTCCGGCCCACCACATAGTCTGAGAGACTGTGGACCGGGCAGCCCATGGCTGAAAAAAGTTGCTGACCCCTGATCTTGACTGTTCTTTGTGACAAGATCTGAAAGGGAACAACTTCTCAGACTTTTCACATTCTTTGTGCATTTTGCCCAATTCTGTCTACTCTGACTAGCAGAGCATACCCAAGGTTATAGTCAGAAATTGCTCTCATCACCTGATCCAATTCTGGAGAGGCTAGGAACTGAACCCGAGATCTGCCTTCTAAGGATTCTCTTAAAACACAAGACTAGGTACTAGAGTGAATACTGTATGATCTTGAAACCCTCCTAATTAAGCAGAAGGATAAGACAGGAAGCAGTTAATATTATTAAAAAAACAGTTTGAGCCATTTATTTAATTTTGTTTGTGAAAACTAATCATGTAATCATGTAATTAATTTGTTAAAACTGCCCTGCCAGTAGGCTTGCCATACGTCTGGAATTTCTTGGACATATATGGAATACTGCAGCTGCAAGCAGTGTCTGGATGGAAATCGGCTATATGTTTGAGAAAGTCCCGACGTATGGCAGCTTTAAAAAACAACAACCCAACTTAGGTCAAAACTAAAAACTTTGCCAAAAAAAAAAAAACCTCAGCAACTTTTCTAACCAGATTTTCACTTTTTGAAATATGGCAACCCTACCTGCCAGTATAATCTCCACTCAATTTTTTAAGGAATTGCTACTCTCCCAACATTACTCAAATTTTTAAGGAATTTTCTCTCTCCCAACATTACCAATATCTTATCTGAAAAATATGTTTGAACAGAATTTCAGTATAGCAAAGAATGTGAAAATAGCTTCAGTGCAAATTTGCTTTTGTGCAGACTGCACAATGACTATATTATCACCTATGGTAATAAAATCCAGTTGACCAATGTCAGCAGAGCTTCTTTGCAAACTCTATTGTGTAGCAGAAAATGAACCCTACCCACTTGGACTACACAAAGTTTGAGGACATGAAGTTTGCAGAAGGCATAGCTGCAAAGCTAATCTTTCAGGGATTCTTCCTTAAAGAGACAAAGGCATTCCCTTAGGCTGGAATGGAAATGCCCCAAGGATGAATCATCCTTGAGAGTTTCTCTATTTGCCTTTGCTATATATTGAAGAGCATTATTTATGTGCAACCGGTTATGTCGTGTGTGTTTGTGAATGTAGATCACGTAACCTCAGGTTTGATGTTGGTTTGCAAGTTGTCAAATGAGGTAAACAGAAAATTAATTTCCTACCCTGTTCTCTCCATAGCCTTGCCAGTTGCCACAGCCCTTTCATGTGCGGGTTTCAGGATCCAACTATAACTTATGTCTTATCAGTTAATATATTTATCTGAAACACAAACTGAACCATAGCCTAATGTAGACAAAATACATTATTTAAACAAGTTTCATCCCAGTATTTTTCTGGGTTGTGGATTACCTCTCATGAGATTTACGTGTCATCTTTGTTATCTTTGTTATCACTTGAGTGCTGAGGTTCAGAGCCACATATGGTAACTATTTGAGTGTTATTATTGCTTCAGATCACAATTTATAGTGGTCTCACCCAGATGAGAGTTGAATTTAGATTTAAAGGTGCCTGTTTCACAGGGTTGTTGTTTTTGTTTTTACACAACCTCCTCATCCAACATGCACTTTCTCCCCAATTAATTCAGATATTCCCAGGCCGTGGATAATCTAATGAAGAAAATTGAATATAAAAGTGCATTTTACATAGCTGTGGATGTACTATAGCACATTGTGGGAGTGACAATTCACTGGGTGGTATCTATTTCCACCCAGCCTACTTCTATCAGCCCAAAGGAAAGGATGTGGCACGCCTTTCACATTGGTTGTTGGTAAAGGCAATAAAGCAGATTTTTTTTGCTCTTGCACAAAACAGCTGTACTAAAAATAAAATTAATAATATAATTGGCCCTTCAGGAAGAATTGGCAGGGAAAGGAGTGTTTTTTTGCTTGAGCCACATTTGCAGAGCATAAATCAACATTTTAAAATAGATCAGTTTTGAACTTAACTGCTTTAGCAGAAAACCTCTGTGGTGTTGTTGCTGTTGTTGCTGTTGTTGAGGCCAACCTAGCATCTTTGTTGCTCAGGACCTCCAAAATATTATTATTTGAGGACCTTAAGGTCCTACACGGGACATACCAGGAGAGGCGGTCCCTTAGGTACGAGGGTGCAATTATTTGTCAATTTCACAAGGGGGGGGGGCTTTTTGCAGCTTTCCCCAAGGCAAAACAGTTGGGTTGCATCATGGGTTATTTAGAAAGCCATCTTCTCCTGAAAGTGGGGAGTGCACCAGGAAACAGAAAGGGGACCTTGGCTGGCTTCCAGTTACAGATCCAAGTGTTGTGAAATTTTACACATCACTTGGGAAGACAGGTGAACTAATATCAGTGTACTGGAAGAAGCAAAGATCACCAGTGTTGAAGAAATGATTATTTTTAAAAAAAATAATAATAATATTTTTTGCATTTTTTAAAAACAGCAACAACAAACAAACAAAACACAACGTACAAACAAAACACACAAAAATCATAATCCATATCATTGCTATTTTCCATTGTATGGGGACTTCCCTCAGTCCCCCTCTCTGAGCTGCATTGTTCAATTATCTCCTATAGCAGGTTCCTCTTCTCTAATCTTAAATTTTAATAAAAAGAAAATGAATCAATTCTGTCCAAAATTAAATCATATATGTTACCAGAAACCTATCTGCACTTCCATAAGGATACATTATACCGGTATATTACAATACTTATTCAAATACTCTCTATATTTCTTCCAGTCTTCTTTCACCTTCTCCTCTTTCTGGTCGCAGATCCTTCCAGTCATCTAGGCAAGTTCCATGTATTCAAACATCTTTATCTGCCAGTCATTTATCGTAGGCATCTCTTGTGGAAGCAATGATTCTTCAACATCAACTTCATTGGAAAGCGTAATGCTGGTGGTCAACAAAAGAGGTTTAAAGACTGTCTCAAGGCAAATCTAAAAAAAAAAAGTAGTATAAACACTGACAATTGGGAAACACTGGCCTGCGAGCGCTCCAGTTGGAGAACAGCCTTTACCAAAGTTGTCATGGGCTTTGAAGACACTCGAACTCAGGACGCAAGGGAGAAATGTGCTAATAGGAAGGCAAGCCTGGCATATCCACACCGTGATCAACTCCCACTGGGAAACCAATGGCCCCACTGTGGAAGGACGTGTGGATCCAGAATTGGCCTCCATAGTCACTTACGGACTCATTGTTAAAACCGTGTTTATGGGAGACAATCTTACTCGGCTACGAGTGATCGCTAAAGAAGAAGAAATCAAAACATATTATATTTTTCCTGAAAGTTTTAAAAAATAAGTAAAAATGAAATGTAGGGTTGAATCTTACAACTGTCAGATTTATTATTTATTAATATATTTGTTGTAGGATAAAGGGGAAATTCTGAAATGTCTTCCCGATTTAGTGAAAGTAACAGACATTTCAGGAAAACTGCAATACAGGATAATTTAATAAAGGAAACTTGGATTCTGAGGCACCTCTTCAGAGAGATTTGCGTCGTTGTATGTGCCAGCATCCATGAAAAGGAGCCACTGGGAAGCTAATGGGCAATGTATCACACTGCCTTGCACAGTGCGATTAGCAAGTGTGTTTGTTCATATGATGTAATATCCCTAGCCTGGGATGTCATTGTTTGACTGTGTTGCAGTTCAGTATCCTGCCTTGGAAAGCTTTGTTGAATCTCCTTCCTACTATACTTAAGCAATAAAAAAGTACCCGGCATTGACCTACTTTCATTGTTCCTGAAACCAAGGGGAGTTACAATTTGAAATACTATCTCGTTCAGAACATTCTATAATAATAATAATAATAATAATAATAATAATAATAATAAAATAAAAATAATAATAAAAACAACTGCTTGCCTATAATCAGTAGAGTTTTACTAATGACATAGGTAGTACTAGCTTCCCTGGGGAGTGTGTGTATTACTGAGCGGCCGCTGAGTTTGTCTCCCTCCAGCTCTGAGTGTTTGCATCTGTGCTTGTGCACAAACTACTTACCTGTGTTTCCTCCCCCCCCCCCGCCCGTCGCAGTGTGTGTATGTACAGTATATGTTAAGTGCATGCACACACTTTAGCATACAACCATTGAAGGGATGGCCAACTCTCAGTGTGGCCCTCAAGTCAAAAAATGTTAGCCACCCATGCTTTATAGGATTGCAGCCTTAGGCAAGCTATTGTCTCTCAGTGCTCCATCTGCAACATGTGATAATAATTCTCAGAAAAGGGCTGATAAGAATTACTGAGGTAGCATACATGAAGTATGCCCTGAAATGCCCTATTAGCCTCTATAAATGAAAAATATGATTCTTGTTGGTTTTTCTCCTCATGCCTTTTAACACATGTCCACCCACATTGCAAGAATCTGATGTCTTTAATTTGATGACCCAGAACAGCCTGGCCTGGGACTAGAAATTTCAGCCATGCAGTAAACAAGCTAAACAGCAGACTAAGTAAAAGCTCTAAAGTCTGCATATGGCTCAATTTTGCTAAACAAATTGGTGTGTATTAATTGTTGTATATTTGCAAAATTACATATGCTTCCTTGTTTTCATTCACTGTGCATCAGCTCAGTCTTACCCCTTGTGATTTTCTCTCTGTTACCATTTCCCACTCATTTATCTCATCTCAGTTGTTCTCTGTTCTTCTTCCCTTTGCTGTTTCTCCCTTTCTCATGCCTATTGTCTTTCTTTGCTGTTCAAGTTCTTGAGTCTTTTAGAATCTATTTCTTCTCACGTTGATTACTACTGTATGCAGGTGTCATCTGTCAGCTATAGAATCTTTCACCAAGGTTTTCCTCCTTTTGTGTTACACTGGATAAATGCTCTTGCATCCATCAAAATCACCTTCTGCACACTCGTTACTATGAGATGGAGTTTTAAACCACCATTTTCTATTCATGAGGAGGTGATGAAAGAGAGTAGATTTCTAGAAGTGGGCTTTTAATCTAAGGTAGTGATTACAAGCACAGGACCAACTAGGGAAGGGCAGTGTCTCTTGCATGCAGAAAGTCCCATGTCCACATTCTGGCATTTTCAGGTAGGGCTGGGAGAGATTATAGAGAGCTGTTGCCAGTCAGTACTGAGCTAGATGGACCAGTGGTCAGTATAAGGCAGCTTCATATGTCCCTAGTTGGCTGTATCACTCCTCCACATTTATTGATCTATGATCAAAGAAAGGGGCGGTTTTGTTATTGAAGTTAGGAGAATTATTTCATCAACCCCATCAGGTTTTATTCATTCATTCATTTATCATATTATTCTTCTGTCTATCCTTTGACCAAAGCAGCTTACAACAGTGTCTAGAATACTAAAAGTATTGCAGAACATTATGTAGTACGCATGCAGTTCTGCATCAATTACGTCCAGTACAACCCCCCTCCCCCGGCATCAATTCCTAACATATTCCTGAAAATAATGTATATTTAATCTCCTTCTAAGTGCTGCTATGGTTCTGCTGTGATGCATGTTCTATATGATGCTCTTCCACAACCCGGGGCTACCACCAAGAAAGCCCTGATTCTTGCTGAGGCTGGTATGGTAAGACTAGAATTTGTACATGTAGGTTTTGGAAATGTTTCATGCCCTGTGGAAATCACCCTTTGTGAACTTTGGCAAGTCAGTAAACTTCTTTGGATTTCAGTTTAACAAGACATTTATTCCTAAAGGAACTTTGATATCTTCATATTGAAGCTCCTATTCAAGAGCAAAATATTGTTGTTGTTGTTGTTTTTATTCCTTGTTCTGTTAGTAGCTTTGTTTCTTTTTTGCAGCTGTTGGATACCTACAGAAAACATGCCTTCCAGCAAGCAGTTCTCGCAGCATATTAATTGGGCTCAGAGCACAAGGAAATCCGACCTTTCAAAGTACCTGACTGCACATTAGTCTGTTGCTGGGTTTGAAGCCTGGTTTATGGGTAGCAAACAATTATAAAAATTAGCATAGAAAAAGAATTCTAGAGATCATGAGAAGATCATATGGTCTTCCACCCTCTGCTTGCAATTAAGACTGTTATTGGCTAAGACTTTTGAATCTGCAGTGTATCTTACAAAACAGAAAAATATAAGAAGAGTTATTAAAGGAAGATGACCCATTTGTGCAAGTCTTAGTGAATATGCCATTTGACTTTTGCTTTAAAAAAAGATGTATTGACTAGAGAAGTTCAGAAAACACCCCCAGTTCAATAATTGTATCAGATATGAAAACAGCTCCTAATTAGTTTTGATCTTGCTGAGAAATTCAAGTCCAAAAACAGTAGAATAGAAGCTGACAGGTCAACCAAGGAAGTATTCTTGCTCATTTACTTTTTCCTGCTTTAATTCTTACCAAGTATCGCTTGACATATGGGCCATTCACTTGGCTGTAAAAATAACACCAGTAGTGAGAGTGTTTTTTAAAACAAAAGTGACTTGTTAAAGAGCACTCACTGGGCTGACCCATTAATGCATTTGTTATTTAAAACTGTTAATAAAAGGAGAGAGTCTTCTTAGTACAGTATTTAAAAGATTAACTCCATGACACTTTTTTATATATGGGAAAAAAAACCTTGATATTTATATAGTGCCACAATGTTGCATAAGCCTACAGGATTCCAGTGATTACTGGTAGTTTTCTCAGTGCTATGTCCTCTCATTCATTGCACTGGCACTTTGAGTGTTCCGTGATATGCCTTTAATTTTGATGTCTCAGATACTACCAATCATCACAACAATCTGGCATACTATCTGTGTACACTGCTGTCTCAGATAAGTCCAGTTGCCATCAAGTATTCAATTGTTCAATAGTCATAAGTATAACACTGATGTGCTAAACAACACCTACAAGATATCTGATCTATGATTAATGTTCAGTATCACCATTTTAAATAAATATGCAATGTGATACATCTAATCAGAAGTATGCTGCATTGATTCCTTGTGTGATTCTCTTGCTATAAAAAAAATATTATCTTGAATGGGAAGGTCTTGATTTTCTATTGCTATAAGGACAATAGTTCTCAAAACATGTATACATCTAATTAAACAAAAAACCCCAAACACTTTAAGGCTTATTTGTTCACTCCTAATGGTATACAGTGATCAGAATCAGTTCAATGTTTTTTGTTGCCCTGAGCAACAAAACTTGCTTCCCTCCTTTCCTTCCATCCACATTTGAATCTTCTTGCTTGTTGAGAAGCATTAAATTACCAAGTGTTGACTATAATCACATTTTTCTTGTTTTTTATTTTTATTTATTTAACAAAACATTCAGGAATCATCTTGAAATCATTTCAGAGTAAGCTAAACACATAAAGGTATTAAGATGGCCTTCTGGATGAGACCAAAGACCCATCTAGTTCAACACCCTAAAGCTCACTTTGGCAGCACATATACTATAAACCTATAAAAATATACAGAGGTTAGCATATTTAACATCCAGCATTCTGCAGCCAGATGCTTTGGGGTTTGTAGGACATGAAGGCTTCATCCCTCCTTCCCTGCTTGTCACCTAGCCATTTATATTCAAAGACCTACTTCTTCAAAAAGACATTTGTACAGAATAGACAGACAGTACGTGGAGAAGCAGACTGCAAAATTAAGTATCTTGTAATGCTGAATAAAGGGCAAAAAAACTGTGTTTCCAGTTGTTTCAATGAGATTGATTGATTGATTGATTGATTGTGCTTATAGACTGCTTTTGGTCACACTGTGACCTCAAAGTGGTTTCCAGCATGCAGATAAAATAACATATCACTTAAAATTCAAAAAAGCAGTAAAATACAGCAATGGTTTAATCTGATATTAAGTACAGGCAGCTGAGCTAGGTAAACAAATCTTGTAAAGGCATCTCTCTATGATCAGATCAGAAAGATAACATTTTCCCAAACCACACCTTCATATCTCTTTGTAACCATGAACGGTCCCTAATGTGTGCAAACAGACAAGAGACAAACAGACAGATACTGGTTCCAGACTAAATTACCGGGTAGGTACAGTATATTTTAGCCTCATTTAAATCAATAGGATAAATTGACTAACTTAAGTCACATTGATTTCAGAGGGACTAAAGCATGACTCGTCTGGATCCCTAGTCAGTCTATCTAAACATCTTCCTTGATGTAAACATATGTTTTGTCATTCTGTCATCAAAGGTTTATTGTTAATACAATCTGAGGTTGGCATAGCAGAGCACTGAGATACAGTACAAGGAAGTTGAAAAAGAGAAAGACTACCTTTCCCTCCTACTTCTCTAGCCCACAGAAACCTCTTATTAGATGAGGCAGAAGATCACAATGTGTGGTTAATTTTATCACCCCAATCAGGAAGAAACTTCATTCATAGAAATATCGTTATAGCAATGTGATTCTTGGTTGAAGGGTAGTAGTATAGAAAAGAACAACAACAATGGTGTTAAAGCAGTAAAACTGTGTCTGACAACTAGCCCCTCCCCCCCGGCCAATGAATTAGTGAGGTAAGGATGATTATGGCTGACAAACACATAAAGGTAAAGGGACCCCTGACCATTAGGTCCAGTCACGGGCGACTCTGGGGTTGCGGCACTCATCTCGCTTTACTGGCCGAGGGAGCCGGTGTACAGCTTCCGGGTCATGTGCCAGCATGACTAAGCCGCTTCTGGTGAACCAGGGCAGTGCATGGAAATGCAGTTTACCTTCCCGCCGGAGCAGTACCTATTTATTTACTTGCACTTTTATGTGCTTTCGAATTGCTAGGTTGGCAGGAGCAGGGACCGAACAACAGGAGCTCACCTCGTCGGTTTGAACCGCCGACCTTCTGATCGGCAAGCCCTAGGTTTAACCCACAGCGCCACCCACACATACCTAGATGCTAAATGGGGGGTATAGGGGAATTAGAAATATTTATATGAATTTGTCTATGGTAAAGGTGTTGATTTTGCACACCCTGTTATTTTTTCTATAGCTATAGGCTCCTGTTAAAAAGTGAGCTTCATTTGGACTTTTCTAACATTCTAGTGCATAGTTGTGACAGTTGAAAAACAGCAGTTAAGAATGCAGCAAAACCATCAGTGGGCAGGGAAAAAGAATCTGTTCAAGCAGAGGAGCTTTTATCTCCCCTTGGTGGTATTCCAACAGCTTCACAAGGTTGGGTAAGTTTTTATATATAACGGAGTATCACCTTGATGTTTTATGTTGGTGTTGTATTTGTATTACGTTTTACCATGTTTTGAAACATTGATTTGGAAGTCTGTTTGGAAGTTCAGTGGCAAGAAACCAACAGCACAAGAATGTATTTGCGTGCTAATGTTTCGGCCATTAGTTTCAGAGCTGCCTTTGGCATTACTTTTTAAGACAAGCAATTGTTGCATAGCATACATTGCATCTGAGTGGGGAACCTGAAACCTTCCAGATGCTATAATAGTGCAACTCCCATCAGCCTCAGTTACAATGGCCCATGGTCAGGGGCTGATTGGTGCTCTAATCCAGAAATATCAGGAGGGCTACAGGTTCCCCATAGTTACATTTCCTTGGTCTGATCTTGGAAGAGAGCAGTGCAGGAAGCTGGTCCATTAACCACTCTCCCTGTGTCACCCGTTTCTCAGCACACTAAACCTCAGCAAATGAACCTGGTGAATATAAAAGGCTCCACTACTGTTTAGCTGTTGTTATCCCACTTCTCATTGGGATGCTTCCTTGTGAGTAGTGCAGCTGAACAGTGATGTTGCATGGGGGAGTCACAGGGGTGATTGATTGCCCTGGGGACAAAATTGTTAGGGGTGCAAAATTTCAACACCTGGTGGTGCCTCAATACAGCTGTGTGCTTCCATCACGGGGCTCTGTTGAAAACAACTTCTCCATTCAAACCAGGAAGTGACCTTTCCAGACAACAGAACAACTCTCCTTAATCCTGTAGTTAAAATGTTCTGGGTGATGCGGACGCCGTTAGGCAGTTGAATGTGCATGCATACCCCATCATCATCATTAACCCCCCCCCCCCCGTGCAGCCCTGGGTGCTGGCAACCCACACTATGCCACTGCAACTGATTGTCAGACTGCTTCCCAGCTGTCAGATTGGTTACAACTCTTATCAGCTATTTAGGTACTGTTATGTGTTGGGAACATAACAGGAAAATGAACTCATTTTTAACACATAATCACATTCTTGCAAACACAACTGAAAATGAGACATAATCAGGGACTTGAATGCTTTGCAGTTCCTAGGATATGTTTGGAAGATGCAGGGTTGGTACACAGTCAATTAAAAAGGTAAAGGGACCCCTGACCATTAGGTCTAGTTGTGTCTGACTCTGGGGTTGCGGTGCTCATCTCACATTACTGGCCGAGGGAGCCAGCGTACAGCTTCTGGGTCATGTGGCCAGTATTCTGAACCAGAGCAGCACACGGAAATGCCGTTTACCTTCCCGCCGGAGCGGTGCCTATTTATCTACTTGCACTTTGATGTGCTGTTCTCTCACCTTTTGAAACTCATTATTAGTGCACAAAGAAAATAGGAAGTTAATAAAGAAAGGGACTCAAGGATTAAGTACTACTAACCGAAATGCATGTAAGGCAGGATAGCCCATGAAAAGAGAACTCTGTGAATCAAAGATTGGTGAAAACAAAAGTATAGCATACATGAGTACTGAAGGATTAGACATTACAAAGATTTTAAAGAAAACCTTACACATACTCTCCTCCAATTTTAAAAAATAGTATCAATAATTCACTATCCTGTTCTAACTGTCTCAATTATTTAACATGATGTTTTGAGTAAGACACAGAATAAAAATACTGCCCGTTAACCCCTGATTCTAAATACTTTTACTTTGTTTTGGTGACACTTGCTTACAAATAGGATTAAGATGGCATATCAGTTATCCAACAAATAACTGTTTTATCACTAAATCATGGCAACCCACCCTGTATCCTCTTTGTAATGGTACAATAATAATTTCCTATCCTGAGGAACTGTATTAGCTCTTACAGTGTGAAGAGTGGTGGGAAGGTGATAGTAAAAAATGTATTAGTGGAAATGATTACCTTGGAACAATGAATGTTTGGTCTTACAAACAACTGCAGAAATAAATGTTGAAATGACTCTGAGGTTTAGATGTAGGAAAAAAGGAATGGGATTAACCCAAAGTAAATAACCACAAGGATTAAAAATCTGTACTATTAATATATAGTTTAAAATATAGTTTAAAATGCTTTAAACTTTTATCAGTGAGTCAAGTATTTGTGCTGAAATTTTACTTAAACAGCAATTATTAATTTGTTAGGTACTTGTATTGAGCCAACTACTGCACCATGGGAAAGGAAGCTGAATTAATTCAGTATCAGGACACACAATCCTATGTTCCTTATTCTGTTTTGTTCACCACTGTAACTTAATCTGAGCTATTGGAAATAGCATAAAGGACCTGTTTTGCATGAAAATAAATCTGTATTTATTCTGATGCAGCGTTAGGGGTTGAGGCCTTGCTTTGTTGGCTTCTTTTTTTGTTAGCTTTCCATTGAACAGAACCTCACTAATCAGATATTAGGAGAACTAACAACACTCTTTAAATACCTTTTGAAATTTGGTGGAAGAAAAATATGTTGGGGGGGATTAGATAGGCTCCTCTGCAAAGCTGTGAGTGAAACTGCACCTTTAACTGGATTTTTAAAAATATACCAATGCAGTGGTGTAGCAAGGACGGGGCGCTGGGGGCGGGGCGCCCCGTGTTCTGGGGGGTGACACTTGGCGGCCCCCTCCTGCCACTCCCTGCCGCCCGTGCTGCTCCAAGGATGGCCAGGGCAGCCTCACAAGCCGCCACTCGCCCAGCGTCTCCCCCGGTTGCCGCGGGAGCAGCAGCGCCGGGCAGGATGCATTTGAGTCGGTGCTGCTGCTCCCGAGCGAGCCGCTGAGCAAGCGGTGGCTTGTGGGGCTGCCCCAGCCGTGCATCCGAGTCGGCGCCGCTGCTCCCGCGGCGACCGAGCGAGCCGCGGGGATAGGGCAGCCCTACTGCTTCCTCCACCACTGTACCAATGCACATATATTTTACATTTTCACTTAATCATACTTTCAGGATAGTAAACCACTAATATCAATGGACCTTATTCCATGTGTGCTTAGAGTTGCAGGTTCAACTTTGAACAAATACATTCTAGGGTCCAGATTGCTTACATAATAAATGTGTAACCACTTCCTCAGTCTAGTCTAGTCATGACTATTGCATGGCTTTGAGCAGGTAACTATTAGCATAAGTGCATATGAATAAACACACTGTGTGAGCTGCAGCCCCACACCTAGCTATCAAAGCATTTCACCTTGGGCTGAGTTTACTACCTCAGACAAAGGAGATGCCCCCCCTTTCATTTTCCTTACGGAAGCTGAGTGAACTTTACTTCAGTAGTACAGCATCTCCCACCACAGTGAAGGGGAACAGACTTGCTTAGGAAATCCAGGAACGTTGAGGTGGCAACACTCAAGAGCTGCTGCTTAGGGTGTTACAGGAATTCTAAAGTCTCATATATATAAATCAGTATTTTCTTACAACAAGGGGAAAATAGCGAGAGAAGGGCACAGCTTTGTCCTCCAACATTTTGCTACCACTTTCTGTCTCTAGTAACGGCCAGCTGAGGTGACCACCTCTTTGTCTAATGCTGGGAGTGCCCTGCAGCTGCAGTCTTTCATTGGAAAACAAAACCCTGAACAAATACATTTTAGTAAAAATGGGTGAGTGGCAGATACTGCTATCACTTTAATACGTAATGACAAAAGAAATGTAAACTGTTCTATATGCTATGAGAAAATCCAACTATTATGTCCCAGAATCCTGGGAACTGTAGTTTGTTAAGGGTCTTGGGAATTACAGCTCCATGATGAGAGATAAAATACAGTTCCCAGTATTCTTTGGGGAAAACCAAGTGTGACATATTTACAATGTCTACTCAAAAGTACGTCCCATTGAATCAGAGCATCTTACTCCCGTATACACATGTATTGGATTGCAGGGTATAAAGTGCTAGGACTTTTAAAAATAACTCAAAGTAAACAAAATATCTGTTTTCAATTTTATTGAAAGGCAGTTCAGTCATTGCCGATTTAGTATCATATTATGAAGAAATAAAAAGCCATCAATATTTTAGTTGTTGTTGTTGTTCAGTCGTTCAGTCGTGTCCGACTCTTCGTGACCCCATGGACCAGAGCACGCCAGGCACGCCTATCCTTCACTGCCTCTCGCAGTTTGGCCAAACTCATGTTAGTAGCTTCAAGAGCACTGTCCAACCATCTCATCCTCTGTCGTCCCCTTCTCCTTGTGCCCTCCATCTTTCCCAACATCAGGGTCTTTTCTAGGGATTCTTCTCTTCTCATGAGGTGGCCAAAGTACTGGAGCCTCAACTTCAGGATCTGTCCTTCTAGTGAGTACTCAGGGCTGATTTCTTTGAGAATGGATAGGTTTGATCTTCTTGCAGTCCACGGGACTCTCAAGAGTCTCCTCCAGCACCATAATTCAAAAGCATCAATTCTACAGCGATCAGCCTTCTTTATGGTCCAGCTCTCACTTCCGTACATTACTACTGGGAAAACCATAGCTTTAACTATACGGACTTTTGTCGGCAAGGTGATGTCTTTGCTTTTTAAGATGCTGTCTAGGTTTGTCATTGCTTTTCTCCCAAGAAGCAGGCGTCTTCTGATTTCGTGACTGCTGTCACCATCTGCAGTGATCATGGAACCCAAGAAAGTGAAATCTCTCACTGCCTCCATTTCTTCCCCTTCTATTTGCCAGGAGGTGATGGGACCAGTGGCCATGATCTTAGTTTTTTTGATGTTGAGCTTCAGACCATATTTTGCGCTCTCTTCTTTCACCCTCATTAAAAGGTTCTTCAATTCTTCCTCACTTTCTGCCATCAAGGTAGTATCATCAGCATATCTGAGGTTGTTGATATTTTTTCCGGCAATCTTAATTCCGGTTGGGGATTCATCCAGTCCAGCCTTTCGCATGATGTATTCTGCATATAAGTTAAATAAGCAGGGAGACAATATACAGCCTTGTCGTACTCCTTTCCCAATTTTGAACCAATCAGTTGTTCCATATCCAGTTCTAACTGTAGCTTCTTGTCCCACATAGAGATTTCTCAGGAGGCAAATGAGGTGATCCGGCACTCCCATTTCTTTAAGAACTTGCCATAGTTTGCTGTGGTCGACACAGTCAAATGCTTTTGCATAATCAATGAAGCAGAAGTAGATGTTTTTCTGGAACTCTCTGGCTTTCTCCATAATCCAGCGCATGTTTGCAATTTGGTCTCTGGTTCCTCTGCCCCTTCGAAATCCAGCTTGCACTTCTGGGAGTTCTCGGTCCACATACTTTATTTTAGTACATTTCAGCAACTGCACTTTTCTTGTCGATCTTTGGAAAATCTCCAAATATACGATCCTAGTGATTCAGATTAGGCCTGTCTCTATGGCTTTGCAATGCTACTGGTTAATGGCAATTATTTTACTGACAAATCTAGCAGTTCTTATGCTATTCCACTTTGCTCCCCACCAAAAAACAACAAAAAAACACCCCAGAAGAATTAATTAGACAAGTCACTAGCCAGCAGTAGACTATCACATAGATAGCACAGGACAGGGCACCTACACATGAACATGAAAACCAGGCTTGTGGGCCTAGATAGGAATCAGGCCTGCAGGTCTACCAGTCTCTTCTGTATTGTTACATTGCTGTTGGCCGCCAATGGCACAGGCCCAGGCACACAAAATGTGTTCACTCTGGCTCAGAGCCCGCCTGCCTGTGTGCCAGGTGGGGCACAGTTTCCTCTGGGCGCCTCAGCTCCCTCCTGTTGACCGGCCAAGGGTTCAAGAGACAAGGGTGGTGGCGGCACTGATACAGTTCCTTGCCAACAGCACAAAGCAGCCTAGGTATGGAACACTTGCAGAAATAGAAACTGGCCACCTTTGATCTACCCTGTGTTTTGCTACATGGGAAGTATTGAAATAAGGGACGTTTGGCAATTCTAGTCCCTGGTGATTTATGCTTCGAGTACTACAGTAGGCACGGCCGCCTGCCTTTGCTCGGGTGGGAGGTGGGGAGCACATCAAAAATGCCTCGTCAGCTGAAGGTCACGGAGACGTAATCTGCAGAGCCACTTTCCCTCCAGCTCTCTCGGTAATGGAATTAAGGCCTATTAATCTAAAGCGATGGCGAGAGCGGGAAGCGACTCTTCCTTAGAAGGGGCACTTAGAAAAGTCAAAGAACTATCTCTGTGGCGGGGAGGGGGCAAAGAAGGCCCGGGGGGGGGGGTCAGCCACCTTGGTCAGAGGTGGCGGGATGTTGTCTCTCTCTCTTTTCCCCCGCCCCTTCTCGAGACCAGGTTTGATGCTGCAAGGCGTGTCCGAGGCTCTGCTCATGTGATGGAGCAGGAGGGAGAGGCGGGCGGGAGGACCAGAGAGGAGCTTGTTCTTTCCTCTCCCCCCCCCCCCTCTAAAGGAGTTTGCAGAAAGCTACTGGTTTCCTTCAGTCGCAGCTTGAGCGCTGTGCTGAGCGGCCGAGACTGAGGCGAAGGGCGCAGCTGCCTGGACAGCTTCATTATTGCTCTCATCTCTTTTATCATTCCTGGGCGGGAAGCGTTGGGTCTGGGCGGCGGAGGTGAGAGACCGGCGTCGCGAAGCAGCCACGCACCGAAGAGAGCGAAGCCATGGGAGCCGGCAGCTCTGCGGAGCAGCGGAGCCCGCAGGACGGGGCCACTGCAGCAGAGGAATCCCAGCCCAGCAGCCCTGCGGGAGAAGCGCCCACGGCGGCGGGGGCGGGGGCCGAGCCGGAGCAGCCAGAGGATCCCGCCAAGGTACGAGCCTCGGTGCCATGCTGCGCGTCTCGGAGAGTGCTAGGGGGGCCGAGGTGTGTGTTTGTGTGTTTTGAGGCCGCTCCACCTCAGTCAACTCAAACTTTAGACGGGTGCCTAAGCACCTGCGAAGGGACTGGCGGGCACCTGCCTCCCCTTCGCCCCCCCAACCGCCCGCGTCCTCTTCCACCCCCCAAAAATGGGTGAAGTTTGGCGGGGTGGGGCGTGGCGTCCGCTCGGCTCGGCTCTCCTGAGGCGGGGAACTGCGCAACCGGCACCTCCGCAGTAATAAACTCCTCTCTTCCCTTTGTCTGTCAGAAGGGCGGCCAAAAAAAGTACTTGGCGCAGGCGAAGGGCGGATGAGTAGCCGCCGAGGCGCTTCTGGGAGCCCCCAGGCCCCCCAGGAGCGCGGCCTGGCGTCGCCCCCCCCACCCCCCGCAGATCACCTCATGCCTTCTTCCCTGGGCGCTATTGGGAGCTCCCTATTGTATTTGGCTGTTTTACATCTCGCCTAGTTTAGTTTCCTGTGCGCAAGGTATTGCGGTGGTGGTGGGGGGAGCGAGTTAAGGCAGCCTCCCCTCTTGGTTTTCCTTTTGTGTATACGTACAGATTGGTGTGGGAAAAGACCCCACCCTATGGCCGGACGGCAGGGAGTGGACTGTGCTGTGCCAGGACTGCAGTCCTGCAGTCAGCCAGGGCTTGGTGGTACCCAGGGCTGCTGCAGTTGTAGCCTCTTTTCTTTCTCAGAGGATGAAAGTGAGAGGTGTGTGTAATCCGAAAGTGAGGAGTGGGAGTAGAAAAACAAACGGGAAACCCAGGACTAGTCCCTTGGTGTTTTCTGCACAGACAAGTGTTTTTAAAAAATAGCTTTATCCTGCCCCCTCCTCATATCGACCTGCTTCAAAGTACAGCACGTGTTCAGAATAGACAAGTTATTGAACATTCTTCAGTGTTGCATATTATATGAATAATGTGTATGCATTGGTTGCAGCGAGATACTTGTAAATAAATGCCTGAAGTTGCTAAAACTACAGATCATTCCTATAAGTAAAAAGCTGTATCCTTAACTAACCAAATAATTTTACTGAATATTCTCATAAATGTTACACATACAAATAGCAACAGAGAATTTAGAGAAGCAAAAAAGGCTCTCTTAATACACATTTTCTGTGCACTTTTTTGAGTTACATTTTGTAATCTTACAAACAAAATTTCTTGTTTAGAATAAGGATGGTTTCTTGCATTATGCTATTTTCCCACCAATATTCCAATAAGTATTTTTTTTTTACTTTTTAGAAAATAGGTTTATTAAGCACACTGATTTAGCTCAATAAAGTTCTTTAAAAACCATTTATATACTTATTTTAAACTCTAGCTGGAATATTTCAAGCTCACTGTTTTCCTAATCTAATGTGTGGGTGTTTCTAAAGCTTGAGAACTGGTTGTGACTTTGTTTTTGTGACCTTGAGTCTAAGATTTTTAACTCCCAGGAAGAATTTTCCATAGCTACTGTCCTACAGTGTTTGCTGTTGAGGGTGGTATTTTCAAAAGTGTTTTAAAAAAGAAGTTAAAATGGAACAAATAGTTTTAACAACTTGGAAGAAATATGTCTTCTGGTGACACCTTTCCAAAGTAAAATTTCACAGTGTACGCACAGTTTGTTGCTGTGAGATAATTCAGCTACAGAAATGTAACTGCAGAAATCATGAAATGTGACCAAAGTATCCGACCAAGATGATAAAATAATGCTGGCTTCAAGCTTGAGAAAGAAAAATTCCTGCTAAGAAGGTCAAGCCAGCATCTCTTAAGCTATGTGAAAAAGCATAAATTATTTACTATGTTTCGAATCCTCTTGTACTTTAGGTTCCAGGAAGGGACTTAAGCATTTTACCCACGTGATTCCAGTTGTTGGGAGAAAGATAAACTATGATTATTTTAATATTAGCTGTGCCAGTGTCTAGAAAGAATTAATCAGAAAATGTTTATTCAGAAACATAAATATATTATTTTAAGTAACATCTAGCCAATAATAATAAATTTTAAAATGCAGTTGTTTGCATGAAATCTTCTAGACCAGGGATAGGCAACATGGTGCCCTCCAGATATTGTGGACTGTAACTTGCCCTCAGTCGCAGCCAGCATGGCTGGTATGCAGGGTGATATGTGTTGTAGTCCAAAACATATTGGGAGCATCGTTTTGGCTACTCCTGCTCAAGACTACATAAAATCAATTATACCACACCTCCTTAACATGTTCAAGCACCAAAAAGCATGAGCTGCTAACAAAAGCACTCTATACTGACCGAAAATAATGGAAAGTTCTGGTGCTTTCTCAAACTCCACTCCCATCCCTTCCATACTCTTCTGTCCACTGTTTAGGTCAGTGTCTCCGGCAGAGCCAGACATGGCCAGGCCTGTTTTCTCAAACCTGTTCCTTCTTTCTGTTTTTCCCGATGGAGCCTCCAGGAACATTTCCCCACTACCAACCCAGAATAATTGTTTGTGGTTGTTCTGGGGAAAGAGGCTGCACATTTCCTTCTTCACCCCTGGTTATAATATTCATCAGACATTCAGCTGAATCAGACTAAGGGTTCACCTAGATTCCACTGAGTTTTTTTTTGCAAATGGTAGCTAACAAGATGTTTCTGGGAAGCCCACAAGCATAGTATCAAATAAATGGCCCACTCCCATTATTTTAGCATTGCAGTGGTAAACCAGGCACTCTCTTTATGTCATTGGACTACAGTTCTCATCATCCCTGACCATTGTCCAAGTTGGCCTGGGCTGATGGGAGATGGCATACCAACAACATCTGAAGGACCACAGGTTCCTCATCCCTGTTTTTGCAGCTGCTATTACACAGTCTTTGAACATAACCTTTGATAACTTATCCTCCATTAATTTGTCTAACCCTTTTAAAAAGCCATCAAAGCTAGAGGATATCACATCTTGCAGTGATGGATTTCATAAGCTAATTCTATGTTTATGGCTGATTGGAATAATCAGACATACTGCCTATGTTTTTGACATTGGGGAGGAAAAGTATTGCTCCTCCCATGGTGACTCTTTTAGTGGTAACCAGGCCATCCAGTGTTGTTGGTGGTTGGAAGACTTTGCCTGCCCTTCAGATTTGTACCCAAGTGCCACACTTTCTCTCGCCTTCCAGAGAGAGTGAATGAATGAAAGATAGCCATTAATCTGTATAGAAAAAAATAAATGCACACATTGGGATAGGGATAACTGTCCCAAGTCCCTGCTTATCATAGTGCCTATAATGAGAAGCAGGTTTCCATCTAAACAGTCCCAGTTTGCAATTTATTTATTTTTTACTTTGTCCAGTAAAGCTCAGAGAGAATCTCTGAGAAGCATAGTAGCAACTAACTACAAAGCCCTACCATGGCCTGGATGCTGTTTCTTAGAACAGGGGCCAGCAACCTTTTTCAGCCGTGGGCCGGTCCACTGTCCCTCAGACCATGTGGTGGGCCGGACCATATTTTGAAAAAAAATAATGAACAAATTCCTATGCCCCACAAATAACCCAGAGATGCATTTGAAATAAAAGGACATATTCTACTCAAGTAAAAACATGCTGATTCCTAGACCATCCATAGGCCGGATTGAGAAGGCGATTGGGCTGCTTCTGGCCCACGGGCCTTAGGTTGCCTACCCCTGTCTTAGAGCATAGGTAAAATTGAGACAAGAGAATTGTCTTTTTGGAACTTGCTTTGGTATATGTGGATTCTAACAAGTATTCTGAGAGTTTGTGATAGCAGTCCCCTGCAGCACACAAAGGAATCATAGAAGTGGTATGCTATGCTTCTATGTAACTTTAAGGTGCTTAATTAACACGATGCAAAGCGAAATATTGCTGACTGCTTTAGAATGTACACTGGAAATTCCCTATCATACCCCAGGGTATATGCTTATACCCAATTTTTGATCCATATAAACTTAGCAGGTTGAGTTGCAGTAATTTTGAGCCATTCCTTAGAATGCATATTATATTGCCAGTAGTGAAGGAAATTGTTTTGCCTTATGCACTAATGAGAGACCATAACTGTCTAGTGCAGTGGGCCTTGTGCCACTTTCAGGTGAACCTCAGTGCCTCAGGCTGACCGGGGCCTCCCCACTTGCCTACTGTGCCCCATAGCCTTTTAGTTGAACCAATGCCAGCATCAGGAGCACCTTGCATATTGAGTAAGAGTGCACGAGGTGGTGTGGTAGCAGTTGGAGGAGGAGACATCTCTTCTAAAAGTGTTGGAGGTGTTGAACGCCATTAAAAAGTGAGATTAAAAGTTGTTTATTATTAATAACCATAAAGATAAAAATAAATTAGTAATAGAAAGGAAGGGTGTGAGAGAGAATCTGTTATCGGAGGAAGAATAGAATATAAAATGACAATGGCAGGTTATTAGGGTGTGTGTGTGTGTATGTGTGTGTGTGTGTGTGAAGGGGATAAGGTAAAAATCAAATGTAAAAGGCTTCAGTTTTTTCCAGCTACTGTATTTCAATATCCTTAAGTGCTGCAGTGGCTATTCTGGAATAGCTACGTTTCCTGGTTCTAACATAGGTTAAAATCCATACTTCATACATTTAAAATTAATATACTTGGTTATGGTTAAGGGATAAATAATTTGTATTAAGTGACCTTAAATATGCATCACACATTAAATAAAAGGGGATACACATACGCTTTTTCATTTAAAAGTGCACAGAATAAATTCAGGTACTGCACAATGAAAACAGTTTATGTTGGGAGTTGAGCAGGAATTTAGAGAAGTACAGCTGACCATTTTTCTCAGCCCCTGTGTGTTTCAGCACAGTTCGTATAAGCACGTTCCACTCCACCTCCATTACATACCCTTTAATGACTTGTTTAGTGACGTTTCCAGTTTACTTCCTGGTTTGGCGCCGTGCACGATTGTGCATCATTTGGATGCACATTAATCAGTCATTGCCTGTACATGCAGACATATCCCCAATCGACCAGTATTGCTTATCTTTGATTTATTGAGGTTAGTTTTTTATAGTGTTATTCTTATTATGGAAATGTAAAATAAATATTTTATGCTGCAAGCAGATACACATACAGGTAATTTCCCATTTACGTGGGGGTTATGTTCCGAGGCACTGCACGTTTAAATAAAATTGTGTATATTGGGAACACCATTGTGAAAGGCTGCAAACAGCCTCTGAACCTCTGGAAACTCTTGGAAAAACCATTCAGAAAACAAAAACTCCACCACAGTTGCTCCCTCCAAACCTCCTTGCTCAAGCTCCAACTCCCCACAGGCCTCAAAGGTTGGTGCAAAGGCTCCCCAGGAGTGCATTTGCAAAAGCTCCTGGGATTGATAGATGCTATTTTCGTGCCATTTATCCATTTATATGCTCTTTTAGGACTGTTTTTGCCCCCTTTCATGCCATTTTGGGGTTTGCAATGATGTGCGCGCTTGTGCATGTCTCAAATGTGCGTAGATGAGGAGCTGCTGTAATTAATGATCACGCATCACTTATGTTCCTGTACTTCTGTAGCACTGGCAAAAGTTTAATCAATTCCTCTGCAATTACCCATCCCTCTCACCCCACTAAATCTCCCTCATGTTGTTTAAAACAGTCTAGTTATTAATTTTAAGTATGGCGGGCGATACTCAAAAGATCATTGGACTTATTCATTCACTTCAGTGGGACTTCTCTGTGTATGAGTTGGATATCACTCTGTATAGAAATACCGGTACAGTACTTGTATTATCCTGGCTTCAAAATTAAGACCTGCCTTATAGATTCTTTCACCCTTTTAAATCTAGGAAATGTAGAACTTTTCAGTATAGTAGTACCTCCGGTTACGTAACCCTCTGGTTACATAAACTTCAGGATGTGAAAGTGGCAAACCCGGAAGTATTTGACTGGGGTTCGCCACGTGTGCATGCGCAGAAATGGTCCTCAGGTTGCGGAAACCTCAGGATCCGACCGGACCACTGGAACGGATCCCGTCCACAACCGGAGGTACCACTGTACACTGAAACCATCCTTAATGTGTATAGCATCAGTACTTTAGTTACTACATCGTAATTTATTGAAAATCCACTAATAGTTCAAATAGTAGTTCTATGTATCAGTACAAAATATTTAAAGTCATTATTTCACAACTTCTGGCAGCATTCTTAGGCCATTGTAAACTAAGAAATAGTTGGCAGGTCAGTTTCAGCATAATACATCACCGGTTCTGAATCACTGGTTCTGTTCCCATATTTCTCAATATAAGAGAAGTTTACTTTCAGCTCTTTCTCTTAAAATGATTTATAATGTAAAGTCAGGTGCTTGATGACTTAAGCTCAATAAGCTCATTCACCCATTGATCCTCAAAATACTGCACATTGAAACAGTGAACGGTGGTAGAGGACAAGCACGGTCCACATTACTGCTGCTGCCTTTCCTGGCCAAAGTTGCAGGAGTATGTTTACCCATATCCCATGGTGTTGCTCCTCATTTGCCTTTAAACCACAATAATATATTCAAAGTAGTCACTCCTCGGTAGAACCTATGGTAAATTCTGCACTATTTAGTTACGTGAATCCACCTCACAACAGAGTTCTCTGGAATTTATTCTGATGAAATATATTTACAAGATGCAATATAACTTTTGAGTGACAGGGTGGATTCTGATATTATCAATGATCGTGCTATCAACTCTGAGGAAACTCCACTCCACATATTGAACTTCCCCTGACTTGAGATCTACTGGGAAGGCCCTGCTGGTAGTTCCAGCTTTAAAGGACATCCTGGAGTTTATTACTTGCCAAAGGGCCTTCACAGAATTAGTATCATAGTTGTGGTTTGCAGTCACCCTAGGGGCTTGACTGGCACCAGCTTGGTTTATCTTTAGGCACCAACTGAAGATCTGTTGATTTGCTTTTTGACTAGAAGGATGCCTGGGTTCCAGGACACAGACAGATTACAGGAAAACAGAACATTGGTGATTTTAATTGTTTTCTTCATTAATTGCTTTATGTATGAATTGTTGTTACTTACTTTGGATTTTAGAATGAAGGGTAGGATATAACTTAAAAAAACAACAACTCTTAGTTGATTAAAAGCACAGTCCTATGCATAGAAGTGAGACCTTATCCTGTTGATGACTTAAGCTCCTTGGTGCTTACTTCCAAGTGTGTATAGTATTGCAGCCTAATACACCAATTGTTATGTTTGTCCAGAAGATGACTTACATTTTGTGAGACATTTACATTGTTTTCCAAATTGCAGTAATAATAGCAGAATTAATTATTAATGCTAATGTAACTACTTAGGCTTCCAGGATTCTATTTTTGCGCATTCAAGTGAACAGCAATATGGAAGGAAGTAATTTAGCACTTTACTTTAGTCTGTCTATTTTCATAGTTTGCATATTTAATCTTCCAATATAGTGTATCAATGTAGCGGAACTAGAGAATAATATCTATATAGTACTTGCAAAGTTTGTGAAACCAATGACTATGTTGGGGTCTAAAAAGTTGCTTTGGCCTGCCAAAGAACTTGGGACTTTTGAAGTGTTGAGGCTTCTTATTTGAACAACAGACTGCAAACCATATCACATTTCTCTCAGTTTCCCATTGCAGAGATATATTACTTCAATAAGTTTTAAAACAATGGGGAAAACCTTTTTTTAGTGCGTGGGATGGTAAAAAAAAGAGATTTAGTGAGAAATAGCTAATACTTCTGTAACGGAAAATCCCAGGTGTGGAACTGCCCAGCCACCTGGCCCTTAGGGATAAGCCCACTGGTTTCTGCGGAATTAAATAAAAGAAGTCCAGCCACTGGAGCAGGGACAAGACAGGGTTTATTGCGCAATAGGTTACAGTCAAACTGCACACCCAGAGCAGCGTTACAAGAACTTTTAAAAACTCCTATCATATCCCAGAATACAGTTTGGAAACATCATTACTACATCATCACTACATCACGAAAGGGAAGGGTTATACATGATTGACATATAGGAAAAACAAGATTAGCATATGGGGGAAACAGAGCAATATCAGGGAGATAGCCCTGGGCCAATGTGAATGGGTGTTAAGTATTGGCAAGGATACCTTGAGCACTTATCTGGGAGAGAACAATGGGATTCCAGCTGAGAGATATTAGCCCAGTGGCTTCCTGAAGCACCCAGAGATTACCTGCTGAGGCATTTCCCTGTGTACATGGTCTCTCTTGCTGGATCATGGAAGAGAGATGGGTCCCCTTAAGGGCATCACTCCATACCCCAAATGAGTTTACTCAGCAGGAGACTTTGCTTAGGTGACACCCCCCCCCTAATTTCCGTAACACTTCATTATGAAACTTAAGTTTACGTTGTTACTGAATTTATATGAAGTTACTATTTGGTGTATTTATGAAATCTTCTATGTATGTGTTCTCCAAACAGTAATTGTAAATACTGTATGCCAAATGTTGTATTGGCGGAGCAGCAAGCTGTTGCATCCTAATGTACAGTACCTAACTATAGCTTATTTTTTGTCTTTGGAGAAATAGTTACAAAAAAGAAGATGAAAATAGCAAAATGAATATTTTATTTTCTATCTTTATAAATGGTATTTATTTTATTTTATTAAATTTATATACCACCTTTCATCCAACGATCTCAGGGTGGTTCGCAATATAAAAATACAGTATAAAAAAATACAGGTATGTGGAACTCAACATTATCATGCAAAAACAAAAGAGATGTTTTTATGGAAATACTCATTTTTTTTTCAATCTGGGACCCCACTTCAGAATTTACCTGAAGCAGCACCAGTTAATTTGTTTCACAGGTGAGCATGTGTAGTTTTGTATGTGCAGCAAATGTGAATATCTGTGAATGGGAGGTATTCAGCTTTAGAAGTGGACCATGTACAGGACACGTGAAGAACACATTAGAACAAAGCAGCAGTTCTTTTTCCTAAACCTGGTTGAGAGAATGGGGTAGGAGGAGAATATTATTCCCTAAATGCTAAATGGATGAGGGAGGGTCCTCTCACAGGAGGCATTCATTCCATTCATTCTATTCTGTCTGCTTCAGGTTTCTTGTCGTCTCAAAGGGAGCTTACTCCACAGTTTGAGAACCACTGTGTTAGTGAAAGCTTTAGCAAGCACAGAAGCTGAAGTCTTTCATATAAGGGCTCTGATTGGTAGATGTTAATGGAAGTTCTTCCTTTTCATTGAGTCATGCAGTTTGCAACCTTATCCTAAACATATTATGATTTTCAAGACTACATAGCCAGAGACACAATTGCTCACACAAAGGACTTTTTCTGTTTCCTTTCTAGCAGATTTATAAATAGTCGCCTCTCCTCACAAGGCCATTATACACCAATTGCCCTGTGAGAAGGAAGAAGAGAAAGAGGGAAGCAGGCAAAAAACATTAGGGCCTACCTTGGTCAGACTGCCCCCCCTCAAACTTTACTCTTTATCTTTACCTTGACACTCTGTCATTTATTTTAATATTTTCAAATTGTAAACCACCTTGCGTATTTGGGCAGAATATAAATACAATAAATAGATAATAGACCTGGGAACCTTAGCAAACAAATTTATTTATACTTACATTTATACATACATTTATTCTGTTAAAAATGATTGTGAACATATATTGGGGGGATTTTCTACCACTGTATTTTTGCCCACACAAAAATTGCCTTTAGAATGTTACATACAATTAATTAGTTGCATAATAATTGAAAACAATAGAAGTTAATTTGGGCAACTGAAATAGATACAATGAGTCAAATATAAAGTCAATCTTGTAATGCCCCCTATGTGCCTATCCCTAGGAAGCACGTATATATTTACGTGCACAGCTTGTCAAGCTTGTCAACACAAGTGTATTCACAGAATTTCAGTGCCTTATTTTTCCTCTTGTTTTAAATAATGTAAGGGAAATTTAAGCTAAGAACCCAGTAAGAGCACTGCTGAATCAGACTAAGGGCCTATCTAGTCCAGCATCCTGTTCCATAGTGCTCAACCAGATTCTCATGGGGAGTCTGCAAGTAGGACATAAGCAGAACAGCGCTGTCCCAATTTTTCTTCCAGAGGTATATTGGCAGTAGTACACAGCCATCATTACTAGTAAACTTTATTTGTCAATAATTTACTTAATTCCCTTTTAAAACTGTCCGAAGTAGTTGCCATCACCACATCTTGTTGGAGTGAATTTCATTGTTTTAACTATGTGCTATGATAGTTTATAAGTGTACACTGTGTGAATAAATATTTTCCTTTGTCCAGAATCTTCCAGAATTCATGACTTTTTTGTGAGAGGGAGAAAAAGCTTCAATCTTGCTCACTTCATAATCTCTCCCCCCACCCCCACCCCCACCCCCACCCCAGACTTGTATTTTTTTCTAAGTGGAAAACCCCCAGTGTTTTCATCATGGGGAAGTTACTCTTGGTTCATTTTGGTTGCTCTTTTCCGTACCTACAGTATACTTTGAGGTTTGGTGACTAGAACTGTACATAGTATTCCAAATATAGGCGCACTATAGATTTGTATAATGGCATTATATTGTCAGTCATTTCACCTTCAGTCTTTTTCATAATGATCTGTAACGTGGAATTTGTCTTTTTCACAGCTTCAGTAAACTGGGTTGACATTTTCATTGAGCCTAGCTCAATGATCTCAAAATCCCCCTTCCTGGTTAGTCACTGTCAATTAGGCCATTAAGTGTATACAGTGGTGCCCCACTAGACGAATGCCTCGCTAGACGAAAAACTCGCTAGACGAATGGCATTCGCTAGCGGAAGGCTGCTCCGCAAGACGAAAAAGTCAATGGGACTGCCTCGCAAGACAATTTTTTTTAAAGCGAAAACTAGCGGTTTGCATTGGTGCTTTGCAAGACGAAAAAATCGCTCTACGAAGACACTCGCAGAACGAATTATTTTCGTCTAGCGAGACACCACTGTATGTGGCTAGGATTCTTTACTCTTAAGTCAGAGGTTTTCGACTTTGAGTCCATGGCTCCCTTGACTACATTATTTCTGCGGCACCCCTGTGGGGCTCAGGAGCTCAGTTATGACATCCCTTGCCTGCAAGCTGGCAGCTTCTCGCCCTTTTTTGAACAACCTGGTGGAGTGTTCCTCTTCTCTCCCCTCTCCTTGGGAGTCCTGGGCAGCTGCAGCTGCCGCCCCTGGTCTCTGAGCTGCCTCCCCTGCCCTGGACATGAAATGCATAATGTATACCAGCCTCTTTTGAAATAGCAGTGTAAATATTTTCTCTGTAGGACTATAGTGATTTAAAAAAAAAATCTGTTGAGTGCACGTGTTACATATGTTGGCCATGTGTAAATTACAGAATTTCAGTGCTTTTATTAACCAACCAAATTTCACCTTGAATGCTTTATAAGCATCAGTGAAATAAATGGATAGGATCATCTTTGGTTATCAGGAATCCTATTAAGCAGGCTAATGTAATGTAAGCAGGGTTTAGTTAAGCCTGATTTTGTTAATGTATTCTATGAGTCAGCTTTTGTGTCCTGATATATATATATATATATGTTCAAGATGGGTGCGCGGATGCGAAGGCCTTGCTCTGTAACTGCTTGACCGGTTGCCTTCAAATTTGGATGCAAAATTCCTTGGCCATATGGGAAGGTTCTTAGGTACCTAGATTGCAAAAATACCACACCTTCCCCAGGTAAATCCATGAATTTGTGCAAAAAAACAGCACCCTCCAGTGGACGTCAAAGGAACACACGCTTTACAACAACAGACTTCAGAAGAGAGTGGGAGGGGGAGCAGAACTTGAGGTCGTCTCAGCCAATAGGCTGTTGGTGGGGGAGGGGCCAAACCAACCTTTAGCTACCACTGCCATAACAACTCATTGCCTCAGGCTTGGCCAATTCCCATTTTAAAACAGTGAGCAACAGACATGAGAGTGTGGAGGTGACGGAACAAATCACAGCACAGGAGTTCAACAGAACAAGCTGTGGAGAGCCAGGCAAAACCGGGGGGGGGGGGTGGGGACCAGAGAGAAGGGAGGTAGGAGATCAACACAGTTTCGGAGTGACCACGGAGAGTGTGGGGGAGGGGAACAAATCACACCACGTGAATGGGAGGAAGACGAAAACGGGGGGGGGGGGACTGAGAGGAGTTACGCAGAAGTTCATCAGGATAGGCTGTGGCAAACCAGGCAAAAACGGGAAGGAAAGACTGAGAGGAGGCAGGCTTAAGTTCATCAGGATAACGTGTGGCAAACCAGGTGAGAACGGGGGGGGGGGGGGAGAGCCACAGCAAGGCGCGGCCGGGCCAGTTTGTTTCTTATGTAGTGAGAAAGGAATGTGTGTGAAATTATAAGTGTATTTAAAACTCAGTCCCATAATTTTGGAGACAGAGCATGGAGTGAATGGAATATTTAAAATAGCGCCCCTGACATTTCCCTAAAATTCTAGTCAGTCTTCTTTCCCCCCCTGCCATTTAAATAGGTAGCAAATCCTGCTTAGAATTATGAACTGAAAAATATTTTTTGAAGATGGTGTATTTGTAACCTGTGCAACAGTTAAGAGTTATACAACTCTTGATTTCTATGTCTATTCAAGTATTGGATAGTAAGCAACCTTTGTAGCACTGAGTAGTGTGACTGCTACACCCTTGGCAATGCTTTTGTATGTAGCATGATGCTGTATAAGAAGTGGGTCTTCCATGCTATCTTCCTCTGTTGCCAGTATGACCTGTCATCACATAAAAAAGGATCCTAATGGTGGAACATATATTGTACAAGGTGTGGAGTCTTCTTGGCCCATCTTCAGAGGCATGAAATATTTAGAAGGCAAATGTTGCCTCCTAGAAATAAGAGACTGAAATGTAGTGTTGCTTATGAAGAGCACCACAGTCCTTTGCAATCTTTTGGATCTCTACAGGAAAAGGCCTTGCCAAACAAGAACTCTCCTTTTCATTAGGGGTGTGCACAGGAATGCAGTCCTGAATAATGCAAATTGTGTGAATTGCACTGAAAATATGCAAAATGGTTTTATTTTGATAATGCTGGTGTGTTTTGAATTCATTTTTGAAGCTCCCATTCTGTATGAAGCATCATGAATATTAAACTCAGGTAGACTATGATATCCATTCCTAAATTTGTACAGAATAATCTGTTGCCATCCATCCCTGGACATTTGTGGAACTGCAGCTGGTATATAGCCTTTCAGCGATGGAGAAGAATGCTGGGAATGCTTAAACAATCTTGGAAATAGGTCATGGTTTAATAGAACTATACAAAAGTGAATGACAGTTTCTCAAGAAGTTCTAGTGATCCTTGAAGCTTATTATTAATATATACCTGACTAAACTATAGAATGAATACAGTGACCAAACCAGTTCATTAAACTTCCACAGACACTGACCATTAATTTGGCAGAAGTTATAGTTATTTCTTAAGGATAGTTTTAAACTATTTTTAATTTTGTATATTAAACCAATTTCTTAGCAAAATAAAATTTACCTGGTAGTAAGCCTCATTAGTACTAAGTCAGGCCCCAAAATGGCGTTTCCGTGCACTCTGGCACTCATCACTGTGTCCCATTGCGCCAGAAGCGGTTTAGTCATGCTGGCCACATGACTCAGAAAGCTTTCTGTGGACAAACGCCAGCTCCCTCAGCCTGAAGTGAGATGAGCGCCGCACCCCATGGTCGCCTTTGACTGGACTTAATCGTCCAGGGGTCCTTCACCTTTTACTTTTACCAGGTCCCAAATAGCTGATATGCTAATAAAGTGAAAGCAATGTGTTTGTTTGCTTTTTCAAAAAAGAATCTGGTTTGTGATTGCAGCACACACAATGCCTGACCATTTTTTCCCTGTGGCATCTCCAGGTAGGACTGGGAGAACCCACTCAGAAATACAGGGGAGCTTCTTCCTGTCAGAGTAGACAGCACTCATCTAGATGCATGAATGATCTGATTTAATAAAAGGCCGTCCCCATGTTCTTATTTTCTTGCTGCAAACCCCTTGTTGCTGTGGTTGCACCTTGAGTGACAAATAGCTGTTTTTGGAAGAAGTTTTTAATGGGGAATTGGATGCAGGTAAGTAGGGTCCACCTCCTCATTCCCATTTACTTCAGTATTTTTCTACTTGGTGCCAACTGGATCCCAGCTTTCCTTAGCACTACTTTGGATTTCTTGGTTCACTTCAGATCCATTTAGATCAATAGATCCACCATCAATAGGTTTGTTTTAAAGGTTTTCCAGTACTTACATAGGGGCAGACATGTTTTTCCACACAAGTCCCATCACTCAAAGGGGGACATGCTCTATGGGCATTGAAAGTGCACAGTGTCAAGGAGCCCTGTCTGCTAGCTGCTCATGGCACTATTCTGAAGGGTTTAAAGGGGGGGGGATTGTGGTGTAGAGTGGAGTGACAATACACATAAATGCTTTTCAGTGTAAAGCATTTTTAAAAAAGACTTAAAAAAGAACTTAACGCTATCCACTTTGAGAACAGGAATGGACCAGACTTTCATGGGTCTGTGTCCATCCCTAGCTCCAGCCAGCTGGATCAGTAATCAAAAGTCTAGTCCACAACATGGAGGGCACCAGATTGGCTACCCCTGACATAGAGTCTCTTCTGTTTGAAATGTGTAAGTCAGAAACAGGGAATAAAAGAGTTGTTTGTACCTTGTCTGTATATATATTTGTGTGTGTGTGTGTGTGTGTGTGTGTGTGTGTGTATGCCTAGGATGTTCATTTGTGTGCAGTGGGAAAGATGGCTCATGAAAACCTGTAGCTAGCCTTGGCAGTTGTATGGTATATAGCTGCAGATAATGTATGCTGCTATGGTGTGATTCAGATAGAATGCTGGTTCCCAACAAAATAATGGCTTGCAAATGGGGAGGCAACCACATGGATATTGCACTCTCTTTCCTTCTTTGGAGAAATTCTGTGTGGTATCATGGTAAAACAAACTAGATTTCTCTGCAACCCTATTTTTCTCTTCATATTTTTCTCTTCTCTGGTTTACAGGAATCCTGGCTTGTATTAATTCTATGTAATATAAGTCAATAGAGTGGGAGGTGTTACTGCTTTATATTCTCTTACTGGTTTTGAGGTCATAAAGTAGCAAAAGCGCCTTGCAATCCTATTGTCTGGGAACTAAAAAATCAATACACTATTCAGTCCAGACATTTGTGGAATAAACAGGCATTGAGCTAGTATCCCAGTAAAAAATGCCACTACATCCTTAAAAACCTTCTGGAAAGAGGAGGTTAAGTTTCTTCTACTTAGCTAGAAAGGTTATGCAGACTACAGGCAATAGGTGCACGCACACACACGCACACACACACACCCCCGTATTGATGCACAATAACATGACACTGAACTTCTAAAAATACTTGTTTTTTTTAATAAAATTAAAAATATAAAAGTACATTGAATAATGTTAACTCTTGAAACTTGATCACTACCACAGGAAAAACAGTGGTTTTTGCTGTGGTTGCTACCCTGTCGTTTGTTATTTTAACGCTAGACACAGATGTCCTGGGCTGTCTCATCCCATAAAACATCCTTACTACAGGGAAACCAAGGAATGTGGTGCAAGTGTTCTCAATTCCTAGGCCAATAAACGAACTATAGGGCAGGGATGGCCAACTCCCAAGAGACTGCGATCTACTCAGAGTTTAAAACTGGCAGTGATCTACCCCCTGTTTGGGGGGGTTCAGGTCAAATTTGTTGAGATATTTTTTGGGAGGAGGAAAGCAGTCTTCTAGGGGTTCAGGGCAAAAATGTTGAGCTTTTCTTAGGGGAGACAAACCTGTTGAGCTTCTTTGGGGTAGCCAGTGATGTACCAGTGATCTACCGCAGGCGTCCAGTGATCTACCGGTAGATCACGATCTACGTTTTGGACGCGCCTGCTATAGGGTATTGACTAAGAGGACATCTCTGACTCTGCTGTATCTCTTACCTTGAAAAGGAGGCTTGAATAGCACATCTATGCTGCACGGGGAAAGGAGATCAGCACTTTTACAGCACACCTTGAGCTTCCCCCTGTGCCAGCACTTCAACTAGGGGTCAGATACAGTACATTTTTGGGGATCCTGTGAGAGGGAAAACATATATGACAGCAACAGAGTATGTATGTCCATTCCTGTGATCTGGTGCTTTAGTACCAGGTTTAGTACCAGACTCACGTGTTTCATCTTCTAAGATTTCAATTCTTGGACTATGTATTGGCTGCAAACACATTGTTCAGTTTCCTCAGTACTTCACTATTTACATTACCTGTTTAATGACTTTTTTAATGACTTGCCACATTTAACTTACAAGCCTCCATGTAATGCACCGATAAATTCTAGGCAGTAGAAATTCTTTGCATTTTTCACTAGCAAGGAAGGAATGCTTCAGGATTAGATTCTAAACAGGTGACGCAAATGCTCAAATTGTCTTGGAACACAGTACCCCTCCACACCTCTCTAGGTTGAATGGTGTTTGATTTAAGCAGCTTTATTGCTAATAGAAGGATTAACTACACTGCATCGGGGGGGGGGTTTGGGGGGGGTAGAGTAACTTTTTGTACGTGTCAAATACATTTAAATATTTTATTTGAGGGGAGTCAGTCAGCAGTGATGGAGTTACTAGTTGCTTCATCTTTTTACTGGTCTTAATAAACAGCAGCAAAATATAAATGTCCAAGATGACTGTAATCTACAGTGTACTTATTGTGAACTGCTTCTCTGTTTATTATGTGCAAATAGCCTGCGCTGATACTCTGCAGTACTCCCAAATCATGGTATATTTGCTCTTTGACTCCTGGTGGTGAACAAGTTGCCTACCTTTACTGTAGAGCTAAGTTGATCAAGGGCTTATGTGTGATCTTTAGTAATGCAAAATACTCCACCACATGCACCTCACAAATCACTGAAAGGGCGGGGGGAATGCATGTGCAGAAGTTGCTTTTATCACAGGATTTTGGAGAACGTCTGTAATAGTCCTCAGTCACATCCCACCCATCCTTGCCAAGGGTACAGTTTGATTCCCAAGGTTCTATGTCAAATGAAGTCCAGCTTACTTCAGCAGAACTTTTAACGATAGGATATATTTGTCTTGTTCAGATGATAAATCAAACCATTGTTCAACCTTCAGTCCTCAGATGTTGCTGGACTACAACTCCCATTGTCATTGACCGCTGACTGGAGGTGTCCAGCAACACCTGGAGTCTAATGTTGAGGAACGTGTATTGTGAATGATGTGCAGTGAATATTGGTCTTGTATGCTCTCTTTTCTCATTTGCATGTGGATCTTCCACTTTCACCTTTGACTCAGTTTGGTCCTAATGTGTTATAACTAGAATTTGAAAAAATACAATTGCCTAAATGAGGGTAGAAACTTTAATTCTTTTTGTGTACAAAGGATAGGGTGAGCTCCAGGGTGGATTTGATTTAAATCAAACTGATTTAAATCACGATTTAAATCACTAGTCAGTAAGGCTTGATTTAAATCACAGTTTTCTACATAAAGACTAATTCTTTTTTTTTTTAAATAATCTTTATTTCAAAATATTTTAAAAGAATACATTCACACACAAATATACAACAAAGAAAATGCAAATCATACAATACAAACACAATCACAAAAAAGATAACCAATAACCCCCCCAAAAAAACAAAAAAACAATGAAAAAAAAATTAAAAACAATGACTCCCCGTCATTTGTATATCGTTCCCCTCTATGTTGTAACATTTCTTACTTTTCCTCACCATACAATACAATACCACCAGAATTGGTGATTTGTCTAGAATGAGACACATAAGGGAATATATAGATGGATAGTATATTATATGACAGATTGATGTATTTGCTAGATGTTGGTATAAAGACTAATTCTTGCTGGTATAACTTTAATATGCAAGTAGATGAAGATTTTTAGAATAACAACTTTTCATATTAGTTTTTTTATCCCCAGTTTAATAGGTTAATCATTCATATTTGGACAACTTTTCTGTTGTACTTAGGAAGGAGAAAAATAATCATTACCTTAATAATAACAATTTAAATAGATTTATTAGATCCATTCCACTCCAAACAATCAGAAAAATATTGTTTCTATTCTGTTCACTGAACTTCTTGAAACTTAACACTGAAGGGGTTGATTCTGTATTCATAGGTTTGTAGAACAATAGGATTAAGGTCTTTTTCTCAACTCTGTTCATTTTATAACATTTTTGCTGTGAAGAAGAGGCATGTGATCTCTGCTGAGTCAAATTCAGTTTTGAGAACTGCAAAAGTAAACCAAGCATCTGTGATAATATCTTGTAGGCAAAGAAACTGCCCAATAATTTTACAAAAACCTCTGGAAGAGCATAAATGACATTGTGAATGGATTAATGGAATTTATTTACCAAAAAATTAAACATATACAGCCTTATTCTACATAATTAAAAAACTAATCTTTATTTCATGATTGAATAACCTTTGGATGGTAATATATTTTCCCCAAAAAGCATTTTATTTTTAAAAAATCCAATTTAAATAAAAAAAAATCCAATATTATTTATTGGATATTATTTATCGGTGCGGGCGGGCGGGCGCCGGGAGGGAGGGAGGCGCGCGCGGGCCACATGACGAGGTCTGGCGGGCCGGATTAGGCCCCCGGGCCTTGTGTTTGACACCCGTGATCTAAGCCATGGTTTAGATTAGGATCTGAACCAAGTCATTAAGGACTGGAGCGTTTTACAGTAAATATAATTTTGGAAATAAACCCAGAGTGGAAAATGAAATTGTATTTTACATTAGTAAAGTTGTTCAAATAAAAAGCTGCTTGAACTATTTGTATTAATTTGGTGACAATTTGTTAAAAATCATTGAAAAGCAATAAAAATAATTATCTACCGTATATGTTACGAAGCTTACATTGTGGTCCGAGTAATAAGTGATGATTATTGTGTGTATAGTTAGTTCTTTTTGTTGGTGAAGTATAAGATGGGGAAAACTGCAACTGCTGACTATTCAAAAGTTCCAGTTACAGGTAGGTAGCCGTGTTGGTCTGTCGTAGTCGAAGCAAGCAAACAAACAAACAAACAAAATTCCTTCCAGTAGCACCTTAGAGACCAACTAAGTTTGTTCTTGGTATGAGCTTTCGTGTGCATGCACACTTCTTCAGATACACTGAAACAGAAGTCACCAGACCCTTATATATAGTGAGAGGGTGGGGAGGGGTATTACTCAGAAGGGTGGTGGGAATGGGTGATTGGCTGATAGGTGTGGTAAACCTGTTGACGACTGTTAACAACTGCAATTGGTCTTACAGGAAAAAGCAAGGGGTGAGAAGGTTCCATTTGAATAGGTTGCTTCTCTCTCTCTTCTTTTACATTTTGTGTTTCATGCCAGTTGGGATATACAGTACATAACTCAAATTCAGTTTACATAATGCTGTATCTTAAAATGGCCCTGCTTAAAGAGAATACATTAAGATAGTGGGTGTTCAGTAAAACTATACTTAACAACACTATGTGCCCTATGAAATCAATGGACTTGACTAATTTAAGTCTGTTTATTTCAATGGGTCTACTCTCAGTATGCAACTCATTGATTCATTTGAACAGCTCTATTACCAAGACCTAGCTTTTCAAAAAATATAGTTACTTTGGCTGAAAATAGTATAGAAGAGAAGGAAGGAGGACAGTTGACAGCAGATCGTGGAGTTGTAATTATGGAAGGAAAATTTTATGCTGGCCATTATTCTAACTGCTGGGTGCTGGAAACTTGGGCTTTACCTTCATTTCTGGGTACTCGCTGATAGCAGTGGTTCAGTTTTAGAAGCATTGGGACAAACTATAGTTCCGCCTTTGAGATCGTACATCCTTGAGACCCTTTGCTTTCCACTATGCTAACTTAATTGTGTCTATGCTAGTGAGTGAACATGTTCCCCCCCCCAAAAAAATTAATTTTTGACATATATCCTTGAAATGGTTTCTCACCCACCTTGTTTTAGTGCTACAAAATTGACTATAATAGAAATATGTTTTTCAAAGCTTTTTGAGTCTTTCTCTCTGGGGTGCTTTTTGGTAATTTTTTGGAAAATAAAGTAACTCAATGATCCAGGGTTGTTTTGATGTCTAATGAGAATACTTTACTGTTAAAGAATGTATTGTATTGCCTTTAGGGATTGAATAACTTGACTGTGATTTGTTCTGACATTTGGCAGTTGTATTATGACCACGGCAGTAGTTGCCTTTCTTTCAAATTTTTCCTTAATTGGAAATGGATACACAAGGGAATATTGTGTCTTCTTCCAGCCTTGAACAGTTATGCACTGTAGTAAAGTTCCCAAGGGAAAAACTGTTAATGTTGGTTTGAAACTCCCACAGCAGTGTTTTCAGGCAGTACATATGACAGATGATTATACAGTGTTGATAGAAATGTGTTGTTTATCCATATTGATCTCAATTTTGAATAAGGCAACTTCAGTATATATGCATGTGCTAAAGCAAAGTGCTTTGGAAAGTACTTAACTTTTAAAACTGGAATACTTTATTCAGAAATGTGTGCCAAGACTTTACTGAACAAATGATGTCTGTTTTTATCCATGTGTACTGTTAGTACTGAATTCATATGATATGGAACATACTTACTTTATAGAATACTTCACAGCATAAAGCTGCTGAAGTGGTGTACAGGGTAAAAAAGGAATAAAAAGCAGAAACACAAGCTCTAAAACAGTAAAGCCATCCATATAAACTAAAACCAATGACACCATTCCATCAGTTACAAAACTGATAACTCCATAAATGACTGGATTACACCTAAGGGAAAGCTTTCCTAAACAGAAATATATTTATTAGGCATCTAAACATCATTCTAGGTAGCTGTTTGATTTCAGCTGCTAATTAATCTCAGAGAGCTGGAACACTAAAAGCCTGACTTCTGGAAAAAACTAAAGGCATCTCTGGGGTATATTCTACTCTCATCAGTGCACATCTGAGGAGGGAGCACTTGCTGGGTATGAATATACAGTGGTACCTCGGGTTACAGACGTTTCAGGTTACAGACTCCGCTAACCCAGAAATAGTACCTCGGGTTAAGAACTTTGCTTCAGGTTGAGAACGGCGGCAGCAGGAGGCCCCATTAGCTAAAGTGGTACCTCAGGTTAAGAACAGTTTCAGGTTAAGAACGGACCTCCAGAATGAATTAAGTTCTCAACCCGAGGTACCACTGTAGTGGGCAGAGCAGTCCCTTAGATATCCTGGTCCCACGTTGTTTAGGACTTTAAAAACAGCAGGGCCTTGAACTGTACCTGGTAGCATATTGGCAGCCAGTGCAATATGGTACTGATGCGAGTACCTCCCAAACACAAAAACATTCATTCACAGGGGATACTGATGATACTTTTCTCCATATCCCATAATGACTGCTGCTAGTGGCTTCATAATAGATGTTAAATAGCCTTGAGGACAAAATGGTGCCCTGGAACACCCAATTACATAAATGCCAAAGGGGCCAATGAGCATTCCTCCAGTGCCACTCTTTGGAACTGACCCTGAAGGTGAGACCGGAACCACCATAAAACAGTGTCCCTGGGATCCATCTCACAGAGCCAGTCCAGGACAATACCATGGTTGATTGTATCAAAGGCCATGGAGAGATCAAGCAAAAGAAGCAAGGTTGCACTACCTTTGTCCCTCTCCCAATAGAGGTCATCCATTGGGGTAGATTGAGTCCTCAAACCAGGTCTCGATAATTTGTTTTGTCCAAGAATGCCAGCAGCTGGTCTGTCACTTAAATCATTATTGAAACTTATTACCATTAAAACAATTATCCTCTGTTGCTGTCTTATTATATGTCAAAAATATTTTACTAAAATTGGACAAGTAGCAGGTTATATTTTTTTCATGTTAAGTGAAACAGCTCCTAAAAGAATTGGTCAAAGAGAAGCTGCCTTCATTTTTCAAATATGGAATAATTTATTAATTGGTGGTGATTCTGGACATTAAGGAAATGTATTTGAAGTTTAGGCAGTTTTCTTTAAACAATTCGTCATGTTTAATCCCCAACCCGCGTACAGGATACATGTGCTTATTGAAGAGACTGTTGAAACAAATTCTTGAGACCTTTGTTTCTGTGCAAATGTATATATAGAAAATATAATGGAAAATTGTTTTTGAAAGAAAGTTGACTTTTTAAAAAAGGAATAGGAAGAACTTAAAAAAATTGTATACCCCCAATATAATCAAGCAGTATATAAATGTTATGAAATAGAGAAAAATAAATATATTCCATTCATTCTTTTGAATCTTTTATATGCTACCTTGTAAATATTTGCTTTCTTAAATACATGGATTGTTTAGAGACACAGTTAAGTCATGGGTTTACAGAACAACTGAAAATGCTTTCCTTTGTTGAATGTCCAAATACATCCAAATCAATAAACTCTTCCCTGTCTGTGGTTTCTCCTTGTAAGGCTGTTGTCTGTATCCATTTTAGTGGCTGTAGCAGAGGTGAAGTCAGTGCCGTCACTTTAGTTTCCCCCTTGTTTTGTAACTGATGATTAAAATAACACAGATTTTGGACAGGCAAATTATATTTGGAATGTGGTACTGTTATTTCCAGTACTTGCAATGACGCTTTGACCCACACCCTTGCTCTGCAAAGCATTCTCATTTTCTTGTAGACACACAAACATATTTTATTAAGGGAACCCCTGCTTTCTGTTTATCTCTCCTCTTTGTATGTGAAGGGTGCATGTGGTATTTTTAGCTGACCTTGGAGAAGATGCATAATTAAAAGCCTTCTTAGTAAGCAATTCTGATGTGGCTGAGGCAATGCAGTGCCATTCTTACTGCATTCACATTCTCTGTGGTCCACCCTTACAGCTAGTCCTCCCCATTTTTTTTTAGTGCCAAGGTAAACCTAAAAGAATATAACAGTTGAACAAAACTGGGAAATGTATCTTTTTAAATATTTAGGTGTTATTTAGGAATATTTATTTGTACCCATTAATCAAAATTCTTGAGGTAGCTTGGAAAATATTTAAAACACAATAAATAGATACGAAGATAGGACAGAGGTGTGTAAAATCCCCACCCACATGGTTTCCCAGTGTTACACGAGCACAATGAAAACAGCACTGGAATCCACCCATAGTTAATATATTCAGATGTACAGTGGTACCTCGCAAGACGAATGCCTCGCAAGACGAAAAACTCGCTAGACGAAAGGGTTTTGCGATTTTTTAGGTGACTCGCAAAACGAATTTTTCTATGGCCGTGACTCGCAAAACGAAGGCGTTTTGTTCCGCGAGGCATTCATCCACGAGGCATTCGTCTTGCACGGTACCACTGTTGTGGTGGGAGAGCGAGCAGGGAGAGCAGGCGGCGGGAGAGCTGCAAGGAGAGCGGCGGCGGTGGGAGAGCGGGGAGAGCAGCCTGCCCGACAACAACACTCCCCCTCCTGCTTCCCATCCGGCTGCCCACCTCTTCTCAGACTGCACTTGGCAGGTTGCCGAACATCCGCACCCGCCCAGAGGATTTTCTGCGCAGTGACCACGCGGTGCGCGCCCCAATCCTTCCGTGCGGGAGACGCGTCAGGCTCTTTTGGCAGCGGCAGCGCGCAGTGCCCCGTGCCGAGAGGCTGGTGGACGTAGCTGGGATCACCTGCCCGCCTCGCCTCTCCTCCTTGGCGCGTCCCACCCGGCGGGGAATCCCCTCTGCCAGTCCGTCTTCCGCTGCCCGCAGCACCGCCTCCCGGGGCGCCTCAGGGGCCGCTAGCTCTTCGCGCCTCCGGAAGCCGCTTGCTGGGCTGCCGACGCCCCAATCCCTCCGTGCGGGAGACGTGTCGGGCTCGTTTGGCAGCGGCAGCGCGCAGTGCCCCGCGCCGAGAGGCTGGTAGACGTAGCTGGGATAACCTGCCTGCCTCGCCTCTCCTCCTTGGCGCGTCCCGCCCGGCGGGGAATCCCCTCTGCCAGTCCGTCTTCCGCTCACCGCAGCACTGCCTCCCAGGGCGCCTCAAGGGCCGCTTGCTCTTCGCATTTTTGCCCATAGGAACGCATTAATTAAATTTCAATGCATTCCTATGGGAAACTGTTCTTCGCAAGACGAAATTATCGCAAAACGAAAGGACTCGCGGAATGAATTAATTTTGTTTTGCGAGGCACCACTGTACCAAGGATTATTCTTATGTGGATGCATTTTTAAAGTTATAATTGAATTAATTCTACAAATTCCCATCCATTCCTAAATTAGTTCACACAAACACAAACATATTTGCATTTTCAGGTTTACAAACAACAAGAAAGAACACATTTAAAATATAATCATTGAATCCCCTTTGACTTCCCTTCCCCCTTTTGTAGGTCCTTGTGCCGGCATTTTCTCCTGCATGTCCTCTATTACTCCAATTTTATCAAGTCTATAAATAATCCATAATTCAGCTTTTAGCTACAAGTGTTATATCAATCCTACTAATGATTTAATCCCACTAACAATTTTAATTGTTTACAATAGGTTTTTTAAAAGATACAGTATATACTTCCCCCCATTTCTTATTAAAATATAAATCTTCCTGGTTCCTAATTCTTCCAGTCAGTTTTGTCATTTCAGCATAACCCATCAGTTTTATCTGTCATTCTTCCTTGGTAGGGACTGTCTTTTCTTTCCATCTCTGGGCTAACAAAGTCCAGGCAGCTTTAGTCATGTACATAAATGATCTCTTCTGGTCACTTGGATTTTCGGCACCTAGAATTCCTAAAAGAAAAGCTTCTGGTTTCTTAGAAAAGGTTATTTTAAACATTTTCCCCAACTCATTATATATCATCTCCTAGAATTCTTTTACTATTTTACATGCCCACTACATGTGATAAAGGGTGCCCTCTTTCTCTTTACATTTCCAGCATGCATTTGATCTTGATTTATACATTTTAGCTAATTTACTGGAGGTTAAACACCAACAGCCCACCATTTTCATATTGTTTTCTTTCACAGTATCGCATATTGTAAACTTTAAATCCTGGTTCCATAACCTCTCCCATACTGCCCATTCTTAAATGAATTCTTTTGCAGAGTTATTTGGTCCAGGCAATAAATTACTTTGTCTGAACATTAGTAAGACTGTCTACATGCATCTTGATGAAGAAATGTGGCTTTGAGCTCATGCCTATCCCTTGCCCCCCTTGATGTTGATGTCTGGAGGGATTAGGATGGAATATCAGTGTTTCTCTCCTAACCTCCATAGAAGTCGCAGCTGTGCCTGCAGATCTCCCAAGGGCCCAATCCTTACATCCCTCATCTATGCCAGATGGGAGCTTCCATAGCACAAATATGGAAAAACCCACCTCCACCTTGTGTCCTGGCGAACACAACCAGTGGAGTCTGGGGTATGACAGTGTGTCTGCTTCTTCCTGGCCTAATTTTGGATAGCTGTCAGGCATTCTGTTGCTTCCTTCTGCAAAAATGGAGCGATGTCTGAGCATTCCACATGGACTTCTGGTGGCTTTATTGTGTCAACCAGATGCACAAAAAGAGCTTTTAAGCTCTGCCTTCCATGTGTTTCAACTATGTGCAGTTTCAACCACCTAGCCTTCAACTGCTTAACTTTGAAATCATACATGTTAAACGCATGAAAGTTGTGAATTACCTGTAGTGCATAATTTCATTCAGGTTGCAGTTTGTTACAGGAAAAAAGTGGGAGAGACCGCAGAATCATAAATCACATGTTTAGCACTACATACCAATTCTCAAAAACAAGATTAAAAGAATGTGTTACATTTTAAAATATTATTTGGCTTATAGAATCATTATATTTTCCATATGATAAATTAATAGTGATGTTTTACCACACCTGTGGTCTAATTACAACAAGGCCTTTCCTAACTTAGAGACATTTTGAATGTAAGAAATGTGAATTTAGCATGTTCAGAGTACAGTATACCATACAGTAAAACTTTTGCATCGTATTAAGAGTTCATATTTGAGAATATAGTTATAAAAATGAATTATTATGCTTATGATTATTTTATTTGTACCCTGCCATCTGATTGGGTCGCCCCAGCCACTCTGGGCGACTTCCAACCTATATAAAAACATAATAAAACATTACACATTAATAAAACTTATAATGGATGGACTATTTCATTTTAAAAGCTATTGAAACAATACTTTTATACCACAGAGTGGGTAGAATTCTATTGCCCTGCCTGAATCCCAAAGCTGTCATCTATAAATTTACAAAGAAAAGAGAGTGCAATATTATATTGCTTGTTTGACATTAGGTTCACCTGGCAAGTGCTATTCTTTACTAGACAGGAAAGGAAATGTAATGTAGGATATTTGAAACATTATAAAAATTGAAGGTAAAACAGTGCTACTCAAGTCCAGCTCTACACTTCAGTTGGAAATGCATTTTACTAAAAGACAAACTGAAACGATAAAAATATGATTCCTAGTAGATGGGTTGCACACATGTGTGTACTCCTGCTGTTAAAGAGGCATTAGCTTGGAAAAAGAAACCAAAACTTCACACCCTCGTTTCCTTGTTTTGCACTAGCTAAACTTGTTAAGAATGTAGAGTGCTAATTTAAAAAGAAAAAAAATGGGAAAGTTATCAATTCTGGCAGACATGAGTATGAGGTCAACTTATCTTTGAACAATGCTAAGGGGAATGTATTTTCAGTGCTAAAACCACCTTGGATTTGTGCTATGAACAGAAAGGTTGCAGCAGATGTATGTATGCCGTACTTATTTGTTCCTTGTAAACATAACCCCAGGAGTAGAATCAATAGGCAAGAACAGGGGGCAGCAACCTTTTTCAGCTGTGGGCTGGTCCACCATCCCTCAGACCATGTGGTGGGCCGGATTACCGTATATTTTTTTGCGGGGGGGGGTGTGAACAAATTCCTATGCCCCACAAATAACCCAGAGATGCATTTTAAATAAAAGCACACATTCTACTCATGTAAAAACACCAGGCAGGCCCCACAAATAACCCAGAGATGCATTTTAAATAAAAGGACACATTCTACTCATGTGAAAACATGCTGATACCTGGACCGTCCGTGGGCCAGATTGAGAAGGCGATAGGGCCTTAGGTTGCCTACCCCTGGCCAAGAATGAACGACTGAGGAGATCCAGAAAAAAGCTTGGCAAGACAAAGGAGTCAGATTCAGGTGTAAGAAACTAGATGACCTGCATTGTTTTCAGTAACTGGCAGGTTCCAGCTGAAGCCTGGTATAGCGTGGTCTCTCAGACCACCTCCAACACCTACTGCAAGTGGAGTCTGCTGTATGAGTCCCTACCCTTGAGAGGAGTGTTGTTACTCACAAGCAGCTGCTTCCTCAACAGTCACATTATGACATTGGGCTCTCAGATGTGCACTCCCATCATCAACCAGCTGCCTGAGCTTGGACTTTCTGGCATTGCTGCTCTCGAGGGCTGGATGTGACTCAACATCTAACTCAGCCAGTGGTTCCTATGCTAAATGTAAGTCAGGAAACTACCCAGAGGGTCCTTCTAGGGTATCCTTGGAGGTACACCTTTCAGGGCTAGTGTTGGAGGCTCTGTCACCTGGGTTGAGAATCAGGCGAACAAGGTCTTCAGAGGATTTGTTGGCCAATGTTGGGTCAGGGCCTGTCACGATAGTGTTTAATTGCATGCTTGTCCATTTTCAGATGTGGCCAGCCCCAGAGAGTTTGCTCCAAAAACAATGCAACCATCTGAGTCAAAATGTTTATCTGTCCCTGCTTCCTATGTTTCTAATCGTGCAAGTTTTGTATATTTGTAAATTGGCACTAGATGGCATATATGAAGTGGTCTCTCCTGATTTATTACCATCAGAGTTTAGGCTATAGTAATAAAGATGGGATAAGGTGCCCTAAGTGTTAATTTGTTTCATTATCTTAATACAGAAATGGAATCTGCACGTTGCTGTAGAAATATCCTTGGGATTATAGATTTATTGCATTTTGTGATATGAAACCTTATTTTTAATACCTTTTTCAAATGATTCCTAGCTTCACTTCCTGCTCACTAGTTCCAAAGTAAACTTTCACATAGTTGCCAGACTCTGAAAAATGCTTCTTAATGCCACAAAAAATAAAGAGTATTTCGAAACACTTATTTTCTCTCCCCCCCCCCCACCCCAAACTTCTTTGTGGGTTAACAGTTCTTCAAAAATATTGACAGAGTGAAATCTACACATGTACAACTCTGAAATAATGAGTGTCTTGTCCTCCAGCTACTGTGGAGAAAATCCTGATCCCACCAAAATTAAAGTTGTGCATATGTGGATTTCACTCTGTTTTCCTTTCTAAAAGAATCCCTAAGAAAGAAGAACTATGCTTTTACCAACGTTCCACAATAATTTTAAAACATTTGATGGTATCAGATTTTTCAGTTCTTTGGGATCTATAGAGATCTATTTGTGAAAGTTATAGATGGTCATTCTGTGTCCACTTACTTGAGAGTACATTCAATTGAATTCAGTGGTGCTTTCTTCCAATGGTCTAAGGAAAGTTTTAAAAATTAGATTGCGATGGTCACATCTGAGGAGTTCTATACATGGGGTACCACCACTGAGAACACCCTACTTCTTTTAGGAAAGTTCTCTACGGACACATGCCAGCTCCTTTGGCCTGAAGCGAAATGAGTGTGCACACCATAGTCTCCTTTGACTGGACCTAACCATCCAGCGGTCCTTTTATCTTTTTTACCTTTACCTTTCTTTACTTTTACTTCTTTTAGTGCCCTCAGACTGCATATAACTGTAGAATTGAAATGAAACTGTTCCTGAGTGAAAAAAAAAAGTTCAGAACCTTCAAACCACTCTAGGCTGTTTATTTGCTTTTCACAACATATGTGCATATCTTGGGGATAGTGACTTAAAAGTGGTTGGAAAAAGATGGGCCCTTACTTCTCAAGACAGTATAAATTTGCAACCAGTGGTCTGTGTGTGGCTAAAGGATTTTAATTGAAAGGCTCTAAAACACTCAATTTTTTTAAAGCCCCTAGGGCAGTGGTTTTCAACCAGTGCCATGGCACCCTGGGGTGCCTTGAATGATGGTCAGGGGTGCTGAGAGCAACCCTGGCCTCTGTCCGTCTTTCCTTCTCTCTCTCCTCTGATGCCCTCTCATGTCTCTGCCTCCCAAAGGCTTGTATGGCTGTTTGTGCAGCAGCCCTGGCTACAAGCTCTGCAAGCAAATAGTGCCTCTGGGGCTGGCCAGTGGGTTTTGGTTGCCAGGAGTTGATGTGGGATGAGAGCAAGCAAGTGGGCAGGGTGCTCAGCCAGCCAGTCCAGCATTCCTTGCTGCTGGGAATGGACAGACAAGTCCTAGGCCCCTGTGGGACAGTGTGAGGAGGCACCTCAGGGGCAAGGGGGGCTGTTCAGACACTAGGGGCAGCAACAGTGGCTGCCCAGAGGACTCCCAAGGAGAAGGGAAAGAAGAGGAAGCTGAGGGAACACTCCACAAGGGTGTTCAAAAAAGGGTGAGAAGCTGCCACCTCTGCAGGCAAGGGATGACATAACTGGGCTCCTGAGTCCCACAGGGGAGCTGCAGAATGTAGTTGGTCATGGGAGCCATGGACCCAAAAAGGTTGAAAATCTCTGCTCTAGGGTCTAGACCAGTGGTTGCAATGTTTATGACGACCCCTGTTTAATCTCAAGACCCCCACATGCTGATTGTTGTAATTTTAGGTTCCATTAATTGACCAAATACATAACCAAAATGTATAATGGATATTCCCGCTGCTCCTTTCTTCTTCCCCCAACTTTATTTTTTTTTAAAGCAAGCACCAGCATGGGGCAAAGGAGATGATTGCCTCTGAGAGGCAGCATTTGCCTGAGAATGTGGTGATGTCTCCACCAGTCCTCCTCACCCATTTTTCCACCCTGCAGCTAGCCCCAGCACTGGAGGAAGAAAGTGCTTACTGCTGGCAGACAGAAGCAACCTGAACATGCACCTAAGCATGTAGTGATAATCCTGCCACACCTTCCTTTCTTCACCAACTTTTTATTTAAAAGTAAGCTTCAGCACAGGGCTTCTGTGGTGTGTGCATGCACATGAAAACTTATACCAAGAACAAACACAGTTGGTCTCTAAGGTGCTACTGGACAATTTTTTATTTTTATATATATTTTGACTGCGTCAGACCAACATGGCTACCTACCTGAATATAAAAGATAATCATTGATTAAACTGTAATAAAATTTAAACAATATATAAAAATCCAGTAAATAATATTCCCAAACAGTGGATTGGGTGTGGTTGCCCTTTTTCTCACTGGGGCTGTGCACTTGTGCCTGGGTAGCTAATATGGAGATATATTATTCAGGTTACTCTTTTAGTTCACTATTAAACTAGGATAGTTATTTGGTGTGGATTTAGAATTAGGACTGCCCAGCCACCACTGCCAGAGCTTTGAGAGAGCAGGGGGTATTCAACTTTCCCCCCTCTTGATCTCCTCTTCTTCTTCCTCTTCCCTATCTCATGCCTGCTGCAGCAAGCAAAACTGGCAAGAAGTGAGGAAATGTGTGATTTTGTTTAGATTGGGCTCATTTGATCTTGAAGCAGTTCTGTTTTTTTCTTCCCAGTAAAATCTTTATAGTGACAGTATGGAGACTACTTGCTTACAATGGATTGATTTTTATGGGAAATGGTTGGATTTGATTAGTGTTAGATTTTCGGGCTCATGTGGAAAGGCTCTCTCTTCTGCTAGTTTTTTGTTGCTTTTAAAAATAATGTGTGAGTTTGAAGACTCTTGCTGTTATTTTGCTCCGTCAGTTGCTGGTGAACTGCTTTCAGTCTACAGTATAACCTAGGGTGATATAATCAATACTGAAATGGTTACTACCGTGTCACTTAAGGATTTTCAAATGTTACAGGGTATGGTGCAGCTGAGTAATCTATCAACACAAACGTTTTAACAGTGTGGAAAAATATTTCAGTATGCCATTTAGTTTAATCAGTTGTTCAGACAGCTGGATCTGGCTTATTTTAGGAATCTGTAGTAGAACGGATGTAGAAGGATTAAGACAAGGAGGCAAAATTAGCACTAATGCATTTGGGCCTGGAATGTGGAATCTTTGGAATGATCCTGGGTCTGGCATGAGGAATGTTGGGAATGATGGTGATTAGAAGTGGAGGAAGACATAGCTATATCTGCCTGATTCTCTGAGAATAATGGGCAAAGCTTGCTGCATTCATCAGCACGCTAATACTGAGTTTCTGAATGCTATATTTGAGGAGATGGTGAGTTGAGGGGATCACAAGGGGAATGGAAAGTCAGCAGAAATTAGTTCCCCTTCCATTCATAGAAGGATGCAACCTATTTGAATACAATTCATTGTTTGTGTGTTTTAAAGCCAATTGTTTGTTTTCCTTTTAGGAAATAAGAATAGGGTGGAATACACTTGGTGCAAGGTGGAAGAGGATTTGAGGAACTGTAGGCAGAATAGGCAAAAATCTCATCTTCTGTTAACAGATGCCATCACTACATTAAAAGCTCTTCTGTGAGCCCAAGAGCATCAGTTGGGTTCCTCCCATAGTTTTTATGTATTGTATGAATATGGAAGGAATAACCCTGGACCTCTGAGCATTTCCAAACTGTTGTTTTGTGGATGGGATTCAGTTGCATACTGGCAAACTCAGGTTGTACAATTAAAGTGGATTTGGCAAAAAGAAAAAAAGAATCAGACTTTTCCCAGTAAAGTAAGCGACAGGAAAACACTTTGGAGAATGTGGGATAAGTACTGTACTTGCATGATGCAGCCTTGTATACCCTCCCTGCAAACAAATCAGAATCAGTGTTCAGTAAACAGCTGACCCCCCGGCATCACGTAACCTGGGGTGAATTTTCAAGAAACACGTCATCTGGTAGCAACCTCATAGCTTTCAGCCATCCTCACCAAAGTCAGCCCCTGTTTTTACTTTATTTTCCTGTTAAAACAAGTATCCCTATTTTGCCTTTGGGGGATATATCTCATTAGTGTGTGCACATGTACTAGATAGAATTCTTCTCATTCCAGTTCTTGGTCAAGTTTCTAGAAGTTGCATTTTGACTCTAGTGCACATGCATATAAATGCCAGTGCACTGCTTCCCATAACTGCCTGTCTGGATAGCTGCAAAAAACAGTGTTGAACAGACTATTGCAGTGTAAACAAACATCAAGCAAAGAACCTTTAGCAATGTGTTCTTTGTGCTGGGAGGATGAAAATTTCAGAAAGTGATCCTTGGTGTGAAAACAAGTTACCCAAGTACACAAATGTTAAAGAGTACATAAACTAGAGGTCAAATGAGCAGTAAATAAATTGCTGGCTCATGCAGCATGCATTTTTAATGATGTTATGCAAATCTGTGTTTCCCCCATGAAGCTTTGGATAAGCCTTTGGTTTTGTGAGGATTAAATATAGTATGACCTCTCCTCAACAAAGGTAGAGGAAAATGTCAATAAATGAATAAATAATCACAGTTCAAGAAGGATACTGACAAGCTGGAACGTGTCCAGAGGAGGGCAACCAAAATGGTCAAAGGCCTGGAAACGATGCCTTATGAGGAACGGCTTAGGGAGCTAGGTATGTTTAGCCTGGAGAACAGAAGGTTAAGGGGTGATATGATAGCCATGTTCAAATATATAAAAGGAGGTCATATAGAGGAGGGAGAAAGGTTGTTTTCTGCTGCTCCAGAGAAGCGGACATGGAGCAATGGATTCAAACTACAAGAAAGAAGATTCCACCTGAACATTAGGACAGTGAGAGCTGTTCGACAGTGGAATTTGCTGCCAAGGAGTGTGGTGGAGTCTCCTTCTTTGGAGGTCTTTAAGCAGAGGCTTGACAGCCATCTGTCAGGAATGCTTTGATGGTGTTTCCTGCTTGGCAGGGGGTTGGACTGGATGGCCCTTGTGGTCTCTTCCAACTCTATGATTCTATGATTCTAATGTCAAACTGACATAGTGCTATTTCCTGTATTCCTCATTTGCGTGTTCCTAGCTAAGTTTTTGTGCTTCTCAGCCATATTCCAAAACAATTGTTTTGAATCTGACTGAGTTGAGTAATTCCAAATGGAATTGAGAACACTACTTTAATATAGTTGACATAATTGGATTAAATTGCAGAACAGACCTTTCTGAGAAATGAGGCAGTTAATGTGAGTGCAAAGTAAAATAAGTAGCTCTGAGGTGCTAATGCAGTGGGACAGATTGAATTGACCCACCAAGTTAGTGCTGTGGGAGAATGTACCTTTGCATAAGAGCCTGTGCCTTATTAATGCAAAAATACTTTGAGAGGTAAATATGCTGTCATAACTTTTACTTTGTGGTTTTTTTCCACAGTAAGAAGATAAACAATATATTCTGACAGTTTTTAATTTTTTTGTATATAGCTGTCCTGCCTATGGTTACAGTTGTATCATTGTAGATTCATCATAGATAATGACTTATTGTGTACTCTTGTTTATTTTACCTGGTGCTTTCTTTGAGGAATAGCCTAAACTTTTAAATACATTCTTGATTTGTAGATCAAGGGTCTGTCTTTTTACCTTGTATCATGTAATTCTTTGTATGGCAGTATAGAAGTCTGAGAGAGACAAGGAATGTTTATGACACCCACCCCACCATTATCTAAAGCTATCAAGGCCCATATTTGGTCTGACTGCCAGTAAGGTAGAGTATAAATACTATCTGCACATAGGACTTCCTACAAATTTCATCCTGAGAGTTGACCCCTGATGTTTTATTTTGAGCAAGTTGATCTGTCCTTGATTCTGCTGTCCTGTATTTCATACTTTTTAAAGATTTTAGAGATGTCTAGCATTACACTTTTGTTAAAAAAATGCATTTTATGCTGAAATGTGGGTCGACAATATTTTGAAACAGCGTGTAGTACGTAATGTATTTTATGAATGATAAAGCACGTTCATCTCTATGAAGAAAAAAAGTAAATGTGATCCCCCCCCCCCCAGCACAAGGCTTGACTTACAAATGTTGTTGCTCTCTTTCTTTCTCCAATCTCTTCCTTGGCCTGTGCAGCTTTTACAGAAGAATGGACAGATATCCATTATTAATGGAATTGCAGAAGAACAAGTGGAGCTCAACCTTAAGCCAGAAGAGCTGAAAAAGGAGCAGGGAGAAGCAGTCATAACAGATGGTAAGTAGATGCCTATAATGACATGGAAGTTTACCCAGGACTGTGGAAGACACAGCAGGAAATTGGTACCTTGAGCCCTTTCCTATAGTACAATACTTCACTTTATTAATTTAACATTTTGAACCCAAGATCCTTAATTAGGGATGCCTTCCCCCAAACAAATGATTGGCATTTTCAGCTTTGATAGTAATGACCACCTGTTGGAGAAGAGCAGGTGCCTGGATAAAGCAGCCCTCACCACCTGGTCCAATCATAATCAGTAATGTTTCTGATTCTTTGTAATAGTAAAGGTTCAATCTAGTTCCACTGCAGGTACTGTACCAACATGCATAGGTTGCCTGTATTGCCCAATATGGCTCTGTTTTTCCTGCCTTCACCTAAGTGCTTACATGTGTAGGCTATATAAGGAGCCCTTGCAGGGAAAGGGAAGCACATGCGCTCCTCCCATATCCTCATCCAACCTCATTTCTCTGTACCTTTTTAGTTACTTGTGTTCTGGAGCATATACAAGTTGTAGATCACATGAGCAGAAGTCAAGTTGGGGGCACAATATCCATGCATGGACCTTTCATTTCTTGCAACAGCCCCTGTGTGCAAACCCTCAGAAGAAATGGGGCTTTCTGAACCCTATGGGAATCTTGTGTGTGGTGTTGTATCCAAGGTGAACTGGATTAGGCCCAGTGTTTTTGAAATAGTCTATGTTTTCATTCTTCACTCCCTTACTAATAGTTGATACCTATAAAGAGGCCCCAAACAAACTGTTTGTGTTGCAAAGAAAACACGCAGCAAGTTCACCCACATATAATTAGGTTTTGATTTCTTGTGGCTTTTTCTAGCTTACTAGAAAAACCTGTTGTCAAAAAGCCCAAATAACTCTTAAGAGTTTCTCATTCATTCTGTAAATGTTTCAGTGTTTTTATGTTGGTTTAATATACCCAAGTGGACTACATGCTTACTTAATTTGGAGATACCTCTGAATGTGAGAAACTTTTTCTGCCTGAGCACACCTCCTGCTGCTGAGCCACAGCCTCTTATATGCCTATTTCTTATCTTGTCCATTAATAGAATCACACTTTTAAAAGGCAAATGTCTGCAGGCCTCATAGCTCAGAAATGAAGTTTTTTTTAAAAAAAATTCATTATAGATGGTAGTACAGAATCTCACCAAATTTGTTTCAGCCTCTGTTCTTTATGCCAACCATGTTTGCAACCCATATTATTTATAGTTTTTCCCATCACTTCAGTGCCATAACCTGACAATCTCCAGGGTGAAACTTGACATACTGATTTCGACTGACCAGCTGATTTTAAGTGCAGATTTCTAGTTCTAGTGTATTTGACTGATACTAGTACTGATACAAGTTTTCAAAAAGTCACATGAGGATTTAAATAAGTAGTACTAACAGTAGCTTTTGTTTTAAATTTATCATTCTTTGTTTGCTATAAAGGGAACAGTATATATGGTTTCTGTTGATGTTATAAGAGCTTTTCATCTTCTCCATTGTTAAGATTGTATTTGTTTTTTCAGAAACCCTTTGATATAGAGGCATAACTTCAAAAACTTTCATATGCACATTCCCTGCAGTTACAGCTTATCCAGTTTTGGGCTCATAGGAAATGCTCTGTTACTTCCTTCTTTCTATATACAAAAGCAGTTGTTAAGACAACATATTCACTTTTTACATGTTTGATAATGATTTTGTGTAGGCAAAGCTCTCTTAATTCCAATTGTGAGTCAGGAAGGGGAAATGTACAGGGCAGCCTTATCCGCAGTCCAATTAAGCTGATGTTCTTAAAACCAGCTTTGTCCTACTGATTAAGACAGCTTTTAAATAGTTTGATTGGAGAATGTCAGGGATGACGCTGTGTTTATAGTCTAGATTTCCTCATTTGGGTACAAACCTCAAATATTTAACTCTAATCATACTGGCAAGTTATTTAAGCCAGTATAAGAATTCAATCTCTTTCCACTTTAGCCTCAACCTGTAGTTAAGCAAGCAGCTGAGGAGTGTATCCAAGATTATACTCTGCTGGTTTGGCTGTGATTCCATCTTTTTATGTGTCATGGCTGATATGCAACAAAACTGTGAGGTCAATGGTCAAAACATTGGTTTTGACATAACTTTCCAAATTTACCTTGCTTGGGAGTGAAGGAGAGGGTGCTTCTTTAGCACAGTAGCACAAACTGTTCCACTGTGATTAAAATGAATCTGTAGAATCAGGATGATCCCATTTCATTAGAACACATTACTCTGTAATCGTTAATACATACTTGCCAATTCAGCCACTTATTTGAAATGCAGTTGAAATGACCTATAGAAGCCAATGGTGATGCTTGGTAATTGAGATTTGATGTCAGTTCTGCATTCTTAACCAAAACTAATAGTGCATCAATCACATTTACAGATTCTTTCCTGTGAATATATGAAGTGGTTTTGTTTTCTGTCCAATCTTTGGTACTTCTAGCTTCAGGAGCCTGAAGGACACTGTCTGCATCCTCAAGGAAAACAAGCTCAATTGACCAAAGCAACTTTGATGAATAGCTACTCCAGTGATGTATTTTATAAGCAAGTTTCATAACAGCATCCAGGCTGAGCCAGTTTAGAGCAATTTTATTAGCAAAATAGCTTGCAAAAGCATTGCAGTGGGCTACAGAAATATAATCCTCGGGGGTGGGGTTCTCATTTAGGTATAATTGCCCTTCACACCTGCAATAGCTTTTCTGGGCATCAGCAGGGGGTGAAAACACCGCATGGATCCACAAATGGACTCTGGGGTATACTATTTCAGATTGGGCTGCACTTGTTTGGGATTCCAGGTGATGTCAGGGGTGAGATGGCTAAAGATACTTTGTCATGTATAATGAGATAAGAATCCAATGTCTTTGTTCAGACCAGGTCTTTCCCGTGGTTTTGAGTTTGGTAATGAGTTGCAATTCAGGCACTTCTCTTTCCAGTCTATTTCTGAAATTTCTTTGTATTAAGACAGCTACTTTGAGATCTTGTATAGAATGTCCTGGGAGATTGAAGTGTTCTCCTACTGGTTTCTCTGTCTTGTGATTCCTGATATCAGATTTATGTCCATTTATCCTTTGGCGTAGGGTTTGGCCTGTTTGTCTAATATAGAGAGCTGAAGGGCACTGTTGGCATTTGATTGCATGTTGGAAGATGAGCAATTAAATAGTCCTGAGATGGTATGTTTGATGTTGTTGGGGCCAGTAATAGTGTTGTCCAGGTTTATGTGGCAGCAAAGTTGGCATCTGGGTTTATTGCAGGCTCTGGTACCAGTGTCCATGTTGAGTCCTCCTGTTGTATTATTGTGGGTGAGTTGTTTAAGATTGGGTGGCTGTTTGTAGGTGATGAAAGGTCTTCCTCCTAGATACCCAAATACATGTGTCTAAACACAATTGATTTTAGCAGACAGCAAGAAGAGTACAGTCGTACCTTGGAAGTTGAACGGAATCTGTTCCGGAAGTCCGTTCGACTTCCAAAGCGTTAAAAAATCAAAGCGTGGACAGAAGCCCCATCAGATGTTTGGCTTCCAAAAGAACATTCAAAAACCGGAACAGTCACTTCCAGGTTTCGATTGTTCAGGAGCCAAACCCTTCAAGAACTAGGCTGTTCCAAAACCAAGGTACGACTGTACAGCTATATCGGTTGACAGGGAATTCCAAAGTATATGCACTGCCACATTAAAAAAAAAAAACAATTTCTTACAAATGTGCAAAAGATATGTGCCACCTGTAAAAGTGGCAGTTCCGCAGATGAAAGCAATTGAGTGGGCCTATATGGGATGAAGTGATCTCACAGGTAAACTGATCCTGAGTTGTTAAGGGCTTTATATAGCAATAGTAACACCTTGTACCTGGCCCAGTAGGCATCCTAGACCTTTTAAGCTTAGGAATTTAGTGTACCATAGACCAGAAGGAATGTTTGGTATCAGGAACTCCTCAGGTAAGGATTTTAATACCAAAACAAATAAAAGTTGGAGACTCACTAATGTTGGTCTTCACAACAATAGCATAACTTGCAGTTTGGGGAGCAAAAAACAAGTGCTGAAATATGTGTAAGAGTGTTGAAAATTTAGTATGGACACCAAATTTCTGCGTATCTGTCAAGCTTGCTGGATAGCCTTCAACAACAGCATCTTCCTTTTTGTAAATATGATGGTGGTATAAATGAGGTGAAGACTGTAAAGAGTTATACACCAAAAAGTCTGTAAGAATTAAAAACTTAACTAATCAACATTGTGGATTCAAAAAATAATACAGTCTCTTAGATTTAGAGGTGACTGGTTTGTGGTGGTGTATGGGGCTGGGCATTTCATTGAAGGAAAATGTTCACAAGGTAATAGGAGCAGCTGAACTCTTTCTTAAACAAAGCAGGTAAATTCTTCTGCATTCCAGACTAGCTAAATCACTGAAATACAAGAGAGGGCTTACCAGTGAGTCAAAGGGCCACTTCTCACATTACTTTTTCCTACAGAAGAACTGGACCTGTTGGTGTGGAAAGTGCAGAAAATGTGTGCCTGCTTTATCTTGAGATTAGCTAGACATATTTCTATTTTACCACTGAGACACATCTGGTTTCCATCAAACATTTGCTTGTCAGATGCTAGTCCTAGCAGAAAATAGGAAGTATTTTTCTGGACATTCTCAGATTACAGCCCACATGTTTCTTTTTTGCTCTTTCTGATATACTTTTGACTTCTGGAGGGTCTTGATGAGAATCAGAAATATCCCTAGTTTACAATCATGGTTTTCAGGGCAAGTGCAAACCATAGTTTCCCAGTTCAGATATAATGTTAAACTGGTTTGCTGTAAACCAAGACATAATTCATTAAGCAGAGCACAGTGGAGAGAGGACTACACAAGCATAAGGCTTGCTTCCTTAGTGCATAAATGCTTAAGAGGAGCCGAAAAGATCAAGCTAAAGACCTATCTAGTCCAGTACTCCATGTCTTCACAGTGGACAACCAGATGCCAACAGGAAGTCTGCAAGTGGAACCTGAGCACAACAGCTTTCCCCTTCCTGTGATTCTCAACAATTAGTATTCAGTGGCATACTTTCTCCAACCATAGAAAATATAGGTAGAAAGGTAGAAGACATGGAGGTAGAAGGTAGAAAATATAGCCATCATAGCTAGTAGTCATTGATAGCCTTATCTTCCATTAAGTTATCAATTTTTTTTTAAAAAAAAGTTATCCAAGTTGGTGGCCATCACTACCACTTGGGAGTTAATTTTAGTTTTAACTATGTGCTTTGTGAATAAGTACTTTCTTTTGCAGGGCCGTCTTAGGGAGATCGGCCACCGTGGCGCAGCGATCCCTCCAGCGCTCCCGGCATGCCGCCTCCCTCCCACGCTTGCCGCCCCTCGGGGGGGTGGGCGAGCGGGGGATGAGGGGCATGGTGCTGGAGCGGCGCGGGGCTCTGCGCGCCCTTCCAGTGCTCCCAGGACGGGAGGCGAGGGCAGCCGGCTCGCAGCCAAAGCCCGGGACCGGCATGGGCGGCAGCGGCTGCGCCGCCGGTGCACGAGCGCCCGGCCGACAGCCCGCCCGTGGGGGCGGGGACGGGTTGGGGAGGGGGCGTCCGGTATGCTGGCGGGCTCGCAGGGGCGCCCCGGTGCAGCGCGCCGCTAGCCCCTATGGATGAGACGGCCCTGTTCTTTTGTCTGTTCTGAGACTTCCAGCCTTCAGCTTCATTGAGAAAGGCTCTCTCCAAAAGTAGTTTGAAATAGTCAGTGACCACTGAAGGCTTGCTTTTTTTGGAGGGGAGTGTCATGGAGAGAGCATAGCTGACTGGCAACCTGAATTTGAGCAATCTATGCTGCAATATTTTGTTGCAGCTTCTACTTGTTAATTATAGTTTTAAATGTGATACATTCACCATGGAAAAAACAGTCATGACATATGCTGTTGCATCGTTGCCTTTGTCAGTCTTGGCTTTGTGTTTTGTTTTTGCTAAGGTTGTCATGTCAATGGTTTTCAAATTATTTATTTGAATTCTGGGTTGGAACTTATTGGGATTGTTCGGTGAGAAGAATAGTAATGTCAGATAGTGTCTGAAGGACAACTCATTTGTCATTACTCACCTTCCTCTACAGTGCACACTCTGTGCCAAATGAAATGTAAAACTAAATGTGTGAGTGTTCATTTTTTTTCTCCCTTTTTAAATAACAGCCTCTGGATAGGTAGGATTGGGATCAAGATGCAAAGGAAGGAGGTTTCAGCCTTTCCCTTCCATTACGGATCCATGTGAGAGAAGCTTTCTTCCTGAGTTTAGTCATCAGGACTATGACTGTGATAGGAATGGCATGGTGAATCCCCTCTCTGCTGACAGGATCCTGATATCCCTAAGTTATTTAAGAGAAAACGAGACATGTTAAATGTATTCACACATTTAACATAATGTTCACACATAATGCTGAACCAAGCCATGGTTTTTTTTGTATCCACAGCTATGGATCAATGAAAATGTTAGACATGTAATTTGCTTGTCTGCAGTCTGACAATTGCCATAATAATTGCTTTAGCATTTGAGGTGTTACACAAGGTTGCAAAGTTCTTCACTGAACTTTCGACCATAAATCAGCATGCTATTAAACTGTATATATGAGATTAAAGTTGCTAGAGGAAAGAGTCTGGTTGCTGAATATTCTTATTTTTGTGTATAGAAAGTGGTTCTGGAAAATTTTCTCCTTTCACTTAGTAGGCATGTAGTAAATATGAGAGAGAGTTATGTTACACCCTCCTTGATCTAAAGGACTTCCAGTGATCTGCATAAAGCCCTTTGTAACAATAGGGGATGTGATTTGGTCAGAGGGTGGAGATCTCATTGTTAAATTTAGGAATATAACCTGCCCACTCAATGAGCAGCCAAGGAGGGGATGGGCCACAGAGAGCTGTCTGTCAAGGACCAGTCTGCTGAAACACAACTTCAGTCTGCTTTTTTCATCAGACACTGAAGGACTGAAGCGTGTTTCGGTTAGCTCTGCTTCCCTCCTACCCCCCTCCCTCTGATTGCACTGTGACTTGGAGAAATTAAAATAAAGGAGTGTCTGGCTTTGAGGAGAGGAAAATCCAGGTTGCCAAAGGGTAGAGAAAATGCTGGGCACTATCACTCTAACAGGTATGAAGTGTTTACGTTTTGAATTGTATTGATGGTTCTGTTGTCTCTTTGTGATGGTCTCTTTGCAGCAGCACTTTTGTCCAGGACTCAAGCATGTGACACACATATTGGAGCAGTTCTTTATTAAGCCATGTACAGCACAGTCTATACATGTCTACCTGGAGGTAAATCCCATTGAGTTCAGTGGTGCTTATTTCCAGATAAGTGGGCAAAGTATTGCAGCTATAATAACTTTTAAAACCTTGTAATTTATGTTTAAATAGGAGTGGGGAAGTGCCTTTGGATTAAAATCCTAAAGCTGCAGCTCTATGCACACTTACCTAGAAATAAGTCTGTTGCAGTTACATTTACTGTGTAAATACAGTATGGTTGAACTCAAGCATCTTGATGTGGTTGAGTTAGGTCAATTTCCCTATATGTTTACACTTTAAATTAGGAAATTTAATTTATAGAACAGTGTATTTCAAATGCAACAGGATTTCTTAGATTACAAAGTACTTTAGGATTAGTGATTTTATATTGGCAGGGGTACTTTATATTCTCTGGTATCTTCTCTACTCACAGAAGCTTGCTTGTTTTTGATCTTTCAAATGCCAGAGAATTCTGTACTTGTAAGTTTAAAAACTTGTAAGTTTATATTTACTCTTTAGTCATGTCATTTAATTACCATATTATTTCACTTAATTTACACTGTGAGTTTTCTCTCAGCCATTTGATCCTAGGTTTCATATTTTTTTGCAACCTCCCATGTCTTAAAAGTAAACTTCCTTTTCCTTAATTTCCATTATCCTTGACCCCAGGCACAACCTTTCTACATAAATAATGGAGCAAACATCTGTTTTAACTTCTGAAGTTCAAGTGATCACTGCTCACTTCATCTTATTCATTAAAAAGTGGACTATGGATCTCATCATAAACACAAAATCATTAAATTGGAGTGAATTAATTAGTGTGCTTAGAGGGAAGCTATAACCCCCTCTGCCACCAAACTCCTTTACAACTTAATTTTTGAAACAAAGACCTTTGGAAACTCGTCAGTATATTGCGGAATAGTTGGGAACAGTTGCTGAAAAACAATACTTAGAAGTGCCAGGGTTTAGAAACTTCATTTTATCTTTCCTGCTGAGATGCTTGTTGAAACATTCCATTGTTTATAGAAAAAAGAACAGTGATGGTGGACAGTATAGTATATTTATTGCAATATGTGCAATAAATATTTTCAGCTTATGCAAATGTTTTACTGCATCTCTGTGAGATTTCCCCTCAGTTTTGCCTATTAGTCATTTTTGTTTGATCTTTTCTCATAAACATTAAATAGTACTAGCACCAACAAACAGAACTATGACTTTTTCTTTTCTTTTACAATATCAGTGCTGTGGAATGTATATGCATCCCATGTGGATAACCGAAAGAGACCAATTCTGTTTTGACTTTACTGTAACACATTCAGAATGCTAATATGTTTATTATCATTCTGATAGTAAATTGGGACATCTTAAAACTCCATATGTCATATACAGTTATATGCCAAAATGTCTTCTATTACAGTTGAAAAGTGCTGGTTGAACTGACATCACCACAGAGGTCAGTTCATTTGTTTAATATAGGTAAAATACATTTTAAAGCTTGCCCTGCATATCCTTTTCTAATCTCAGTGTAACTGTATCCAGCAATTGAATTCCTATAACAAAAAGCCAGCTTATACTTGGAGTGAAGAAATATGGCAGTTCAAATTCATTCTTAAATTGTTCAGTTGGACCAGCTGTTGTTAGACTCATGACAGTGAGCAATTTTCTTTCCATATTAAATATGTTGTAACACTAGTTACAAAATAGAGCTGTGAATTTTTTAACAGCAGTTGGTTTAAACCAAATATTTCAAAGCAGTGATCTGCTCTCAGTTAAACACTATCAACGACACTGATGGTGGTGGGATTAACTATGAAATAGAAAGACTATTCTGGTCCTAGATGTTTCCAAGTTTTGTTTTAAAAATTGTTTGGAGACTTTCAGTGGATAGAGGATTTTGGAACACTAGAGACCTGGGTGTGTATGACACATATCTGATGGATACAGAATGCAGAGAATTCATGGAGAAAATCCAGGGCAGGGCAGCAAATCCTGGGGGGGCGGGGGGGGGGAGTCAACCAGCTCCAGATGTTGACATGGTTGACTGCAAGCACATGAGGTGTTTCAGATTTAACTGTTACAGCCTGAGAAATACTTTCTTGTAAGGAGAGTAAGAAGGTGGAGGAAACGGAAAAAGTTTGAAATGTTTGTTAGAAGTAAAATGTATGTGTAACACTCTTCAGGTATTGTGGCAGTAGACACTCACTTGATTCCATTCATGTTGGAATGGATCTTCCTAATCAGGGCATCGTCATATACTGTAACAACTGCTTTAAGGCCCAAGCTATAGAGTTTCCCCTAATAACACATTTATTTAGAGTAATAAGCAAGTGTTTTCTTATTACATTGTATGTCAAATGACTGTGAATGTTGGACCTAAATTTCTAACAGCACGTTCTAAGTAAGATGAACTCTATAGTACCAATCACATCAATATCAACTGTGTGAATAAATGAGTGCCTGTGTATTATACAAAGGGAAGTTCTAGTGAAGAGAGATTGAGTACAAGTACTTGCAACAGCTAGTAGCCATAGATGTAATGTGTATTCCTATGACTCATCCAGCCTGTGGAGTATCAGTATCATGATTTTAAATGTGCATGTTCTCATTTGCACCACCTGCATGCGTACCTTGCCAGATCTTCCTGGCTTGAACAGAGGACTAAGAAAGGGTGCCTTTTGCTTTTTGTTCTGCTTCTCATTCAGTGACAGGGAAGGCTTAAATCATTCTAACGCCTCATTAAGGTGTTTTTTTAATGGTATAGTACAGGAGTGAGAGAATCTCAGCTCCTGGTATTCTGGTTAGCTTAGAAATCTGAAAAACTCAAGCTGGTGTCTAAAGTATATATTAAAATTGTGATTACAGTGCTGGAGTTGATCCTTCTTCAAGGCCCTATTTTTTTAAGATTAAAATCTTCCTCTGCCCCCAAGTATTGGGGGCACAGGGGGAGGTGAAACTTAAAGGAACCTTTAAAAAAAGAAAAAAAAGCTAGCTGAAATTTCATTACATGTCTACATGTGACATTCAGTTAAGCTGTCTCGTCACTTCTTTTCACACTACACAATTACGAAGTCAATAATGCTGGCTTCATTGAGTCATTACTGCCATATATAAGTATGAACTGGCATTTCAGAGAAGCAAACCACAAACAGCAGAGTTATACTAAGAGACGCTGTTCTCTCTGGTTAACAGATAGTTTTGAATGTCTTTCGGACCTGAAAACAACATTGTTTACATCATCCTTTTGATGTAACTGCACATAAAGCTACTGGTAGTCTGCAAAGTAATGGAGGGCTTCTTTCAATAGTGAGCAGTGTTGTTGGGCACTCACAGAATGGAACTATGGAGGAGACTTGATGTAGGACAGGTTGTGGCTAAAGAAGCCTTTGGGTACAATATTTGGATGTTTGGAGCCACTCCTTGACACACAAAGTGGTTTTCAGCATTTTCAAGTTGATCTGGGGGTAAACCTATCTAGAATTGGAATTAGTACTCTTAAAAGCAGTAATCATACTTTTTCAGTGAATTTTACTTTATTGGCATCATTGCTATTCATAGGCATCATTGAAAGTCATTTTGTTTCAGCATGCTTTTACTTATGAAGCTATAAGCATAGCATATCTTGATTTTTTTTAAAAAAATACATTGAATGTAGTTATATCCAATCTCGTCTATATTACACACCTAGTATTTCACATACACCTCGAGATTTGTTAAATAAAATAGCAATGAAATACTGCCCTCTGCTGTTCATTTTTGTCAACAAATTAGTTTTTCTTTTTTAAGATAATGGTTTTGCTTCTGACATGTCAAATGACAATGGAACAATAAGGCAGCACCTGATAAACTTGCAACCATCCACATTAATTTCTAAATATTATGTTTATTTCTCTTTGGTCTGCTTCACAACTAAACTATGGTTTAAAGCTGCAAACTGCTGTAGCAGTTTTGCTCCTCTGCTGGGAATGTGGCTTGTTTGGGGAAAACGAGCCACAAACCTTGGTTCAAACATAACCCTAAGCCAAACCACGGCTTAGCTCCTAGCAGCATGGTGATAGCAGGAGCAGAGGAGAAGTGAAATGCCTGTGCATTCAGCAGCATGCATCCACATGCTATGCGCCTGTCAGGAAATCGCCCTCACCGAAGCTGCTGAGCAGCTCGTCATCTTCCCCCAGCGGAGGAAGTGATCGCTCTTCCAGTGGGGAGGGGGAGATGGGGACAGGAAGTGGGAGCAGGGACTGTAGCAGGGATGGAGAGCCTCTGCACCAAGCGGGAAGAGGGGAGAGGAACCCTTTCCGTCGCCCTGTTTTAGCAGGGAGGAAGGACGTAGAGGGGGGAGGCGGGGGTTCAGGATCCCGCGCCTTTTATGCTGGGCAAAGAACCGGAAACGGACATTCCCGGACTCTGCAGAGGGATGAGCTGGACATCTTTATTTTAGCTCCACTGTAAATATCTGCACAATAAAGAACTTAGTGTTTAGAAGTTTTGCGTTTGCCTGATTTCTCATGAGCAACCACTGAAAGTCCTTACAGCACCAACCTTTAAACCATAGTTTAAAATGGTGTGTGAACAAGGCCTAAGCATTTGTGTAAATTCTAACCAAACAATTGCTGTTTCCACAAATCATTATGTTAGTAGCAAGAGGAATGTGTATCTCAACAGCTAATGCTTTCTGGGATCAATTTATTTATGTTTTAACTTACATTCTTCTTAAATTCATAGAAATTATATCCTACACTTCCTCCCAAAGGAGTTTAGGGTGGCAGACAACAAGCAATAAAAACACATTAAAAACAATTTGAACACAGATGCAGACTGGGAAAGAACTCGACCTAAAAGGCTTGTAGGAAGAGGAAGGTCTTTAGTAGGCACAAACAAGACAACAGAGATAGGGGGTCTGAACAGAGCTCATAATAAAATAGTATTTGCAGGAGGCCTTCTTCACCTGCAGAGGTCAACTGGATATATTAGGGGTGAGATGGTATTTTGGTATCCTGATTCCAATTTGTATAAGGTTTTATACACTAAAACCAGCACCTTGAACTTAGTTTGGTAGCTAATTTTTCACCATGTGGTCTTCAAGGTGGCTTATGATATGGAATAAAACAACATAAAATCAATCCACTTAAAAGAACAGCAGCAACTAAAATGTATTCCTAATAATAAGATTTTCCAATCCAAATTCTCAAAAGGTCTGGCAAGGTAGATCTTGTCTTTACAGAAGTATTGAAAAATTGGTAACAAATTGTAGCTGAACAGTTCTTCGGGTAGAGGTGGTTTTTTGTTTTTGTTTTTTGGTCTTCAGAGCATTCACCAGAAAGTCTCAAAGTAAAGTTATGGTGCAACTGGATAATAGATTTCTCACAGAAGTATCCTAAATGTGGACACTTTTCTTTTGACAAGCAAACGTTCTCAGGCCGCTTACTGCAGCTTCATCTCATTGCAATTTTAAGTAAAACTGAATGCATACAGTGTATCATAGGAGTCTAGTGGATGGTTTGAAGGTTGCTAGTGGTAGGTGTTTGTGATTAAGCCGGTCCAATTACAGCAGTTGGAGTAGACGTGGATTTCTCCTCCTGTTAAAAGCCTGGGAAACAGAGTCCTAGTACTGTACTTGGCCAAATCTAGTACAATTATATATAGTCAAGGTTCTTAGGTAACTGGAAATTGTCCAACTTTGAATTGCTTGGCCTGTTGATATGGAAGGGTCTGCATTGCAGATAATGACTATAAAATGTTAGTGCTCTCTGAAAGTATGCTTACATCTCTTGAGGAATTATTCTGGGGATGGCTGGAGATGGAAGCCATCTGTATGGAAGGGCAAGTTGCCATTGATTATTGCTTTATTATGGTTTGATCATGGTCAGGAAATGTGCTTAATGTAATGCAAATCAGATCAGATGTGATTTAGTTGTTAGAGGATATGGAGCATTTTTAATAGAGGGACACTTTTAAAAGAGTCCTTTACAGTGAAAGCAGACAGATTTGTTTTTCTATACAATTAACATGTCAAAAAATACTCCTGCTTCTTAATCCAGCAGATGCTCAGGAAGGAGATTCAGGACGGTTCTTCACATAATTCATTTATTTAACATTGTGGTACTTTGCCTGTGGAATTCGCTCCCTCTAGCGATACATCAGATAGCTTCATTTTGGGAGTTTTTGTTGACAACTTGGTACATACCTATTTACCTAGGCATTTGTGCTGTCGTGAGATCAAGTGTTGGGCTTATTTCTGCTGCACAGTCTATTTTTCATCATAATTTTATTTGTATGCTGCCTTTCCATAGTTAAAACCATGCTCAAGGCGGCTTACAACATGAAAAGATTTATATAATTACAAACAAAGCAAAAGTAATCTTAAACAGTAAATAAAACACATCAAAAAGTGCATAACCAAACTGAACAATTTCAACATAATTTTTGTATCTTTATTTTTAGGTATTATGATTAAACAGCAATAATAGCAACAAAGAAACCCCTAAACAGTACCTCAGCAGCCGCCTGGAGTCAGTCATTCAGGGCCCCTCCCTCCTAGGCCAGGTGGAAAAAAGGCTTGCAAGGCATGGAGCAGGTCTTCCAGGAATCACACCCAAAATATATTGTTTGTTTTATAAAATTGATAAAATGCTTTATTGTAAGAAACCTCAATGTGGTTTACAAAAATATAAAACAAGAAAAGCCTCTTAACTAATGAAAATCGACTATGGTCTCAGCTGCTAGCTTGACTCTGATACTATTAAAAAAATTAACTCCTTAAATTTTGGAAGTAGAATGTCAGGTTGGGAACAAGGTGTGGTTGGCTTTACATTATCAACATTTTGAAAGTAAAATATTTGTTTTCCAATACCCACAATTTATTTAAAATTCTTTTGATGCCCTAAGTTTTTCCAGGATGAAGCTTCCAACCAAATTTTGAAGTGATTTTATTTCACTTCATTATTTCTATATATAATTATGTTTTGTTAATTGTATGCATAGATACCCTTAAAATAATGGAATATGTTTTTATCATGCATTTTGAAAGACATACAGTTGTACCTTGGTTCTCGAATGGAATCCATTCCGGAAGTCTGTTTGATTTCTGAAAATGTACGAAAACCAAGGCATAGCTTCTGATTGGCTGCAGGAGCTTCTTGCACTCAATAAGAAGCCGCACCAGACGTTTGGGTTCCAAAGAACGTTTGCAAACCAGAACACTCACTTCTGGGAGCCAAAACATTCAAGTCACAAGGCGTTTGGCAACCAAGGTACAACTGTATATAATTTCCACAATCTTGTACAAAATTGAATATGTTTAAGCTCATTAATTTCAATGCATTTGAGTTTTAATAACAGTGCAGTGTATTCCTATATGGGTTTACTTGGAACTAAGTCCCGCAGCCTTACTCCCAAGTAAATGTGCCTAGGATTAGAGGAATAGTGATTATTTCTACTTCTTATGCAATTTAAATAAAATTGTGATAACAGAATGCCTAATTATTTATTGCTTTTAAATGTCTCCTACAGTTGGACAAAGAGAAACTGCAAATGTGATTCTAAAAGAAGAGCCAGCTGAAAATATGGAGACCAAGCCACCAGAATCACCCGATAAATCTAACATAGATGTGGAACAGAAAGATGCACAAGATGCTGATCAGCAATTGCCATCAGAAGAAGAAAAAGTGGAAGAGCAGGCAGAACCTAGTGAATCTCCATCATCAAATGATGTTGGATTTAAAAAAGTTTTTAAGTTCGTTGGATTCAAATTTACCGTCAGAAAGGATAAGACTGAGAAAGCAGAACCTGTTCAGTTGCTGAATGTGAAAGCAGATGAGACAGCAGTGCTATCGGAAGGAGCTGGAGATTGTAAAGAAATCAGGCTAGATACAGTGGAGGAAGAAACACAAAGTGAGGTGCCCTGCCCTATAGAAAAGACTGAGCAAGAAACTCAGACTGAGCAGACAAAAGAAGAAATTTCTCCTGAAAAGGTAACAGAAATTCCTGTTGAAGCAGGAAGCAAGGAGACAGAGATTAAAAGTGATGGTAGCAAGTCTCCAGAGTCTCCAACAAGTCCATTAACTACTGAAACAGCATCACCCCTAAGAAAGTTCTTTACCCAGGGTTGGGCTGGGTTTAGGAAAAGGACAAGTTTCAGGAAACCTAAAGAAGAAGAACAGCAAGCCACTGAGAGAGAAATGCAGGAACAAGAAAAAGGAGTGATAAAAGAGGAAGCCACCCCCACTGAAGAAGTAGAAAAAGAAAAACCCATACCAGAAAAAGAGAGGGCAGAAGTGTGTATAGAAGCCAGTGATGCTGTAGTAGAAAGAGAAGAAACAAAAATGATAGATGTCTCAACAGAAACACATAAGGAGGAAGCTGTTGCTGCCTTTGAACAGCCATCACCACAAATGTCTGCTGAAAGTGTAGACATAGAACCCAATATAAACTTGAATAAGATTGACTTGGAGGAAAACTTGGAACCTGCACAAGAATGTCAAATGGCCCTGGAACATAGCCCTCTTGCGTCATCTGAGAAAAAATCTGAACTAGCAGCTCCTTTGGCAACTGAAGTATTTGAAGAAAAAACAGATCAGTCGGCACCAGCTTCTCCAATGCCTATAGAAACGCCCGAGGAGCATTTTGAAATAGTTGAAGCCATATCTGAACCAAAGGCTCCTTTGGCAACAGAAAATTTTGATGAGAGACCTACAGAGATATGCACTGATGTTAGCACTACTGTGGAGAAGGAAGAACCAAAACCAACTGAAAAAGCAAAACTTGTTCCTGAACAGCTCATTGAAACTGATGCTGAGATTAAAGGACAAGCCACTGATGAACAGCTAAAAGTCAAAGAAAGCTTAGTTGAACTAGTAAATGAGCCACTCAAGCAAACTGAACCGAGCAGTGGAGACTCGGCAACGATCAAACCTCTAGAAGTCATTACAAATGAAGTTGAATTACTTTCATCTCAAGAAAGAGCCAAGATACAAGGCAGTCCCCTAAAAAAGCTTTTTACAAGTTCAAGCTTAAAGAAGTTGTCAGCAAAGAAACATAAAGGAAAAAGAGAAGAAGCTAAGCTAGGGGAAGCAGCAGAACAAGCACAGCAGTTGTCTGATTCTGCAGAAAGTCCAGAAGATCCAAGAGCAGAAAGCTCTGCTTCTTCCCCTGAAGAAACAACAGAATCTGTAGGAAAAGTTACAGATGCAGCACAGACCACTGAAACTGAAGATAGTTCTACTTCAGATATGGAGAAGAAAAGAGACATTGTTACACCTTGGGCATCATTTAAAAAAATGGTGACTCCTAAGAAACGGGTCAGGAGGCTTTCTGAAAGTGATAAGGAAGAAGAACTTGAGAAGGCAAAGACTGCTACTCTATCTTCAACTGAAAGTGCACCTTGTGAAGAGCAGGATGATATAAAAGAAAATGTTGAGGAACAGAAATTAGAAAAAAGCACAGATGAGCCCAGGAGAAAGGTTGATACTTCTGTATCATGGGAAGCATTAATTTGTGTAGGTTCATCTAAGAAAAGAACCAGAAAATCATCAACTTCTGATGAAGAGGTAGGACAAAGACTTGCTCAAGAAGGACAGAAAATAGATGAAAGTGAGCCCAATAAAGAAACAGCACCAAGCATGACCATTACTAGTTCACAAGAAAGTGATCAAGGACAAGGAGGATTTTCACCAGAACAAGCTGGAAGCCCATCTGAAGGTGAGGGAGTTTCAACATGGGAGTCCTTTAAAAGACTAGTAACCCCAAGAAGAAAATCTAAAACAAAAATGGAAGAGAGAAATGAAGAATCTTCCACAGTTCCAAGTTTAGAACATTATACTTCAGATGGTGAGTCTGGAAAAGAAGAATCATGGGTTTCATTTAAAAAACTAATGCCTGGTCGTAGGAAGAAGAAGTCAGATGGAATACCAGAACATGCTCCTGTTCAGGAAGCTGGAGAAGAAATGACTGAAATCCATGAGGACGACTCTGATGTTCCAGCCGTTGTTCCTTTATCAGAGTATGATGCTGCTGAACAAGAGAAGTTTGAAGCTCAAAAGGCAAAACAAGATGATTTAACCAAGAAAACTTCAGACCAGTCAGAAAGTACTTTGATTATTGAGCAATCCAATGAAGGACTAGTTCATGCAGTTACTGTCACAATGGTAGAAGGAGAAAGAGCAGTTACAAGTATTGAAGAAAGATCACCATCTTGGATATCAGCTGCTGTGACAGAGTCCATTGAACATGCAAAGGAAGATGAAGAGAAACATACTGAGCAGATCTCTGAAACTGGAATTGTGGAAGAAATGGTGGTGGTTACTAAAGTCATGCCAGAAATTCAAAAGGAGATTAGCGGTGACACTCTAATTAGTGACCTGGAGGTAACCTCAGAAGCAATTACAGCTAGAGAAGAAACTTCAGGTGTTGAAGAAGCAGCTGAAGTATCCTGTGCTGAAGAGACAACGGAAATGGTTTCAGCTGTTTCAAGGTTAACTGAGTCCCCTGATACAACAGAAATAGTAACACCTGTGCAGGAGGTAGAGGAAAGTCAGCAAAGCCTAGAAGAACTAAATAAACAAACACAGGAAATTCTGCAAGAAGTTGCTGAAAGAGTTAAATTGTCCAGTGAAGCACAGGAAATCAGTAAAAGGATATCAGAAGTAAGAATTCTGCCTGAGAAAATAGAGAAAATCGGGCAAGAAACTACTGTCATATTTCAAGAGGCAGAACCACCCTCAAAGGAAGAACCAGAGAAGACTGATAGCCAGATTAGTGAAAGTAGTCAAAGTCAAGATGAAGCTAAAGAAAGTCCGAAGGAAGCGTTGGAGAAGAGTAATGACATTTGTGTAGAGGTGAAGAAAAGCTCGAAAGAAACTGTTATCTTGGATAAGACTGATGAGAATCATGATTCAAAGATTGAACAAGAAATTGTTCAAGAAATCATTGAAGAACAAACTGCTGAAGAGGAAGGATTTGTCATTATCACAGTAACCCCTGAAGAAGGGCCAGAAGTAAATGTTGGTGACATAGTAAAGGAAGCCAAAACAAATTTAAAAGATGCAGTTGAAGGTGGGATTACAGACCATACTGGTCCAGCAGTTGATGAATTGGCAAAAATATCACATGAAGAGAAGCCTCAGTTCTCCCATAAACTTGAACAAGTGGTGAACACCATACCTGACCTGGAAGCTACTGGTAAATTAGTAACTACTGCAGATGAGGTAAAAGCCCCTGTGCAAGATGAAATAAAAGAAGCTGAGCCTCCCTGTGCTGAAGTTTTTGTGCTTGAGGCACCTATCCAGAGCAAGATAACTGAAGTTCCAGTGCAGAGTGCAGTAACTGAAGTCAGTGACCTAGGTATGGCCAAACATGCCGCACTTGGCTTACTACCAGGAAGCACAGAGAATGTTGTAGTTGAGGCCTGCATCCAGAACAAAGACAAAGAGGTTTCTGTGGTAACTGAGACCCACGTAGAGAAGGTGGAACCCAAGGGCCAGCTGCAGAAATCAGAAACTAATATTTCTATGGTAGATGAGAAACTTGAACCTCTCCATGCTGAGACTGTAGAAAAAGACTTGCCCACAAGAGAGGTGGAAGTGGAGGTCCACAAGCAGAATGCAGAGACTGAGACCCATAAGCAGAGTGTAGAAACAGATGGCCCTGTCAAAGAGGTGGAAATGAAGTTCCTCCCAGAGAGTGTAGAAGCAGAGAAAGCAGAATTAAAGGAGGACTTGGAGCTTTCCACAAAGGCAGAAGCAGTGTCCCCATCAGAAAAAGAAGTGGAGGAACATATAAAAGACACAGAAGCACAGATCTCTACAGAAAAGGCACATGCAAAGTTGGAGGCGGATGCTTGCACAGAAAAAGTAGATGTGAAGGCAGATGTAGAAAAGGTGGAAGTTGAAATTTCCAAAACACAGATCGAAGTGCAGACCTCCACGAACAAGGAGGAATCAGAGGCTCCCTCAGAGATGATGAAAGTAGAGGACCCTATAGAAAAGACAGAAGCTGCAGCAGAAGAATCAAATGCATCTGTTTGTGTGGAGGCCATCACAGTGAAGTCAGATGCGAAGGTGGAAGCAGAGGTTCCTGCAGAGAAGGCAGAAACAGTGGCCTCATCAGATCAGCCAGATGAAAAGCTAGATAAGGAAACACCTGCAGAGAAGGTGGATATAGAGTCTGCTGTAGAGATTGCCAAGGAAAAGAGTGAAGTGGAGGTTGCTGCAAAGAAGTTTGATGCAGAGGACTCCACAAAGAAGACAAAAGTGGCATCCTCTGTAGAAAAAGCAGAAGGTGATATTATTCTTAAAGAGAAAACAGAAGCCCCCATAGAGAAGGTAGCCATCAAGGCTGGTGTGAAGGTCTTTGCAGAGAAGGAGGATGCAAAAGTGGAAGTGAAATTTCCTCCTGAGAAGGTGCATAAGGAGGTCTTTTCAGAACAGTCAGAAGAAATTATGGAAGCAGAAGCCGCTGCCACCAAACAGCCAGAACTAAAAGAGATCCTGCAGAATGTGGAGAATGAGGTCAGTTTCAACTCTGAGGTAGAAGATACTTCAGATTCCCTAGCAACATGTGTTGAGATAATTTCTGATAAAGCCTCTGTAATTAGTGACAAGACTGAAGCTCCTGAGCAGAGAGAAATGCAAGATGTTTCCCTTTCCTTAGAATTAAAATGTTTTGATGCAGTTGTTATTGAGGAGCCTTCAAAGAATGAAGTAGAAGATGACCCTGCCCTAAAAAATACATCAACAGAGCAAGTTGTAGCTGAGAGATCTATGGAAAGGGGAGTAATTGAAGTCTCAGCACCTGATCAAAACGCAGTGGATGTCATCCAGAAGGATGTAGCAGATGCCAGCCATACCTTGAAATTGGAAGGCACAGAAGGAATTGCAGTTGACGTTCCAGAAAGTAATGAACTGAAGGATGTCACACTTGTAACTGCAACTGAAGGATCTGTGCAGAATGAAAAGGAAGATGCACTTACTTTGGGATCAAAACACACTGAGGCCGAGTTAACAGAGGATGAGACTGTGAAAAGTGAGGCAACTGTGGATCCTGTGAAAAAAGAGGTTGAAAACATAGAGCTAGCAACTGAAGCGAAATTCACAGGAATGGTAGCAACTGAAGCAGTAAAGACCAAAGGTGGAGGCACCCACATCTTGAACTCTGGTGCTTTATCAGATGGCTTCTCAGAAAATAAAGGAGAGAGTTCTGTCACAGAAGGCAGTGAAGCAGGTATAAATGGCGTTTGTGTACAGAGTGAAATGTTGCCTCTGGAAACAGTCCTTCCACTTTCACAATCTGCCACAATTTCAGATAGCTCTCATAGAAGGCAAGCATTGTCAGAGAAGGTGCTAGTAACAGAAACAGAAAAATCAACAGGGAAAATTGAACTTGCTGGTGCTGATGTACTTTGTGCAGCTCCAGTGCATCAAGAAATGTTCACTGAGCAGCAGGAGGTTATCACCACTGACATTCCTGAAGTACAAAGTTATGGAGTTCATAAATCCTCTGTAACAGCTGCAACAGTCAAAGAACAAGTTATTGCAGAGAATGTCACAGTTACAGAAACATTAACTGAAAACCTGCAGTCCCTCCTGGAGGAGCCAAAAGAAACCACGTTCAAAACAGTTCAGCAGGTGAGCTTTGCTCAGTCAGGACTTGGGGCTCTAGGTCCTGATAAGGATACAGTGTCATGGTCTGGGAAAGCAAATTCAGTGGTAGAGGAGGCAGTTTTAGCAGCAGTAACTTGCACCAAAGATGATTTGATCCAGAAGTCTGTATTGGATTCCAGCCCTGAAATGAAGCTTCAGAGATTAGAATCAAGTCAAGAAGGTGAAAAAAAGACACCTCCAGAAAGAAGCCCCACTTTAACTCATATAGAATTCCAAAAAGATGTGGTTCAATCGGTGACTATAGAGTCACAGAGTACAAAAATTGTGCTGAAAATTATCCAGAATGCTGTTGATACATTGGAGCAAACAGATGAGTTGCCATCTGTGTCAAAGCAACAGAGTGAGCCATTTCTAATGGGTGTAAATAAATCTGAAATTCATGAAGGTTTGCAGGCTGGTCAGATTCTTCCTGTAAAAGGCAGAGGAGAGAAAAATCTAGAGATCCAGCCATCAACTATAATTTTAACTCAATCTGCAGAGAATCAAGAGGCCTTCAAAGTGGCAGAAGAAATGCCTTTTGCATCTGATAAATCTGAAGATGCTAAAGTGAAACTGATGTTGCAACCAGATGTACGATCAGGCACTGTGACAACACTAGCACAAGATCCTGAATCTCCGAATGAAATTGTGAAAGAAATTAAAAAAGAGACAGATTTCCAGAAAGAAAATGGTGAACCAAAGCTACATTCTGAAGGGGATACAGCCACTCCAACAGAGATTCAGAGACCAGCAGTAGAAGATACTGCCTCAGGAGATCTACCCAAAGAGTCACTTGAAGTGGCCCAAGCAAGGCTGACAGATGTAGAAGCTGGGCAGACTGTTCAGATCCAACAGCAGTTTATAGAACAACAAACACCTGTGAAAAACAAAGATGACCACAGCCAATCAACAGGATTCGTGGAGACATACACAGATAAAGATGTAAATAATCAAGACTACACCATCAGTGAGAGTCCACAGCTAAGCTTAGAGCTCACTGAATCCTGAGGTTTAATGTAGGTATCTACTATTTAAATTCAGAATAATTAACTATTTTCAGTGGCTTTTAAAGCTAGATAACTGTGCTAGATAACTTGCTATCAGAACTAAAAATTATGGTCAATTATTTTATTGTCAAGTGGCTAAAAATAGGTTTTCAGTTTCCTGTTTGAGAGACTGTACTTATTTTTTTAGAAATATATCTAAGCCGTTTTTGCATTCAGTTGAACTTCAGAATTTAACCTTGTTCCAGTTAACAAGTTTCCTTAATATGCAGGCTGTTTATGGGACAAAGTTTGGCTCCTCGTGCATATGCTTGCCTTCATATGGCCTGGTTAGCACCTAATGTCACGATGGGAGCTGGGCTGGGAAAGGAGCAAAACAACTGGTTTTCTAAATGTGCACCAGCACACTTGCTTGCTCATACTAACCCATTTTTTTTGCCTAGCACTATGTGTGAACTGAGCCTGTGAAGATCCATTATTTTGCCATCACTTTCAAAGGATGTTCTTTAAAAGAACAGTGAAACCTAGAGGAGGAGGCCTTCACACAACTTAAAGCCATAAGTGGCATTGTCCTAGTCTGTTGCCCCCCTGAATGTTGCAACAGGTTAAGAGGATATATTTGGAGCCCCAAGTTTACTCAGGTTTGTAGAAGCAACTTGAGTCTCTTACCCCTTTATTAAGGTGGTATGAATCTCTTCTTACCATAAGGTTCCTGTGAGGCTTAACTGTACAGTTTTAATCACTACCCAAACTTTTTTAAAAAATAGACTTTTCCCTCGCCCTAGGATATATCCAGTGACCAGTACCATGTAGTTGCTCCACTCACAATGCTGTTTTAGCTGTCCCCACCTTAAATCTGATCTGCTGTGACTGGGGCTGTGTTTGCTGCTGTGTGTGCTTGCCTCTCCTCCGCCATCCCACATACTGCCTTATATGCAGGTGGGAGCTGAGTCAGCATCTTCGGGCTGCTCCTGCAGCCAAACCAGTCCTCTCAGGCACAACAATCAGATCTAGTGAGGTAGCAGCCCAGGCTGTTCTTGGCTACCTCCCAATAGTTTTTTTAATGTAAAAAGAGGAGTCAACTGCATATTCCTCAGCTGTGCTTAGAGCATACCCTCACAGGCAAACTATTGGAAAAATCAAAACACCGATTAAAGCTAATCACTGCTTGCCTGCTTCTTCTTTTGCTTACTGACTACTGCAGGGAAGAGGAACCTATGGTCATCCTGATATTATTGGAATTCAGTTCCTTCAGTTTCGGCCAGCATGGTGAAATACCAAGTAAGGGTTGTAGTCTGACATCTGGATGGTCACAGGTTCCCCACCTTTGTACCACTGCATTCTCCTTTTTTTCTGGCAAGGGAAAGTTAACAATTCAGCCTTATACAGGTTTCCTCAAACTCGGCCCTCCAGATGTTTTTGGCCTACAACTCCCATGATCCCTAGCTAGCAGGACCAGTAGTCAGGGATGATGGGGTTTCTAGTCTCAAAGCACCTGGAGGGCCAAGTTTGAGGAAGCCTGGCCTTATAGCTGGGTGCTGGAGGCAGGAATAAATTACGCTGCTTATGTCATGAGATTTTGCTAACTTCCAAGCTGAAGAACACACCGTTAGCCCCTTTTTAATGCTACCTTAGGTTGGTGAACGGTTCATCTGTCCTGCCTTTAAGGCCTTATGACAGGGTCATCTCCAGCCTGGTCAGTTTCCCACATAGTGCCACTGTTGCCAGCCGCTGCATAGCAGCGTCATGCTTAACTACTGACTGCTTCCATTGATGTGGCAACTAGATTTGGTTCATGATATGCATAGAAAAAAATCCATTATAATATGATGGTACTGCCATCACTCTGGATAAAAAGCTCGGGCTGCAAGATTTTGTTGATTTTTCTTTACTTCTGTTTCCACAGTTCTGGAAAACCTGTGTCTTTATATTTGGAGGGACCAGTTCCTGAAGCAGCAGCAGCAGCAGAAGAAGAAGATAATGGATTCTGTTTAATTGGGTTGAAGGTCACTGATTTGGAACAGAGAACAGATGTCTGATGTCATTCTGAGAAATATACTTGACAATCCTGAGATACCATCAGGAGCTTGAACCACCTTCTTTTACTATAGATTGTCAACACTTGCTCTTCACAATATTCTTTTATATTTTTTGCTGATGAGTTGGAGTGGGGGGCAGAAAGTGTTAACTTTTGCTGAAATGACGTCCATACCTTAACCTGGGAAGGAAGTTGAAATCTTTTAAGCTCCCCATTTTATCAGTGCTTCCAAAACTGGATTGTAATTCTTTGTGTATTTATGTGTATATCTTCAAGCAAAATCCAATTTTAATGTATATTTCCTCCTCTTTATATGTGGAAAGAAAAAGAAAGAAAGAGAGAACGTAAGAAAATGATCTCACTTGTCTCACCCAGTAAAGAAACAAAATATGTGACCAATAGGGAAGAACTGTGAGTGAGCTACAGTTGGCCACTGATGGATCAGAATACATTTGCATTGGCTTTCCATGGTGTAGAATGGTGTGAGAACCATGTTTAATGTTGTATTGGGTCTTGATTTGCTACAAGTCATACTCAAAAGGCATAGTTTTGCTTTGGAATAGTTGTGTTACTGGTTTACTAAACAGGACTTTATTTTCCACTGCCTTTTATAAGCATGGCACTATGGCATTGTGTGTTGAAAATATGTCAGCTACATTCAAATGGAGAGTTAGGCGTACTTAAAAAGAAAGATTTCAGTGTACTTAAGCCTTCCAAATTCTGCACGGACTTTCACAGTTTAATTCTGAGGGAAAGTGGAGGGTCTTTAGAAGCCAGACAAATAAATGGCCCCTTCAAATTTTCCTCAGCCTTTCCTTAGTCCATTTAAGAAACACTCATCCCATCGTAACTTTAGGCAAATGCTGAACTGGTTTGAAGCTATCAAGAAAAATAAAGATGGTTCAGTTTTTAGTGTAACATTTAATGCTCTCCTGTTTTTGGAACATCCATGTCATGAAGTAAGACAATTCATTTTCAAAAAGTTTTTGATGAGTAAAGGATTATGTTTGCTCTATATGTGTGTCTCCTCAGTAGGAAAGTATATTTCATTATGCTTGTGTACATTTAGAAAACTGATTTCTGAAAAGCGATTTAAACAAAAATTTGGCTTATACTGAGCTTTGTGCTTTAATTAATATTTTTAAAAGCCCCACAATTTAGGAAACATTGAGCAGGAGTCACTCTTCTGTTTTGTTAATGGAGAATTGCAGAGTTTAGTACTGGTCAGTATAGGTTGTGCATAAAACTGGGCAGGCTTGAAATGCTAAATAATTGAAAGATAATTAAAATATTCAAAGCAGCTAGTGTTTGATCTTCTAGACACCAAACGTGTCTAGAAGGTCAAGTTATATTGCACTTTGTAGCCTTCGTACCTATCTCAGCTGTGTCTTGCATGGCCCAGCAGCTTCATTGTCCTACATGTATAGTAATTTATTTGAAAATTATCTAAGTGAGCCAGATAAGACCTTTGGGGAGCTGCACAATGAGTAAAGAAAGAAAAATGTCACTGGTCTAATAGTACCATCTAGTGGTTGCTGTATGCATAATGTAGCTTAGAAATACTTTTGGCTAACAATACTGCCTTTCTTCAGATAGAATATGGAAAGTTGTGAGTTTTTTAAAAATTCATCTAACTTACCCGGAACAGCTCTGCTAATAAAATGCAAAATAATAATATGCAATGTTCTCAATGTATTGCAAAATTTGCAGTTCTGTGATGAAGTATGAAGAATTTATGAAAATTAAAAATGGAACAATGCTTTTTATAAACCCTCTTAAAAAGGTATAAAGAAACAGGGTTTCTTTGAACATCAGAAAAGTGAAACACTAATACATCAGTTTATTTCAAAATATAACTCTGAAGTAATTTTAAATAGGTGGATAAGAAAGGCGAGTGGCCATTCTTTAAACATGTATGGTATCTACAGCCGTTCTTTCAGTTTCAGTTACTACCTTCGCTGATGAAGATCCACTGGTGTCACAGTGCAAGAAATAATAACATCATTTTGGTATAATCATTGAACCCTTTTGGATTACAGAGTTGCCAAACTGGCAACCTGGATAATTGTTTAGCTTTCAAATTAGCCTATGAGTTGGGCCAGGAAGTACTGAATAGTAAATTGCGGTGCGTGGGTTCCCCCATCTCTTTACTGCTGCCAGAACAGATGGCAGCTGCTTGCTAGTAAGCCTCCTCCATCTCTCGTCTCTTGATTGCGGTGTAACAGTGGCAAAGTATTCTCTCCCAATCCACCTTCCTAGGCCCATCAACTGAAGGCTCTCCATGTATCTGCTAACTTTTCTCCAAAAAGGTGGCCTCCACCCCACCCCCATTACACCTCTTTTGTGAGCAGTTTGCTTGTTCAGTTTGGATCAAGTTTGGGATAAATGTGTCTTATATTTGTAAGACAGGGTAGGAGAGAATAATCAAAACCAGTAACCCTTTCACTCCTAGTGGGTGCTAGTCCATGAAGCCTCTTTACTAAGCAAAACAGTGAGCTGGTGAATAGCACCGCAGCAATCTGTCTCCCTGAAAAGTAGATGGTGTATGTATGTACACAAGTTAGCATGTGCCTCCTTCTGGACTTAGTGTGATTTGATATGAATGAATTTGTAAGAAAGTTTAGTTTATTCAGTGCAAAATGGAAACTTTAAAAGTATTGAAGGTTAAAGCTCAATGGGCCTCCAAGAAGAAGAAGAATAAATACAGGTAGGAGCTTGTTTGTGGATTGGTTAGATGTATTCCATGTGCGTGTCTACAATGTGTACAAATGTGTAAAACATTCAGTAACATGGTGTGTTCCAAAATTATTTGGGGGAGTCTTTGGTTCTCCCCCACCTTAGTGGCAGCTTCCCCAGTTAGAGTATAAATTAGAAAGTTTGTTCTGATTGCCAAATGCTATTTTGATCACTTTCATTGCGTGCTTTACAACAAGTCTGTCAAAGTCATTGTCCCTGAACTTCATGTGGCCTACCAGTCATGGGTTTAGTAGATGCTTGATGAACCGTTCATAGCCGAAGGGGACCCTGAAAGAAGTTTATCTCACACCCGGCAGGCCACGAAACATGGTCTGTGAATTTCACAGCCCTGTTTTAGTGCTAAGCAAATGGAAAACCCGCTGTGAATTGTAACGTGTGTATGGAAAGCCATATTGCAGTAGCTGCAACAAGCTAAATAATAATAATAATAAAACAATGGCATGGCCTATGTTATCCTGGTTCTAATCTTTATAGCTCTAAGGCTGTTAATAAATATGTAAAGTTACCTAAACATTTAAATAAAACCTAGTAATCACAATGTAAATTACCTGGCTAGAAGTTGGGAAACAAGCGCTTAGTTCTTGCTTGGTTTTTGTTTTTTAAAAAATACTGATCTAGGGCCTTTCTAAGCAATGCAAAGAACACAAATCATATTACCAATATTTCTGCTTTTAACTGACCCGTCTCCAAAAACCAAAAGCACCAATAGATTTTTTCCATGGTGCAGGGAGCATGTCTCCATACACAGATACTGCTTTGTTACAGTGTATTGCTTTGGCCTCAGAAATACTCAATAGGAGGCTGCAAACTTTTAGCTTGTGCCACAACTCTCAAGCTTTTGCAGTTTCTTCTTAATCCAATGTATTGGATTAACCGATACTTTGATTTTATATGTTGTTTCTAAGGTAGATTTTCATGGACTAAATAAAATACAAACACAATTCATGCTCACTGTGTCCTTTGTCATTATTATAATTGCTGTTCTTTGTAGTCTCTTTGTCATCACACTGAAGGGATTTGTACCTGAGCAGAGCAACTTTTGAGAACTTCTAGCCAGGGAACTAGCATTCCATGAAATAACACCATTACTCCATTGATCCCAAGAAATGGTGGAACACACCAACTGGGTAAGGGAAAATCAGACTTTGGCTTGTGACAAGAACCACTTGCAAAGGCATTTTCAGGTGTACATAAAGCTATGGGATTCCCTACTACTTAAATGCCAAATTGTAGCCTGGGCATCTTGGAAATACCAAAACCTTTTGGTTTAAGACTAAATTGTGGTTGTGGAGTTTTAGTACAACTTGCTTTTTTGCAATCCTAAACAGTTACTCTGAAATAAATTTCATAGATCAGTGGAACATGCTTTTATGTACATATATTTAGGGTTAGGTGATAATCTACATTTTTATTACATATAAAGAATTCATGATATTGTTGCAAATAACCATGAAATAAACCCTTGCTAAATATACACTGGCAGCAAGCATTGTTGAAGCAATCCACCATATGATCCACACTAATGCAGCTACAGTAAGATTCTGTGCAGTTGTTTCATTTATGAAAATTGCTACCAATGGAGGACGTTCAGCAATTCTGAAGACTTGCAGAAGAGCATCTGGTGTGTTTGCACCAATTGTGCAATGGTGTAGCAGTTGTAACCCATCCACATTACTGGACAGTGCAGCAGCTTAGTTTCTTAGAATGTGAACATCTAGAAATGGAAACATTTCTGTTTTGCGTTAATATTTGTCTTGATAATATCTGTCCCAATAGCATTTGCACTCTGTGCAGTTTAGTTCCTCCTCTTTAATCCACGGTCATTCAAATAGCTGGTCACTCCTAGAGGATTTTGGAGAGCCAAGTCCTTACTGCCTACTAGTACAAAGCAAATATTAAATGAGATTAGATTAATGCAGCATAAACCAAGAATTGGATTTGAGTTTGGCATGCCCATGATCCTGCCCTTATGCATGCAGACATCTTTTGCAATAGAAACTGTGGTGGGGTATCACATAACAAACACTGCTATTTCATAGAATCGTAGAGTTGGAAGAGACCACAAGGGCCATCCAGTCCGACCCCCTGCCAAGCAGGAAACACCATCAAAGCATTCCTGACAGATGGCTGTCAAGCCTCTGCTTAAAGACCTCCAAAGAAGGAGACTCCACCACACTCCTTGGTAGCAAATTCCACTGCCAAACAGCACTCACTGTCAGGAAGTTCTTCCTAATGTTTAGGTGGAATCTTCTTTCTTGTAGTTTGAATCCCTTGCCCCGTGTCCGCTTCTCTGGGGCAGCAGAAAACAACCTTTCTCCCTCCTCTATATGACATCCTTTAATATATTTGAACATGGCTATCATATCACCCCTTAACCGTCTCTTCTCCAGGCTAAACATACCCAGCTCCCTAAGCCGTTCCTCATAAGGCATCGTTTCCAGGCCTTTGACCATTTTGGTTGCCCTCTTCTGGACTCGTTCCAGCTTGTCAGTATCCTTCTTGAACTGTGGTGCCCAGAACTGGACACAGTATTCCAGGTGAGGTCTGACCAGAGCAGAATATAGTGGTACTATTACTTCCCTTGATCTAGACGCTATACTCCTATTGATGCAGCCCAGAATTGCATTGGCTTTTTTAGCTGCTGCATCACACTGTTGACTCATGTCAAGTTTGTGGTCTACCAAGACTCCTAGATCCTTTTCACATGTACTGCTCTCAACCCAGGTGTCACCCATCCTGTATTTGTGCCTTTCATTTTTTTTTGCCCAAGTGTAGTACTTCACATTTCTCCTTGTTAAAATTCATCTTGTTTGCTTTGGCCCAGTTGTCTAATCTGTTAAGGTCATTTTGAGGTGTGATCCTGTCCTCTGGGGTATTAGCCACCCCTCCCAATTTGGTGTCATCTGCAAACCTGATCAGGATGCTCTCAAGCCCATCATCTCAATAGACTTGACAAGAGATGCTCAGTACAATATGCAAGCTTTATGAACATGCCAAAAGGGCAATTACTTGACAATTAGAATAATCATATCACTGACCAAAAGGTAAACATACACTGACCCAATCCAGCTAAAATGGTGATTTAGGGTTGAATTTAGAGAAAAATTCAGAATGTGGTCAGTCCCTGATCCCAATCCACCCCCCCAAGTGTCTCTTAAGTACCCCATTTGATTTTTAGATCTCACCGCCTCCACAAGCTTCACTGTGCCACAAGCCACCCCATTCACCAAGTGCCTTGAACCGTCAACAGGTTTGGGGATGGGAAAAGAAGGGTTGGGGAAGTCTACAAGTACCTTTCCATGGCTCTTCACTGAATTTAACCCTTAGGTAGCAATCATTTGCATATATCTATGTGTAAGACCCTTTGAAAGCAGTGGGACTTAACTTCTGAGTTTTTATTTAATAGACTTCTAGTCGATCTTTTAGAGTGCATCAAAAGGCGTAGGAATTCAAATTAGCCTGTGGAAGGCATTCCAGATATACAGCCATCACGGTACCAAATTAACTTTTCACCAGTGAACCAGAGCTGATTTAAAGCTTAGGTACCTAGAGGTACAGGTGATCTTTCTAAGTAGCCTGGCCCCAAAATCTATAGAGCTGTGAAGCTTAATGCCAGCACTTTAAATTAAATTGAGCCTGGAATTTAACAGGCAGCAAGTATAAGTAATATGTGCCATTGACTTCAGTGAGGCTGTGTGGTTCTAAGTAGCTCCTAACAGTGGACAGCCAACCTGTAGTACTTGAAATTGCAGGTGGCAAAACGTGTATTTTATTGCACCACTTTGTAAATTATTTCCTATAAATATCACAGCAAGGAAGGGGCTGGACTAGCCCCTTATTCCCTGTTGTACCAGGTTTTTACCTTTAGGGAGCTTGGTTTAAACATGCAACACATGTAGTCTGAATTGGTATAGTCCACTTTAGTACCTCAAACATAGGCTAGCTCTGACATTTTCTGGAGTGGGGCTCTCACGAGTGAGAGACAGTGTGCTTTTTAAATTTCTGGGGTCCAAGCAAACAATAATGGAGTAAAGGGTAGGAACAGTGGGGACACACACTGTGTATGGGTCTTCACATGCAGCTTCCTAGATCAGGAACTTTGAACATGGTGACTACATGTTTTTTCTTTCTGGACTCTGAGCTGCAGCCATGAAATCTGATAACTATTTAAGAACATGCTTACCTCTAGTCCTTCAATTTAAGAAAAAGCCTTATAGTTCAATTCTATCCATTCACACACTTGATCTGACGCAAGCACAGGCCCATGACAGAACAGTTACATTCTGTTTGTCCCTTTCCAGAGTGGCTGTGCAGTGACAGGCCTTAATTTGGGGACATAAGAGGCCCATGATCACGAACTGCATAGACTTTTCCCCTCGCAAACACACACATTTCCCACATCAGTTGTTCCTGCTGCTTTGGCCCCCAAACAGCCTCGTGCTGCATGTTGAGTCAATTTATAAGATCTGCACAGCATGTACTGTACTAGTAGTGCATATGATCAGCTCACATTCAATCACCTTTGACTTAACAAAAATCAAATTTTATTTTATACCTTTTTATTCCATAAAATAATGTATAAAAACTTACAAACTGGAAAACGTAACTAGACACAAAATAGGATGATACTCAAATAAAACATGTATACAAAAGCAGATTTGTATCTGCCTCTCTCTCCCCCCATCAAAACACACACTGCCCCCATTTCTGGTGGAATGCCTCTGTTTCTTGAAACTTTCCAACCAGGACAATTGACCTTTCAATGGACTCCCTCCTCTCCTCTCAGGTTATTTATACTATTGGAGAATATTATTATATTTATATATTAAAAAGATAAAAATTAGCAACTTGATTTTGAATTTGTATACGGTACTATCCAGAGCAGAAACTTGAATGTACACTGTGTCCCCTTTATTTATTTATTTTTGCATACTTTGGTGCCCAAATTGAAGGAACATAAAGAATATATAGCTCTCCACTCAATGTTGCACTGTTACTTAAAAACCAACCATGATACAGTTTCATCATTATACCATTGCTATGTTACAAGAGGATGCCAGTAGCTAAATATTATTTAAGACCAGATTTCCTTTCCCTTAATTCCTACATGTTAATCACATAAACTCAGATTGCTGCTTTGATAAAATAAAGAAACGTTTTTCCTTTTTCAATTACCACTATAAAGGCTCAAATCTATTATTCCCACATTTAGCACAGGGCTCACTATGTACAATTCTTCTGATCTCTGATTTCCTTCAAGTTTGGGGTGATAGCACTGTTCATCATTATCAATTACTAGTCAGCAGGATAAAAAAAATGCATACACCCTGTACCAATTTAAATGTAAATATGCTTTTAAAAAGGACCAATTTGTGAGACGTTACAAGCAGTGGCCAGTTTGGAAAGGGTGCATGCACACATTTTACCTGCATTTACCTGAAGTACATACACACACATACATACATTTTTATGCATATAAAACGATTGCCATCACATTATTACTGCTATTTTAGCAAAATCTGGTCCTAAACACATTTATCTGGAAGTTTTAAGTCCCACTGCAGTTAGTGGGGTTGACTACCAAGTCACTGCGCTTGGAGTCAAGCCTTAATAATACATTTTTAATGGACATAATGTCAATGAAGTTACCTGGAAACAAACACTTGACAATAATCATGTGGATTAAAATAGTGTTCTTGGTTCATTAAGGGAATTTCCAAGTTTTTGTAAAATGACAACTTTACACAGCTTATAGGTGTGTAACCGTGAGAATTTTGTATCTTCGGTTTTCCCTCAAAATGCTATTTGTTGAGAGAAAATATTGTAGTTTAATAAACATGTTTAATTTCCTTTCTGTCTTCTTCTCACATTGCATCTCACTGCATTCAAGTATATATATAGAAACAGTCTTAGAACTTGCTTAGAGTATGTTACAGATGCATTTTAGCATTATTCACATAGTTAGCTGAGTTACCCTTATACATTTTCTTCTTCGTTAAAATCAATTGTTATAATGTGATACAACACCCTTTATTAATTTTATACTTTTGCTGGAAAAAGAGACAGAGCCGGGCTTCCTTCCATGTCAGTGTAGTTATGGTTGTGGGGAGGGGAGGAGGATCGGTTTAGTAAAAATGAGTAAGACAAACTGTTTTCTTTAAAAAAAAATAAGATATGAGCCTCAGAGTCAGTCTAACAACACTGCTTCCTGTTCTTTTTTGATAGAGTCTAAGACCGAATGATCACTCTCTGTGGTTTCAGCATCCCCACCACCTAGCAAAATGGATCTATCCTCGTCTAGAGTAAAGACAGAGTTCTGACTTTGGCACGAATGTTTGACGACTTCATTAGGCGTGGAGAACGTTTTATCACACAAGTTGCATTTATAGGGTTTGTTGGTCTGGACCAACATGTTGTCCATTTGGTTGCCTTCCTCAAAAGTACAAAGCTCCAGAGTCTGCTTGTCCACCATGGTGTAGGTGTCCATGCTTTGGTTTAGACATACATGTCGAGCAGCTTGATTGGCCCGGCAGAAGCTTTTGTCACAGGTGCTGCACTTGAAAGGCTTGCCAGTATGAATGTACATGTGCTCTCTCCAGTGGCTTTTCTGAATAAATTTGCGCCCACAAATGGAACACTCATACTTCCGCCTTTTAACTTCCCTTTCTTGATCTGCTTGCTCCAAGTTGTCTATGTCAGCAATGTCAGAGGGCGGTGGTGTTTCAGCCTGCGGTTGTCCATCGATGATGGGTGAATCCGAGATCTGCTGCAGCTCACTATCGCTAATCATTCCAGCTTCAGCAGCTTCCATAGCATCTTTTTCAGGAGCGTTATTACAAAGAGATAAAGGAACGCTACTTTCCCCGTGCTGGCTTGATGAGAAAGGCACCCCCGTGTGAATCTGGAGGTGCTCACGCAAACTACTTCGCAAATTGAATCGCCGACCGCAGAGGTGACAAGCGTAGTATTTGGGGAAGCTTCCGTTCTTTTTCATAATGCTTGGCTTGACGTGCGCAATTGTGAGAGAAGCAGGCTGATCATCTGAGGAGGAGGCTTCCATGTTGTTTTCATCACCTGGAGGAGAAGGATGAGGAGCAGTAGAAACCAGTTCAGGAGACAACGGAGGCTGTAATGGGTCTGAAGTGGACATATTTGTTGGGGGCACTTGAGGCAGTGGTGGTGGTGGTATCTGTGACAGTTGGGTGGCTTCATGCATCTGTTCTTGATTTGCTCTTGATGACTGTGGCCTTGGTCCTCGAACAGGTTTGTCAGTTGTGGCGGCTACTTTTGTGGAATTTCTTGCCTGGTGATCCGCAATCTGAATACCATATAATGAAGATGCCAATGGAAAAATCTGCTCCGGGTGTGTAAAGTTTCCTTGACTGGCAAGACTAGCCTCTTGAATAAGCGGGAACGCATGCAGAAACTTTATTCCTTGTTCCAATCGAACAGGATCTATGAGCTGAGGTGCCATTTTTCCAGTGTACATCAAATGTAAGAGATAGCTGAAAATATCTGGCTGTATGTCAGTTGCCTTCAAACGGACACATTCACTGAAAGAAATTTCAAAACAGCATTATAGAGGAAGATAAAATGCTTCTGAAGGATTACAATAATCTAAGTATACTAAGTGCACAATTTTAAGTATACAAGGATGCAATCCTAGACATGTTCATATAAATAAAATAAATCTCTGTTATCAAAGGCATTGCTTCTACTGCTGCAACATACATATAAATTTAGCTGCAAAATGTGATCTGACTAATTTATTCCAGAATACATACTTTCAGGGCAGCAGTTCATGAACTTGATCCACAAACTAGTTAGCAATGAAATACACAGGATTAACACTGTAATCGGGTTAAGTGATTTGTGGATGAAGCTGGATGTTTAGTTATTGTGATTTATAAAGCAACTCACATTAGGCTGCCTTAACACCTTCTAATTCCTTCAGACTATTTTACTTTAACTAAATACTATTTTTAAAGTGTATTATTTTATAACTACTGTACCTGCTTTGATGAACAAACAACATCTTGAAATAGTTGGAAAAAGAGGCAAGGACAGATTTGTGTGCCTTGAAGTAAACATCACCAATAGCAACTGTACAGTCACACAGGAAACCAAACTCCCGTTGAGCATTCAGCTGCTGCAGAAGAATCAGTCCATGGTTGGCTAAATCCATCTTTTAAATTCTGTAAAGCAAATATACTTGTTTAAAACCATTTCTTCAAACATACTGTTACAGATCTGGGGTAAAAAGAATTTGGGGGTAAAAGGGCACCCATAACTGCTAGGGCTAGTGAATGTTGGAAATTAATAAATGTTAAAATTTAGATAATATTTGAAGTATTGAAGGGAAGATGCCCAACATTAGGAAATTGCCCTGGGGAAAAGTGTAATCAAGGTGCAATTACCAGACAATGGCCAGTGATTGACGCTGTTCCTGAGCTCAGGGAATATAGCAGAGTTGGGAGGGGGAGGTTACAGGTGGTGTGATGTCACTAGGGCTGGGCAATATATTGTCCAAAACCAGTTTGAAGTCCATATCATGATACTGGTTTCATAATTTTTGACCTATGATGTGTGTGTGCGCGTGCGCAAAAAACACAATGCGGGGAAGACTGTGAACCCAGCCAGTGCCTCTACATAGCTCCATCTTTCTTTCATGTTAAGCGGGTTTATTTGCACATATATACAACCTGGAGCCTACAATGGAGGAAGTTCGCAGCAGCAGCAACCCAAAACATGTCAGCTTATTCCATAGCAGCAGCAACAATAAGCTCAGCACTATCCTTTCTCTTCAGCCTATTTTTCACTGCAGTTCCTTTCTGCTTCCTGGTTACATCAGTTCAGCCCTAACCTCATAGCTTCTCTCCTAGCCTCAGTTCTGGTCCCTCCTTGGCTATGCTAAAACTAATTACCTCAAAGGGACGCAGATGGCGCTGTGGTCTAAACCACTGAGCCTCTTGGGCCTGCTGATCAGAAGGTTGGCAGTTTGAATCCCTACGAGAGGGTGAGCTCCCGTTGCTCTGTCCCAGCTCCTACCAACCAAGCAGTTTGAAAGCACACCAGTGCACGAGATAAATAGATACCGCTGTGGCAGGAAGGTAAACGGTGTTTCCGTGTGCTCTGGTTTCTGCCAGTGTTCCATTGCGCCAGAAGCAGTTTAGTCCTGCTGGCCGCATGACCCGGAAAGCTGTCTGTGGACAAACGGCAGCTCCCTCACCCTGAAAGCGAGATGAGCGCCGCAACCCCATAGTCGCCTTTGACTGGAGTTAACTGCCCAGGGGTCCTTTACCTTTAACCTACATCAAAGGGGATTAACTTTTCACACATATTCACACATCTCTTTTGAGGTTTTGAACTTCAAATGGTCTATGCCCCTCCCCCTCCTTCATCTAAACAAGGAAATTAAGTCTTTTCAATAAACACTTGTTGATTGGCTAGCATTACTGACCTGATACACAAGTTCAGAAAACTGCCTAATTTAATTAGTGGCTTATTACCCACAATAATTACTGATGCTTAGAATACATCATTTCCCACGGCACATAATTTGTAACGCAAGCCTAATTAAACACCTCAAGCCTTAATTAAATTCTGGCAATAGCTTGATCTGGATTTTTAGGCTGTCTTGCACTCCAAATTATTAACAATATTCCATGGCCAAGTTGCTCACCGGAGCAATGATTGTAGCTTATTACACCACTCCTTGCCTGACTGTACTGGCTGCCATTTAGTTTCCAGGTCCAAATCAAAGTACTGATTTTGACCTATAAAGCGTTAAATGGCTCAAGAGCACGATACCTCAAGGACTGCCTCTTTCCATATGAACCTACCCAGACCCTTAGATTATCTTCTGAGGATCTTCTTCATGCGCCTCCTCAAGATGTCTGGAGTGCAGCAACACAAAAACAGGTCTTTTCTCGCCAGGCAACAACATCCCTCTGGGTATTTAACGTCCTATACTGTACTCTTAAATGTGTTTGTGGAAGGGAAGGGTTTTACTGTTTTATGTATGCTTTTTAAAAATTATATTGTATTTTTATGGTGTGAATCTAAGATCAATGGATTAAGTGTTATACACAAATGTAAATAAATGTGCTTGCTTCCAAGTTACACACCAGTACTATTCCAATGTACAGATCTGAAACACTTGGATTTAAAACAAAGGAGTCCCAGGGAATCTGGTGATAACTTAAAAGTTAAATATCCCCCTTTAACGGATTAGTTTTTCAGTCAAGATGACCAGAACGTTTCCCAATGCAAAAAAAAAAAAGACATTGGCTTTGGGGCACTAAATAAAGTTGAGGCCCTCGTGGTTGTGCTCCTGGTTCGTCTGCTGTGTGCAAACAGAAATTATCGAAATAAAATACTTAAGAGCTTTAAGGCGCCGAATAAAAGTGGCAAATCCCGTCTGCATCCCGGCCAGGAAGGAAGCGGGGGAAAGGAGCATTTTGCAAACTAAGCGGCTGCTCGCTGGGCAACGAAGCAGACCATCCGGCTCCTTCTCTAAACAATCCACAAGAGCCAGCGAGACTCCGAGGCGGCGCTTATAGGCGACAGCCAGACGGAAAGTAATCAACAGCAACCAATAGCGGAGGAGCACTATAACCTTCCTTTTAGCTCCTCACCCTGCGTTTCCCGCGGTGAATCACGGGGTGCCTGCGCTGACGGCGTTTCCTATTGGCTGCCCGTCGGTGGGCGGGCGGGCGGGGGAAAGAGGACAGGCAAAGCCAAGCCGCCGCCGCAGCCATCGCGCGCCCCCCCGGGCTTTCGCAGCCTCAGCTCCGCCTACGCCACGCCCCCTGCCCTCCCTCCCCCTCCCCCTCCCCCTCGGCGACGCGAGGTCTCCACGTGCGCGCACACGCAGCTCCCGGAGGGGGGCGGGGCGTACGCGAGGACGGACGGCGGAGCGAGGCGACGTAAGCAGCGCGAGCGAGCGAGCTGCGGCGCCTAAGGCGCGCGAGAGACGGGATCCGCCGCTGTCGCCAGGGCCGCCTAGGCTGCTGAAGAGACGCAGACGGAGCCGCCCACCACCAACCCCCCCGCCCTCCCTCCTTCCTTCTCTCTCTCCCTCCCTCCCTCCCCCTCCCTTTCCCGCTTCGCGCGGCTGCCTCAGCGCCCGCCCCTCCCCCCTCTCTAGGCCGGGCTGCTGCTGCTGCTGCTGCCGCTGGTGAGAGAAAAAGCGGGGAAGGCCGCTGCGTAGCTCGGCGGCTCCGAGGGAGGGAGGGAGACCGGAGGGAGGGGGGAAAGCAGGCGCCGAGGGCCCCGAACCAAGCTCAGCTCACGCTGACCCCGTGGACCAAGGCTGGTGGGAGCAGAAATCCTCCCCCTCGAGTCCTGACCGGGCGACCTTTCCACCCACCGATCCCGGGGGGGGGGCAGCACCGCCCTCCCTCCACTGCCCTCCCGGCCACCGTCTCGAGGCCGCCGCCGGTTAGTCGCGAAAGCCCCCTCAGGTGCTCGGGCCGCCCTTTTCCTCCCTTCGGGTCCCGACCTGGCCTAGACCAACCGCCAGCACAATGGTGGGTATGGAGCGGGGTGGGGGAGCAGCCGGGCGCTGTGGCCTCCCCCGCCGCCGCCGCCGCTCACGCCTCCCCCTCCCTCCTCCCCCCGCCGCCCCGATTCACCTTGTGTATGTAGGGGGGGGGGGTAGACGGAGCTCACCTGGCTCGCGCTTTCCGGGAGCCCCCGCCGCCGCCTCGGCGCGCGCCCAGCAGCAGCAGCAACAACGGAGTCGGAGACGGCGGCGGCGGCGGCTTTTCCTGTCCGGTTACGTTAGGGTCACATGACCGAGAGCGGAGCAGAGAGGCTGTGGCGAGGAGCCCCCGCCGGGGAGAGAGGCAGAGAGGAGGGGGAGGGGAGGCGGCGACGAGCGCTGTGGCGGCAACAGCAGCAGGAGCCACCCCACCCCCCATGCCTCCTTCCCCGCCCGCCTCGCCTCGCCTTTTCGCGCGCCGCTTCCAGCGAGCACCAAGCGCAGGCCGCACCGGGCTCGGGGCGGGCGGGCGCCCATTTGGAACGGCGGGGAAGCCGGGCCTGTCGGCTGTGGTAGCTTTTGGGTGTAATGCACGGACATAGGCGGCGTACTGGAGCGAGAACTGCATCTTCAAACATTCGCTCCATGCGATGTTCTCTCCCCCTCTCCCCGAACAGTTATAGGAGGGAGGGAATTGCCACGAGGTGGCCAAAACAAAAATAAGATACGCTTATTTGAGGGTAAGAAAGTAAAGATGAGGTGGGGGGGGGAGCCACAGCAGCTAGGGTTAATGACCAATACTATTTTTAACGTGACGTTTATTTTCAAAGGAATGAATTGGCACTACAATATTTATAATACGCAATTTTAAGTAGCTACTTAAGCCTTGCTTAGAATATCAAACATGCTTACTCTTCAGTGCATTTTTTGTAGGTGTTTGGAGGGCCAGATAATATGTAATTTTTTGAATGTATCTGCAATCAGCAGTTGTACTGAGAAAAAGGCTTGAAGATGAAAGTTAACTCTTTAAAAAATGATCCAGTGGCGTTCTGAGTAACTGAAAAAGTACTATGCCATAGTTGGCAGTATAGATATATAGATGCATTTGGCACCTGTTGAAATTATTTGATTACATGTGCCTAATGCTTTGATGCATTGTGGCAATAGACTCCCCTTTCAAATATCAGTTCACGATTGGAGTGTTGAGATTCTAGAACTGCAGTTAAAAGCCCCATTAAATATTTTATTTGCTGAGTGGCCTTTTGTGTTTTAAAAAAGGAGAGAAATCAGAATAACAATAGTGCATATGAGAATTAACCTCATCTATAATGCTTTGAATATTAGGTGTCTGAAAATAGAAAGAAATATAGTTGCAGTAGTGAGTTCTCAATATATAGGATTGCAGCTATAATACATACTTAGGATACTTTCCCCCAGTCATGTTGGGGCATGGGTCTGGAATACTTAAAAATTGCTAAATTTGCTTTTGTTCTCTGAATTGCTTCCTGTAATGACTTACACAGGCTATTTGTGTTCTTCTGTATGATCTGTAGCTGTACATTGCCTTCCTGTTAAGCTTCAAACATCTGCAATGCTAGGTGTTAAAATATTTACTTTTTATGTTGTAATGATATTAAGAGAAAAGGTTGCATAATGTTTTACTTACTAAATTTCAATCAAACCAGGATCTAATAAATGTTCTATCTGCATTTATGTATTTACAGTGGACGCTCGGGTTGCGAACATGATCCGTGTGGGAGGCGCGTTTGCAACCCGCAGCGCTGCATCTGTGCACGTGCGGGTTGCGATTCAGCACTTCTGCGCATGCACGGGTTGCGATTTAGTGTTTCTCTGCAAGCGCCGAAACCCAGGAGTAACCCGTTCCGGTACTTCTGGGTTTGGCGCGGAGTGCAACCTGAAAACGCGTAACCCGCAGTGTTTGCAACATGAGGTATGACTGTACTGGCAGCTTGCAGTTAGAAAAAAAAAAGTTTTTTGTTATAAAATGTAAGGAGCCCATAGGATTTAAAATTGAAGATTCTGTTTTGTGTAGTTCTGTTGTGTGTAGCTATTTTTTGTTGGTTCCGGAAAGTTGATATGGATTTTAAAAACTGTCATAGGCAAAGGAGTTCTAATAATGTTTTGTTATGGAGCATCAGGCTCCAATGTGCATACATGTTTAATACAAAATATTTACATTTCTTTGATACCACTAATTTTATTATATAAGTTCAATGGATCTGAAAAGGCTTGAAATTAAGTATTTCATTCAGACTGACATGTGCATTGGGCTTCAATCTCTTTTGGTATAGTGCAAGACATTCTAATGGTCTTCAAATATGTCTACAGCTTCACTTTGGCTCCCTTTACTACCTTTTTCTCTTTGCCATTTTCAGTATCCTGTATGGCCTTGATCTTACCTCACTGCAGTCCTATGCATGTTTTCTTTGGAAGTCCCACAGAATTCAGTCGGACTTAAGTGTGCCTAAGGTAGTAGCCTCTGGTCTCATCCTTGTGCCTATACCAGGGCAGTCAAACTTGACCAAATGGGCCATAAGACTACTTTGACATTGAAATCTTGGGCCGCACACCCCCTTCCCATAGATGTCTAAGCAAGGAGCCAGACTTTGGGAAGGAGGTGCAAGGCTCTGGCAGGGTCCTAGAGTCCTCACACCTCCTTCCCAAAGCCTAGTTAGCACTTCCCAGCTGTGGGAAGGAGGTGTGAGGACTCTAGAACCCTGTCAGAGCACTCATGGCTTCCTCCCAAACCCCAGCACTTCACTTAACTGGCTTGGGGAAGGCAGTGTGAGGGCTGCGGGGTCTGTGTGTCAAATGTTGCTCAGGGTCACCCAGAAATGCCTCAAGGGCCACGTGCAGCCCTCAAGATAAGCATTGAATATATTTGTACATCACCTCACCCAACTGGTTCCCAGAGCAATTCAAAACAATTAAACAGTGCAAACCCAGAATAAAATAGTAAAAAGTAAGATTGAGTAGAATAAGTAGATAAAAACAAATGTAGTCCAGAGCTTAAAAGGCCTGTGGTAACAAAAAATGTCTTTGCCTGATGCTGAAAAGATAAAACAGGCAGGGCAGGTATTCCTGGAAAGGGAATTCCGTAAATGTGGCATACTCTCTGAAAAGGCTTTCCCTATGGTTGCCATCTACCTCTCATGAAAAGGGGAGGTTGCTTGCTGACTTAAATCGTTGGGCTCATGGATGTCCTTTAGGAACCCAGTACAGTGGTACCTCAGGTTACATATGGTTCAGGTTACATATGCTTCAAGTTACATACTCCGCTAACCCAGAAATAACGCTTCAGGATAAGAACAGAAATTGTGCTCTGGCGGCGCAGCAGGAGGTCCCATTAGCTAAAGTTTATGGTTTTGGAAGTTTGCATCAATACCTTGAATTCTGCTTGGAAACAAACCAGCCAGTGAAGTTTTTAACCCTAATATTGTAATGCCCGTAGTTTGGTAGTTGTATTCTGTACCATCAGTAGCTATCATGCAAGTCTTTGGGTGCAGTCCACATATAATTCGTTATAGTAAACAATACTGGGTGGTTTATCAGAGTATGGAGAATAGCCAGGCTCTCTGTCCAAGCCAGACTGTGGCTGGCACAGCACTCTCAGCTAATGAAAGGTACTATGTACCACAGGACACAAGATCCATAAACACACCTAGACTGAATCTTATCCTATAGGGTAGAGTGCAAACCCATCTAGAACAGGCTGAACACCCATCTCCCTGAGCAAATAAACTACCTTTGCCCAGAACCTCTGTTTTGTTAAAATTATTTGGTTCTCACCTAGCCTATCACAGCATTTCAGTGATAGATATCCAAATCGCAATTCTGTTAAACCGCACAGTAACAAGTAACCGCATGTCTTAAAAACAGCTTTTGAATATCAAGTAGGTATACAATTCTAACCCCATCCCCAATGTATGAAGGCTGAGCACTGTAGTTGACTCTGCTGGCATTGAGTCACATGGCTAGTTGTGAGGGGTGCTACACAGGTTGGCAGAAGCTATCTCCAGTGGTAAGCCCTGAAGTGGTAAGCATCACAGGGGTGGGGTACTGGCAGTTTTAGAGCCAAAACCTTGTGTATCCTTGGACCCCACAGTTGTGCCAGCCTGGAGATGGCATGAAGAATTTCAAGAAACAACCATTCCCTCCACTTTCCAGCCTGGCTGGCATGAGCCAACAGTGTTTGGGATGTTGTTGTGGATCTACCATGTTTTTCTTTCTCCAATCCCATTTAAGATCGCTCTGCTAGTGACTTCTTTGCACCTGTCAAATCTTGAGGTATGCTTGCAGTCAGGGGTCCCAACTTGAATAAAATAGGGGGGGCAGGTAAGCCCAAACCCACATAATCACATTACATGGCACACGCACACAATTTGAATGGCAATGCCCATCAACTTTGCAGGGGTGTGACCCCCTCAAATACTTTATTTGGGGAGGCAAATGGGCCCTCGGCCCCTGGAAGTGGCTCCTATGCTTCCAGTACTTAAGTGTTCATATGTAGTAAATATCCAGATGTTTGAAACAAAACATGAAAAGTTTACCTTCATGCACTGTAGACTTTTTTTTTAAAAAAAAGCAGTTTCAAAAGGTCAATAAACTTGTGCAATTTCCACATTAATGTGAAATAAATTAGCGGGACTTTAGTGTATGAGTTCTGATTTTAACAATTGGTTAATGAGTTTTGAAATGTGAGACTTCGTATGTGTAAGAGCTGCTTTACATCTAATGTATGGAAATGATAAATATGCTGTGGCGTGTGATTGGTTGCTGGGTAAAAGCAGTCATAAGACCAAAACATGCCTCACTACTTAAATGGTATAAAACAATAAAGCTACACATGTAAATTAAGAACAAGACAGAATCTCAGTATTGGTTGTGTGATTAATCTGTATGTTTTGTTTGCTTTTTTGTGGAAAATTGTGCTTCACACTTCTGAAGAAAGGAATCTATATAGCAGTGATGGCGAACCTTTTAGAGACCGAGTGCCCAAACTGCAACCCAAAACCCACTTATTTATCACAAAGGGCCAACACGGCAATTTAACCTGTATATCTCTTTTTCTGTGTATTTCACGTTTCTTCTTTATGACTGTTTTAATAAATAATGCATCATAGAAGTTATTAAATTGCATTCTTCATTAAATTATCTTTCCATTTATATATAATTTTAACTCAGTGCTTTTTTCCAAAAAAAAAAAAAATGTTTAGGGGTACTGTCATTTTAACTCAAGAAAATCACCACCAGTGGAAAAATAAATACAGTTCAAACCGGGGAAAATAAATACAGTGGTACCTCAGTTTTCAAACAGTTTAATTCTCGAACTACTTGGAACCTGAACACTTCAAACCCGGAAATGAGTGTTCTGGTTTTGGAACTTTTTTTGGAAGCTGAGGAGCGCCTGGCTGCCTTCAGGTGGTGCAGGGCCTCTCAGATGCAGCTTCCGGGCTGCCTCCAGCTTCCCCAACCCCAGCAACTATTCAGCCTTGCTGCCTTCACGGGGTTGCAGGGGATCTGATGCAGAGGTGGGGGCTCCTTTAAACTTCTCCCTTGAGGGGAGTGCAGCCACGAACCCCTCAACAGAAAGTGTGAGCAGCCCTGATCTAGCTCCTGTTCCCATGCAATCACACTCCTACTTGCCTGCAAGCAGGAGTGGAGGCAGGGATCTCTCAGAAGTGGAGCAGGCGGGGGGGTGGGGTGGAGTGGCAACATCACTTGCCGCCCTGGCCCAGCCTTCCCTTACTTAGTGCTGGGGGCCGCAGGGCTGCATTCAAAATAAAACTTTCCAGAAAACCACAAAGCCAACAAACTTGCAACTCGTGAAAAAGCAGCAACACAACAAATTGAAAAAAGCAAACCAACCGCAAATGAATCAAAATCACAAAGGGGGGGGGGAAACACTGACCCTAATTCTAATTCTAATCCTTACCCTAACCCAGTTGTCCTCCCCTACCCCTGGCACGGATGCTACAGCACCAGGGCTGCAGGCTTTGGATTTGCGTGTGAGCCCTCTTCCCCCACTCAGCACGGAAGCTATGGCCCTGCTGGGTTGACTGCGTGCGTGCCCACAGGGCTCCGAGTGCCCTCTGGCACATGTGCCATAGGTTCGCCACCACTGATATATAGTCTAGCTGATCACTGCCTGTGAGGTTTACTGGAAGCACAGTAGTGAGTGTCAGGTGCCTAATAGGACTTAAGTTTGTAGCAGCTACCCATGGAATGACAAAATGCTGTTTTTCAAATACCCCAATTGGACACAGTCCTTACATGCACTGCAGGTTTGTATAACTTCTAATAATCTTGCAAATTTTGGATTTATTTTTAAAAACACTTTAATTTGTTTGTGGATGTTAAATATTAGTGATTTTTTTCTGAGTGCCGAGAACAAATTTGGACTTGTGAGAAACCTTTCTGAAGTATAAAGCAGGAAGGGGCCTCAGGTATGTAAGAGACCCATACCCACTCAGATATGTACACCTTGGGCTCAGTTTACACATTGAGGTGTGAGCTTGCTGGTTGCTTACAAGCTATTGGGGACAAGCTCCCTTCTGTCAATTTGCAAGGCCTGAATAGAAGCCCTTTTGGGAACACTGGATTTTCCACAACTGAAGCAATAGCCTCCACACTTGGCTAGGGCAAACAGCTGCTTTAGATCTATACAACTAGTGCTAGGATGATGTGTTAGTGAGACATTGGCAGCACCTCTTCCCAACTGTCTCCTGCCCCTTCAGGTAGTGATGAGTTGTGAATGCTGGTTTTAAACAGGGTAAAGGCATCCTTTCGCATGGTTGGTTGCTATGTGAACCAGTTTCTAGAGGGATAACCATATTCTGCAGCAAAAACTCTTTACTTCCTAGCACCTTTTAAGCCTTAAATTTACTAGGGACAAGCTATACCACTGGTTCATGCAGCCTAGTAGTGTATTCTGCCTAGCAGCTCTGATCAAAAGATAGGCGTTTCCCTGGCCTGCTAGCTGTGATCCTTTAAATGGGATTAAACCTTCCACTCTGTTTTGGATGGCAAAAAAATTATTTTCTTTACATACTCAACGTTTTCTCAAGTTATTAAAACCTCTAGGTGCTGTAGACACAGTTCTCAAATCCTCATCTATTTAAATTCCTCTTGTCTTGCAGTATAGGAAATGAATTTGCTTGTTCTTCAGTACATTGAAATAAAATAAGCAGACTCACAAATGGATGCTTTTCCAGAGAGATGCTAGAAAAGAGGAATTGTATATGCACCACCCCTGCCACAGTTACCTCACAGGTTTTCATATTTTGTGTGTGGTTAGGGGTCTACAGTTCATATATTCACCATTAAGTAGAATAATTTTCTCTTCCTGTTACTGGTGAATCCATTACCCCAGTTGCCAAACTAAAATACGTTTAGAAACCTGGGCAAAAATTTCCTCCCTTCACACTTGCTGGAATTAAGGAATTCTTGGTTGTTATATGAACACAAACAATACAGTTGTGGACAAAGTTAGTAAAAACAAATTTATTATAGAAGTCTGGCTTATGGACTTCATTTACCTCACTACGGAATAAAAGATGAGCCTGGATCAGGCCAATGGCCCATCTAGTCCAGCATCTCCACAGTGGCAAACCAGATACCTGCGGAAGCCCATCAAGGGGGCCTGATCACAAGTAACCCATGTACAGTACTGTAATCAATCTGAAACCAGAATTTCTTGTTACTTCAATATGTGAAATAACTATGCTTAATAGTTGCTTAAAAATAGCATTTGATACATAATTCAGAAAGTAGATTCTGACCATAAAGCACTGTTGACAAGGACACACGTTCTGGCACTTGTAAAATACACATGTTGTGTAATGAAAACCCTGTTATTCCAATTCAAAACATAAATGAAAGAACTGAACCTTTTGATAAATTGTACTTCAGTGGAGTCTGATCTCTTTGAAGTCTCTCCCTCCCCCTTTTTAAGAACAGTCAAGTGTCCTATCATTAAGCAAGAAAATGGATTAGATTCAGGATAATTTGAAGGATATCAAAGCTGCTACCCAGGATATTAAACCCAAATATCATCATTCAACTATGCTTATTTCCAGTTCATGTTGCCTTTCAGAAGTGATTCAGTAACTTGTTCAACCCACTATGAAGCAGGTCAGATACATTTCATACAGGCAATCAATTTCTTTTGAGTGCTACATGAAGTGTAAAATGAGAATATTAGAATGTTTAAAACATGTCATTTCCTTGTAACACACCCTACAGAAGTTTGTCATTTCACTTGACCAGAAGCAAAACAAGCACACGCTAAGCCTTGGTGGTATGGTGCCCTTGTTCTCTCCCTCTCATGTAGCATTTTAGGTACTCTGCATGCAATGAAGCATTATGATGAGTGTTTCCCAGCTCCCTCTTCAAATGTCTGGCTGCCAGTGGTGGTGGGACAAACTCGTAATAACCTATCAAATTGCAAGTGTACTTAGAACACTACAGCAGGGAGATTTTGCCACACATTTGCGGGGCAGGGATTGCCCACTCCTGGCATAGTGGATTGAGCCAAACATCCTTTCACTGCCAGGACTGATTCAGCAGACGCAATCTTTGCTTCCTGCTGTAGGCAGAAGAGACCATATTCACTGCTTCCCTGCAGCCACCTATGCCATCTGTTTCAGAGAGCTGGTGTCCGCACTCCTCCCTTCCCCCAGAGCATAGTGTTCACTTGTTTAAAACAATGACTTCTGTTCAGCTCAACTTAAAAGTGATATAGAGCTGAAGAACGGATTAGCATGTGAAATGATCAATGACACCTTTCTATAATAAAAATTCAAGTTTGGGTTTTTTCCCATTTAGGAAAAAACAATGAAGCACAAAAATTTTTTTTAAAGAAAATTATGAACAGCTGGATTGATAAAGCAATTTCCCCCTACATTTTTAATAGAAAAAAATTGGAAACACCCAGTGAAGTTGATTAGCAATAACAGAAGTACTTCAAAATGCATAAAACCACAAAGTTTGAGAACTACTGACTTAGGGAAAAAAAGATGATGAAATATTTTATTACTATTAGCTATAATTTGACCACACACTTCCTTTAGGATCCCAGGGCAACAAATATGCAGTTAAAATCTTGAAGGGATACAAAATAGTATCAGCAAAACAATTTAAAATACATAATTCACAGCACAGACAAGGAATAAATTGTCATCAGCCATTTTCACTCTTCCCCAAAGTTCCAGATAAACAAGTAGGCCTTTAGCTGTCAGTGGAATGGTATTTGTGCAGGGAAACAAACTTAGGTGAAGGTCCATAGGGTGCCACAGTGGAGAAAACCCTATTCCCATGTTTTCACTTTTACAAAATCTGTTGGTTGGAGATTTCAAGTAGGACTAAGACATCTGTAAATATTTTGATGAAATTTATGCCTACACATTTATTAGTCCCACTTGAAATCTCCCACAAGCTAACTTGATAAGTGTCTGTTGCTCCTTGGAGAAGTACATTAAAGTCAATCTGAACTAGCTAGGTGCTTCTGATTGAAGAGTCAGTCATATTTAGTGCATCATCTGGATAGAAATTTTGGGGTAAATCCAAATTTGAATATGGTTTATTTAGATCAGGGCAGCAAAATAACTAATCAGAAAGAAACAGTTTGTGCTTGGTGTGGGAAGTTGAGATAAATGCAGGGTAACTCACTTTCTGAGTCCTTTTTCAAATTTCCTACAAAATATATTCTCTTTTGTCCATGTCTCTAGAGTTAGAAGAGACAAATACTCTCTCATCCTCAAAAGAACCTCCTAACTTCCTGGGACAGATACTGGTTTTTCTGTTTATGGATTCAGTTTCAAGTCTGAACCAGTTCATTGGTTTGGGCTCCTACTTTTGGCCCAGGCCAAGAGCCAGTTTATACTTAGCAGCGTAACATGGACATGTTTTTCCTGAGCTGTTTCTACGTAAGCTGCAGACAGGGGATAACATGTTTAAATCCTTCCCTGTTTAAAAAAATGCACAAAACAAATTAGCACGTTTGGGAGAAGAGTTCAGCCTATTTTTCTCCCAGCACACTTATTTTTCTATGGATAACTCATTCCCCACATACACAGTAGTACAATACTGGAAATGCTTCCCTCAGGTCTGGGAAATGTGTCACAGTTGTGGCAAAATACGCACCACACAGTGAGACATAACCCATATAAAAGCCTTATTTTACATAGCACAGACTACTGCATCATTACATAATTTCCTGCTATACAGCAGATAAAAAAAAAATTGCAAGTGTGGATGCAGCTTTAGTAAGCCAGTCTTTGGTTGTCTGCTTTCTAAAAAAAGGTATCTTAAAGAAGGATCAATATACTCTGAACCATGATTTCTTGGAAACAACCCCCAATTCAAGCTTTGGTCTAACCTCAGTGAATTCAATTGTTTCATTAGCAGCAAGTGTCCATACATTTATTATGACACTTGCTGAACTTTTCAGAAGTGTGAAGAATAAAGCTGAAGTCCAGCAAACACAAGGCTGTTGGGATGATCTTCACAAACTTCTCAAACTTCTCTTACCATTCACAAGTTATCAGAAAAGAACTCTGCCAAGTTCAAACATTACCTGCAAAAGAAATATAATTTTATTATATTTTTCCCCAAGTGTTTTCATTGGTAATGAAAGTCAACAGCTCCAAACTGTTCCTTACAGTGGTATTTAAAACCACCCTTTAAAAAACAACACCCTAATGCTAACTAATACAAATAGGGCCCCTTACTCCAGCATAAGCAATCTGTTCAGCAGCTAAAGGTGATATCAAGGCAAAGGGATGGTTAACATTTTCATAAGAGTGACGGAAGATTCTAATGTTGATCACTCACCCGTATAAGCTTGGTGGCCAGAAAAATAAAGAATCAGCACTATTCATGCAAGCAAAGGCCTCTGAAAGTCAGAGGTAGGCAGGTGGGGAAGGGAGAGGATGACAGGATAACAGCCCTCTTTCAGACACTGACTTAAAAAGGTAGTCACTGAACAGTTCCTTTCATCAGCAGGTACTGCTTGAGTTGCTATTCCAAGTCTTTTGCTTTGCTCTCGCACTTGCACCTCAGTGTGTAGAGACTGACTGGGGCTCTGATTTTGCACATAGCAGTTCCTTAACTGGAGGGAACAGTTCCCAGCCATTGCTTAACAGGTGTAACTGCTGTTGATTGCCCCCAGAAACCAAATACATTTGTAGTTTGCAAAAAAGAAAGTACACAAATTCCAGTAACACAGGAAGTAATTACAGATCGATATGCATTCTCAGCTTAGGAATGCTTCATGTCACATAGAAAACAGTGTAGACAATGTAATGTGTGGCTTCCAGGGCATGTAAACTCAGAAAGCCATGAATACACTTGGCACTTGAACCACATGAAGGTTACATACCACCCCATAGGTAAAAATTATGCTGGTGCAGTGTGGTGGCCAAGTTGCTTGTTCAAATCTCATTTAATCAAAGTCCCTATTCTCTCAGTTTCAGTTCGGCATTTATAATTTAGGGATAATACTGGCCTACTTTATAGTTCTGTTGCCAGAATCATTGAAATAATGTATTTGAAGCATTTTGAACACTAGAGAGTGCTATATCTACGTATATTCCTAGAGCATATTTACAAACTTCTCCCCAACTTTCCTGCATCATGTGTAATTAAATTGAAATTGTATTGAGACATGATTCAGTGAACTTGCTAACATTTTAGGATGTGATATACTGATTGTCTCCTGCCCACCTAGCAGTTCGAAAGCATGTCAAAGTGCAAGTAGATAAATAGGGACCACTCCAGCGGGAAGGTAAACGGCGTTTCCGTGCACTGCTCTGGTTTGCCAGAAGCAGCTTTGTCATGCTGGCCACATGACCTGGAAGCTGTCTGCGGACAAACGGCGGCTTCCTCGGCCTATAGAGCGAGATGAGCGCTGCAACCCCAGAGTCGGACACGACTGGACCTGATGGTCAGGGGTCCCTTTACCTATACTGATTGTACTCACAAGGAAAGAGCTCAAGACATGTTTGTTTCAGCAAAGCTGTTAAGTTCATACTAACACTGCACAGCAGCGCATTGTTGCAGACTTACCTCTATGGTGATGAGTATCACTATCATCCACTCCAAACGCAAAGCATGCTTTTCACTCAAATGATTTCTCATCAAATCTGTCAGCTCTGTGCAGTGCTGGAGCTTTTCATTCACCACCTGCAATAGAGGAAATGATTCTTCAGAAATCCTTGGGTAAACAACTTGTTCAAGGTATTATCACCTAAACAGCTTATCCACTAAAAGGCTTAATGAACATACTGAAGTTTGATGAACTATATCAGAGCTGATGTTTCTATCAATGAATGCAGCAGAGCACCCAACACCATAAAGTTAGTATTAGGAATTTTGACATCTCATTGTTAGCAGATTTACTGAACAGTGGTTTACAAATATAGACCACAATGACTACATCAGCCGGAACTTTGTTCATTAATAGTTCCTAAAATTGAACAGTTTCTAAAGTTTTGGGTTTAAGTAATGGAAGATTAAGAGGGACGCGGGTGGCGCTGTGGGTAAACCACAAAGCCTAGGGCATGCCGATCAGAAGGTCAGCAGTTCGTTTCCCTGCGATGGGGTGAGCTCCTGTTGCTCGGTCCCAGCTCCTGCCAACCTAGCAGTTCGAAAGCATGTCAAGTGCAAGTAGATAAATAGGTACCGCTCCGGCGGGAAGGCAAACGGCGTTTCTGTGCGCTGCTCTGGTTCGCCAGAAGCAGATAGTCATGCTGGCCACATGACCCAGGAGCCAGCTCCCTCAGCCAATAAAGCGAGATGAGTGCTGCAACCCCAGAGTCGTCCGCGACTGGACCTAATGGTCAGGGGTCCCTTTACCTTTACCTTTAATGGAAGATGAAGGCAAAATCCAACTCAATCCAGTGCAAAGCACCAATCTGTAAAGGATTCCCATAGACTTAACAACTATAATTTCTCCCCTACATGCATGTGTGCATAAGAATGGCATAACTGCAAACCATGAAGAATGAATTGGAAATGACTGGATTCCTCTCATATCTCCATCAAACCCTCCTGTCTGTTCAATCAAGTGACAATCAAGCTCGACTGCCCTAACTGTGCAACATATTTTCAAAATAATGCCCCTTTCAAGTGCATTTTAGCAAAAAGTGCAATTTTGGACTCTTATCACCTGGAGGGCAAAAATCAGCACTTCCTCAAAACCTTGTTTACATAATACAGAGTGAAACTCTCATTAGGCTCCTAGTTCTTACCAATGGAGACCTCTTTTCAAACCAAGTACCAGCCACTTAGGAATCAGAGAAACTCACTAACGCAAGACTTGTACAGGCCTGCCAGACTTTTCACAGGCAGCTATGAAGCCACACCTATCAGCAGGGACAGCAGTTAATAGATTGTCAAAAGATTAATTGTGATAAGCAGATTAATGTCCTTTAGGAGAGAAAACCTGGCTTCATGGGAAGAACTGATCATGCTGAGGAAGACATAATAAAAATGGATGATGAGCTTGCTATATGAGAAAACTATACTGCAATTAACAAAATTAAATACAATACCAGCAAGCCAGCTCTGAGTAGGAATGGAACAAACAGGACATATTAGAAGAAGAGTTTGGATTTGATATCCCACTTTATCACTACCCGAAGGAGTCTCAAAGCAGCTAACATTCTCCTTAACCCTTCCTCCCCCACAACAAACACTCTGTGATGTGAGTGAGGCTGAGAGACTTCAGAGAAGTCCGAATAGCCCAAGGTCACCCAGCACCTGGATGTGGAGGAGCGGGGACGCGAACGCAGTTCACCAGATTACAAGTCCACCGCTCTTAACCACTACACCACACTGGAGAAAGAGAGAGAATAAGAGAATAGGATTGATTTTTGTTGTTGTTGTTTAAAATTAATGGCATGAAGCCCCCAAACCATGTAACGTTCTGCATGTACACTGCTCCATGGAAACCCTTTGCTCCCTGAAAAGCTGCTCCCAAAATTTGGTGGGCCCTCTGGAATGGCCTGTATAGAGGGTAGTATACACCCTGTGAATTGGGAAGAATCAACAACCCCCCAGCCAAAACTAGGCAGAAGTATCTTCTAACTACACTTGGGTGACTTTGAGTCAATGCCCGTATTCTTGCTCATCAACACTGAAATACTTGTACACATCAAGTGCCTTTATTTATGCCCTGCCTTTCCTCCAAGAAGCCCAAGGTGGCATACACGACAAAGATGACCAAGAAAACAGAAGAAGAAAATGGAGAAGCATGAAAAGTTTAATACTTCTTTGATGAGAACCAATCTATGAACAATTGACAAAAACTGAAGTTTTCGCTGAGGCAGGAAAGCTGGAATTGTGTGCCTACCTTAACTCTGCGATTAATGCTGAGAAACTGGCAAGTTTTATCATATAACTGTTCAAGATGCTCTCTATCCCAATAGAAATCTGGTGTCATCAGCAGGTCCGAACTCAGATTTATGCGGTGCCTGAGGAAAGGTAGGTAAATACATATATTCAGAGCAATTATGGGTGGTTGTTCCCTCCTAAATTGAGTTAATAATTCTACCTAGGTGGTTCAGATGTAATGCCAAACCATGGTTTGACACAAAATGAATAAGCACTGGAAAACTCTCAGGCCTGCACAATTCATTTTTCTATCACATGCTACAGCTGCTTCCCTGGCTTGAAGAAAAATAAAAATTTTACAGTACCAACAAAATGGCAACCTATGGTGTGGCTCACACCAGGAAAATAAGATTTTATCACAGTGAAAAGGGTATTTCAGGCTCATTTTTGTGCCAAACCATGAAGGCTATATTGGTCACTCAAAACAAAGTGATGATTTCCATATTCCTTCATGGGCTTCTTTGAGAGGAAGGGTGGACTATAAATTTAAAAAGTAAATATTAATTACTTTAAGAAGGTACAAATTTAATTAAGAAATTCACCTTATGAATCCTGTCAGTGGAAGTCCTGCAGAAGGGGTTCTGCAACAGGGCTCCCCCCATGTGCCCCCATTGGCACAGGAGAAGCCATTATTATTTTTTGAATGAACGAGTATGTTTGTTACTGAACTGCTTTTTTTCCTTGACTACACTATCCTACCTTGGGACGTGGGTGGTGCTGTGGGTTAAACCACAGAGCCTAGGGCTTGTTGATCAGAAGGTTGGTGGTTCGAATCCCCGCAATGGGGTGAGCTCCTGTTGCTCGGTCCCTGCTCCTGCCAACTTAGCAGTTTGAAAGCACGTCAAAGTGCAAGTAGATAAATAGGTACCGCTCCGGCGGGAAGGTAAACGGGGTTTCTGTGCGCTGCTCTGGTTCGCCAGAAGCGGCTTAGTCATGCTGGCCACATAACCCGGAAGCTGTACGCCGGCTCCCTCGGCCAATAAAGCGAGATGAGCGCCGCAACCCCAGAGTCGTCCGCGACTGGACCTAATGGTCGGGTCCCTTTACCCTTTTTACACTATTTTACCAATAAGATCTGGAAACAATCCTGCTCTCTGGTTAAGACCTGTTCCTGCAGCAGGACTTCTCATGATTAGTACTTCCCAGTGGTACTTCTAAATCCTTATGATTAAAGGATTTAGGACTTATCTCCCATCTCTAAACAAAAAGAGATTCCCTGCTCTCAGCAAGCTGATCTAAGCTTTATTTACAGTTACCCGTCACAAATCATATAGGTCTGTAACAGACATTCCTAGAAACAGGATTTGGGGAAAATACAGAACTTGTCAAGGTTATAAAAGATATACTTGCTTATGCTCTTATCACATAAATGCAGCTGCAGCGTACACTGTAGCTCTTAAAAACTTTTATAATAAATCCATGTTATTCAATAGGATTTCCATTCAGCTGAAGATTCTAAGTTTCATGTTTAATAAACACCAATTAACAGGGTACGTATTTCCAAGTGTTCAGACAATATGGTGCTAATTGGGGAGTGTAGAAAGAGACATAACTGCATTGTGCTCTTCCACTGTATTTAGCATTTTTGTTTCTAATCCTTGGTGTCCTAAATTGATCCACCCCTTGCAATTGGTAGGCTTGACCTTGGGTGTGAGCTTAGGGTATCTTTAAAAAAATGATGCTAGATTTCAATAGGCAATTTCGCTTCTCAAAAGGGAACCAATAACTGTGTTGGTAGCAAAGGCAGGGTGTAGAAAATGAAGGTGGCTGGAAGTGAAGGATCAAAATATATTGTAAACTGCTTCAGGATGCATTATGGAAAGCAATTTATAAATGAAATAAATAACAATGAAGTGTCCTGGGAATTGTTAAGTTTCCTTGTTTTAATGAAGATACCTCAACGCAAATAATTCCCCAATTTTCTGCATCACATCAGCATGAGAGAGCTTCACCTTCCTTCTTGACTTTAGTATCTGTTAAAAAGATAGTAGTGAGACATTAAGAACAAATATATGTTGCAAATAGCTCAATTTAATAATAGTACGTAAGACCAATGAAGTAGTGAATACCTCAGGTATTGACTGGATAGATTCTACAAAATTATCCAATGATGCTTCCCAAATTGCCAGTTTCACTACATTAGGGAAAAGTACAAGAGATTTATTATTCATGTTCACTACCCTTTAATGTTTTCACAAAACCAAATCCCTACTTTCAATTACTTTTTTTCCGTCTATAGGACACCCCCAAGTATAATGACCCCCCCCCATTTTTGGGGACTCAATTTTAGGAAAATGAGGGGAGATGGCCCAAAGTTGTTGGCCCCCTCCCCCCATGCAGCTGCGGGCAGAAAACACTGCCCTAGATCATTTCCTGTGTGTGCAGTGGCATCGGCGGAAGTTGCGCTCCTGCCAGCCATCCGGTTGGCGGGAGTGCAACCTCCCCTGATGCTACCGCATGTGGAAAACGACCCAGGTAGCGCCCGCTGCATGCAGCAGCATTGGGGGAAGTTGCACTCCCGCCAACGAGCTGGCTGGCAACGCACAGCTTCTCTCCCCCCACCCCCACGCAGCTGCGGGCAGGAAACACCCCCCAGATCACTCACTACAGCATCGGTGGAAGCCGCGCTCCCGCCAACCGGCTGGTGGCACACCGCTCCCCCCCGCCCGCCACTATCTTTGTACTGGACAACCCCAATTTTTGGACATGATTTTTGAGTCAAAAAACCTCGTCCAATACATGGAAAAATATGGCATATGATGTATTCACAAGGAAGCTAAAAAATGCATGCTTGAGGGCCAAAACAGATGTCAGGTGGGAGACTTGCAATCAGACTTCCCAGTTGTTGGGAGTTAAAAACAAAATTTAAAACAGTAATGGAGTAGGGGTGTCCAGGTTTGGTTCTAGAAGTGACAGCAGGTAACAGGTGCTAAACTCCCAGTTTAAATCCTCCCCACCACAAATTATTAGCCTTCGGCTACTTCCTGCAAAGCTGAATTGCTTTTTGTGGCACTGAACTCCAGAAGTAACTCAAGAAATTGCTTATCATTTGAATCTGATATCAAGAAGGAATTGTCCAAAATAGACAAAGCAACACACATTTTAAGGATACTATCAGTGTACCTCTGCAATGATCTCTGAAGTTCACTTCTCAAGTTCTTTGCATCATGCTGAAGTAATACTACTTTACATAACTTATCTCTAGTGCACGTTCCCAAGCTTCCCTCACAAAAACATTTTAAGTAACACTTTGGGGGGGGGGGATTTTCGCAGCACATGCTACACATCCCAAATTCTGATGCAAAATGCTGCTTAGAAAGCCTGATGCAATATATCACTTACCAGAAAGGCAAAGAGCATTTGAAAAAGCAAACTTCTCTAGAGTAACTTCATCAGGATCTAGTTCTGAATTTATCAGGATTTCTCCTCTATGAAGCTTTGACTGCGCTCTGTAAAGAGCAAGATGAATACTTTAATTGACCACAAGCACCAAAACAGAATAAGCCTAGTAGAAATCCATGACACACAGGAACTAGCTATACTATAAGTTAAAAATAATAATAAATCAGAGCACCTAAAAACATGCTTAGTTCCCGTCACAGATAATTGAAGAAAACTTCAGACTTGTTGAGCTTCTTTTTCAAACAAGAAAAACAATTCACCTGAACAGAAAGTTTCAAAAGCTGCTTAGCAAGTTACCGGTATTTGGGGAATTTTTTTTTAAGGGCCGAGTATACAGGTATATGCTGGCCTGACTGAGGTGATAGAACTCTCAGTGGCCCATTGCAATTCCTTTCTGAGGATAAGGTCAGTTGCATCCTTCATTACTTTCTCTTAACAGTTAGTGCAGGTGATTCTTAAGGTTCATTTATCTTGGAATGAGTGTCAGTTGGTGCAGATTGAAGATACTGGTTTGATGTGTGGAATCGCTTGCTGATCCATGCCCCTTGTGGCTTATGAAGTCTAGCAGAGAGGGGACAGCTAGTAGGGCCAATGAAGTTGTTAATACCTCATTACGAGAGGCAGTGGTCCCCAGTTCCCTAAAGGTTTTTATTATTATTTAAGTAATAATATTATTTGTGCTCCCTGTCTCAAAGATGGCAATGGCAATACTTTCTTACTTTGCAAAGGAATTGCAAATGCAGCTTTCTTACAAAGATTATGGGAGGTCTAAACAAGCTGGCAGAGCAGTGTAAATATTTAGCAATGATTTCAGGAAACAAATATATGCAAGAAGCTAAATTGCACAGAAACTAGCACTTGATGACATACAAACACTTACTCTCCTAATCTGTAGTTCATCTCTTCATTTTCCCAGTGAACAAGTGCAACTTCGTATGGCTGAATTTCATGCCTTTCCAGCATTTGCATGATGCTCTTCATCTAGAAAAGACCCTGCATATTGAAATTGCTGACAAATGCTAGGAAGTCATCATATAAACCTGCAGGCTAATAGTCATGGTGCCTTCAGCCAGTATTGAAATACCATGGAGAGGGAGGGTGGAACTGCACATCACAAGGAAAGCAACTCCAGCTTTTCCTCACAATGCAAATACAGGGGCAGAGAGAAGAGTAGAAGAGTACTTACAAGGGAGAATTGACCTAGGAGAGGAGATGCTTCACACTTCCCATCTCTCAATCCCTTCCCATCTCTCAGTCCCTCCCCCAGAAATTGTCTCAGACAGTTTTTGTTTTTTCTTAATCTGGGCTCTGAAACTGGAAGCAAGCCCATTAGAAGAATAAACGTTAAAAAGAGGAGGGTGTGCGAAGGAAGGCTAAAATGGTAGGTGTGAGAGAGGTTAAGCATCCCTGCCTCCTACTTTCCCCCTACAAGCAACCTCTGACACCACACTTCTGTTACTTTGCTAGGCGCAGATGTGGGAATCTGTGTGCGCAAAGGCAAAATGTAACTCCTCTCAGTCTGGCTCTACTTTGCACATGGCCACGACCCATAGTATCTTCTGTCACATCTCATTGATTTCCTACAATTTTCTACACTGACAACATTGTCTTTATTCTCAAATAACAACTTGCAGAAATACATCATTGTGAATAACTTACCGGTAGTTTAAAAATAATAATAAAAGCATCAAAAGACATGGGACAAAAACTCCCACTGCCCTTCATATACATTTTTAAAAAAAACAAACTGAAAAATTAGACTGTAAAATGTAAAAAGATACATTAGTAGCATTTGCTAAATCTACACTTAAAATCCAGCCAAACCATTTTATTTTGTGGAACTGCAAAGACCAATGGAGTTTACCTCATAAAATATGGCTTCCACTTACTGTTTTTTCTTCAACATTCCAGAACACAACAGATCCTTCCCTGTATGAACAGAATTCCAATGTGGTGTTAGCAGCACAGATTATGTTTCATGCTTACATGTGTATTTCTTGGCAAGAAGAAATACTCTATTCTAGATAAGGATGGAGAAGAATTTAGTTTGGTCCACTTTAAGTGAACTGACATAATTCACACCCAATCAAAACAAAATTCTACTTTAAGAGTTTATACTTCTCCAAATTTAGTGGCAATACTTGGCTCAGAAACATACAGATGCATACACTGAGGGGAAAATACATATTTAAATAATATTTTGTGATTAAAAATTAAGTACATACCATATTTTTCGCTCCATAAGATGCACTTTTTCCCTCCTAAAAAGGGGAAATGTTGGTGCGCCTTATGGAGCGAAGGCTCCCCGTCAAGCAAGCAGGGGGCAGCAGTGGAGATGTTGCTGGATCCTCCCTGCACCTCCGTTCGCAGAAACATGCTTGTTTTTGCGAATGGAGGCTGCGGGGAGGATCCAGCAGCATCTACTCCGCTCCCCGCTGTCTCCCCCGCCCCTGCCAACACCGGTGAAAGGGGGGGGAGAAAGGGGAAGGCCGATAGCGATGCTGTTGGGCTTCCACTTTCTCTGCCGCCGCTGCTGCCTCCTCTGCTTCCCCTCCAGCGCCCACCTCCCAGCCTTTTAGAGGAGGGAAACCAGAAAAATATTTTTTTCTGGTTTTCTGCCTCTAAAAACTAAGTGCGTCTTGCAGTCTGGTGCGTGTTATGGACCGAAAAATATGGTAAATACAATTTTTACTGGACTTTTAAAAAACCCAGAAACAGGATGGAATCAATTTATGACTGTACGGATGTGAAACTGACGCTGACTGAAAATAGAAGAAGTGTGCATGCACACGAAAGCTCATACCAAGAACAAACTTAGTTGGTCTCTAAGGTGCTACTGGAAGGAATTTTTTATTTTATTTTGTTTTGACTATGGCAGACCAACACGGCTACCTACCTGTAACTGAAAATAGACTGTTAATCCTACAGTCCTCAACTCATCCAAAATTTTAAATCTTAGTTATCTGGCTTCAAGTGATCAATTAACCAATTACTATGGTGATAGTGTGTTTATGAGGTTTCGGAAAATATTTAATAGCTTTAAAAAAACTTTTAAATGGTCACAATTATTTATTCTCAAAAAAATAAATAAATACAAAGATCACAGAGGCTAGCCATCATATAGTACAATTCTATAAACATCTGAAAAGGCATGAAATTACATTTGTCAGTCCCTGCCCCTGTACTCATTGAGAATTACTCTGTGGAGTTTGTGTATAGCTGACAGCCTTAGGGAAGATTGCAGCCTTTAAGTGCCGCCACCCCAGCCCCCTTCATTACAGCAAAGAGGGAGGGGGAAAGATCTGCAGTTGCTTGGGGGTTAAGGCCTTTTGAAGCCCAAGTCCCAGAGTTGCTATCAAGCTAAGCAATAAAACCTATCATTTTAATTTGTGTTACAATAAATTAGTTCACATGCACTTTATTGTTGGGCATTACCTACCTGAAGAAAAAAACTATTCCAGGATCATATTCTTTCGCTGAGTTTTCTGTACCAATCACCAAAACGTTTGCTGCATCTTGTTTACAAGAAAGCAGATTTGGAATCATATTCTGAGACACAAAAACAGCTTTTAAAACCCTGTAAAACATTTACCCTACAACCCCACTGAGAACTGTGGTGATTACATCTAAGTAAAACTACAGGGTTGCATTGCATGTGCCCATTTAATATAGTCCTATTTCAGAAGCTTTGAAATGTTAAAGGTCCCACTTGCTGATGTGGGGAGAGAGAGAGATTTGGCCTGCTTGAGTCCATAACAGTTCCTAGTATACTGAAAACAGAATTAGGGGTTTGAAGTACTCATACAGCTCCACACCTAAGCCTCAAGCCCTTTAGCACTATATAACACATCAGAGGAAGTTTGCAGTACAGCGCTTCCAAAAGCATTACAGAATTCATGCTCTAGGCTGGCTGGAGGTGTGACTAGGAGTACTTCTATTGCATGCAGAATACACATGGCAATTTTTCCTTTTCACTTACACATGTGTACAAGTGCTATTTTCAGATTAAAGATCTACAGGCATTGATGAAAAGAAATGCTGTCAATATCTGCAAATAAAAGTATGTTCAACAGTGGTATTGTTTTGCCCTCTGATCTAGAGTGACAATTTATGGTCAATTTAAGAACCAATAAGCCGTTATACAAGGCCCTTCCTCTGTTTACTCATGTAATAAATACATGGCATATCACCGTATTACTTTATAATGCTTGTCTACCAAATTGCTCTTATGAATTTAAACAGCTCAGTAAAAATATCAGAAAATATACAAGAAAGTGGAGGGGATTACCACACAAAAAACAGGTCATGGGAAAATATTATGCCAATGTGCTTCTAAGTATTTAAAGTGTTTATTTCATTTCATAGCTTTATAAAGATTAAACAGGTACGTTTTTTGGTGCAGTAGCAGCTAAGCCACATTACAGCATGCAATGGAGCATGTTTCAAGATGCATTTCTGTTCAGAAAGTTTTGAAAGAGAATTTTACAAGGTGCTAATCATCATTCCACAGATAAGTTGATATAAACACTGCAGTTTTATTACTAAGAGGAACTATGTTCCATGCATTCAACAGAAGAGGGGCAAACTGTTCAGAGGTCTACCTCTAGGTAATGTTGTTATTTCAACATAGCCATATGACGTCAGATCATGGCATAGGGTACCAAGATTATATTCTTCTGCTGTTGCAAAGGCTGTGCACTGCATCAGATCCTGTGCCAAAGGAACAAAGTTTAGTTTAAGAAAACAATCAAGTGATATATTTAGAGGACATTTATTTGGCTTATTCACCAGCACCGTGATGAGTACACTCGACTGTTCTATGACCCCTGGTATCAAAATGCATATGTCACACAAATACTAGGAGAGCTATTCTAGCATTTTGCTAATAGGTAAAATCACTGTGCTTCACAAATCCTAGAATTAAGATTCAAACTACAAGCCTTTAATGAATACCATGGTATAAGATTCCATGTGTAAGATATTGCAATAGGCTTATTCATTCATTTTGCCTGTTTAACAAGACCCAGAGCAGGCCCTCTGGAAGCATCCTGGAGTTTGCAGGGGTGTAGAGATGCAAAAGACTCAAATGCAATATGGCTATGATCCTATACAAACTTAGTTGGGTGCAAGCCCAACAGATTTTGTAGGATTCAATTCCAAATAAATAAAACCAGGCTGCAAGTGAAGTACTTGAGTAAATTACTGCCCAAACGTTTTATCCCCTTCCTTCTCTCCCCTTAAAAAGGCATTATAAAGATTACTCTCATTTTCTGTAACTGGAATAAAGTATTTTTTAAATTAACTTCAACACTTCATAAAATCTAAAAAATGTGTGACTGACAAGTATTTTGTTATCTGGTGTGTGACAAGATTAACACTTGCCCTTGCAAAAAATTCCAACATTAACATCCAGCAGGTGGTGCTCTGCATCAAAGAAAGACAATTTTGTAACTCCAAATGTTTTTATGTATTATAGTCTGAGTCAGTGCAATCTCTGGCACAAGATTTTACCATGTGGCAGATTTCACTGAAGTAACCTACCCTTTCACCATGTCTGACACTTTGCCCTGTATTTTTGAGATGGAAAGAAACCACAGCAACAGAAAAAGGTGTCTGCAAAACATTTATTTGTGTGTAATTACAACCCCCCAAATGTTTTGGATGTTTAAAACATCAGTGTTTTCAGAAACCAACCTGCATTTCAATGACATGGAAACTTAAGAGCATCTTCCACACAGCATAACATCTGAAGAAGTGTGCATGCACACGAAAGCTCATACCAGGAACAAACTCAGTTGGTCTCTAAGGTGCTACTAGAAAGAATTTTCGATTTTGTTTTGACTATGGCAGACCAACACGGCTACCCACCTGTAACAGCATAACATGTACACACACACCTCCCAACGGTTGTCGCAATGTAACTTGACTAGGAGCATCACGAGTTACACAGAAATTTCACCCTATATAACAATTATGAAAACAAAATGATGCTCTTTGGGCGAGGGAGCAAAAAAAGAACCTACCTAAGGCCAGTGCTTTCCCCCCGGGGGTACACAAGGGTACGCATACCCCTAAACATTTTGTAAATCTTTGTACTTTTGTCCATTTACTGTATTTCCCCTGATTTGAACTATAAAATGGTGATTTTCTTGAGTCAAAATGAGAGTACCCCTAAACATTTTTTAAAGAAAAAAAGTACTTCCTAAGGGCAAAAAAAAAAAAGATGGCAAGCTCTGGGTGAAACATTTTTATAAAAAGGTGCTTGATTTGGAAAGAATGGTGGTTTTCTTTTATTTCTGGATGGGGTGCCTGTATTCTTCAGTTTCTGTATTGAGGATACTTGCAAGGGAGGTGGGGTAGGCAGTGTAGCTTCTAAATAGGAAAGTACAGGGACTCCAGCCTGGGAAGAAGCCTTCTGCCTGATGAAAGCCCTTCTCTTTATTTGAGGCAGGAGAGGTTTGGTGGAAAGATAAAAGGATTCTTGCCTGTGCTCAGAGTCACTTTTTGCACATTTCAGTTGACTTGTAAAAAATATTGTCAGGTATCAATTCCAGCTACAATTCTCATACCTATTTCACAATGTGGCTCACTGCAGATGTTTAAAAAAGGAATGGTTTAGACCAGGGGTCAGCAAAGTTTATCTTGCCTGGGCAGGATCGGTCCTGCGGAGATCCCTCCGTGGGTCAAATCGCGTGTGTGCGATTTTCGGACTCTGCGTCTGCGCAGATACTATTTTCAGTATCGCGGAAGCAAGTCCCCACGCCATGCTGTGCCGGTTTAGCGCAGGGCGCGAGCGGGCAACTCAGTTTGGGGGCGGCTTGTGGGCCGGTCAAATGACCTCCATGGGCCGCTTCCGACCCATGGGCCTTAGGTTGCTGACCCCTGGTTTAGACTGAGACTAGAAAAGTAACCATAGCTTATTGTTAGTCTATATTGATACCATCTGCAAGCCAGCTAGGGTTTTCAGACCTGTGCTCTACAGTGCAGCAGTGGCTAAACTGCTTTGGCCCAAGGGCTGCATTGATGGTCAACCATCCCTCTAAGGGTATACGCCAGTGGCGTGCATAGCTGATATATTCACATTTGTATACGCACACTCTAAACATACCCCTCACCCCACACACACACACACATTCACAACGCACATACATACTCTCACTAGACATGATGGTCTCTTGTCTCTCTCTGGCATATATGCATTCAAACACTCTCACATACAAACACATGCACACACAGGTGCAGTCACATAACCAACATTTCCATGTCTGTCCACTCCAGGTGGCTGAAAACACTGCCTTTTACTTTGCAAAGTAAGCAGCTGTATTTCTCCATCCCACTTCAGCGCTGGAATGAAGGTAGGTAGAAATGCTGCCTTTTACTCTTAAACAGCAGGCAGGGGGGTATCTCTGATGTTAGAAGAGCTTTCTGCCTGCTCTTTATAGATAATTTCTAGAGAGCAGCCAGCCCACTTTACCCATAGATTTCAGAGGGGCTCTCTATAACTGCCAGTCAGCCAATCAGTATTTATAGCAAGCCTCTTTGGAGACATGCTCCAAGGAGCAATCAGCTGCTTGGTGCTTTAAGTACATCTTCAAAGGAGGTTGCCAAATCCACCAATCAGTTGATTGGCAGATACAGCAACCTCCTTTCAGATTTAATAGGTACCAATCACCTGATGTCATTATGAAACCAGGTGACTGACAGGTGGGTGCTCCTGCCCACCTGTCCAAGTTGGCCTGCAGGGACTGGGGGAATTAGGAATCCAGATCACCATCCAGATTCAGTTCCCTATCCCTGAAGCACTTGCTTGCTGAGTATATTTAAATGCCACATCTATTCAAATACTGGTTTTCTTTTCACAATTTAAGCAGGTTCATGTTTGTTCAATCTAGGGTTTTTATCATGCATTTTAAGTGAATATTATTTTCAATTCACAGAGGTTCTTAAACTATGCCTAACAAGCCCCCTCACACCCAAACTGATGCAACATATCTTCAACAGCACTCAACCACTAAGGCAGCAATGAAAATAGAAGTAACATGACAAGAGCCATAGGGACTTCAGTAAAAAGAAAACAAAACCTCATCTTTGTGCATGAATGCTCTTCCTTAGACTGCAGTCATCAACATAGCTGAAGTTGGGGAACTGGGTCAAGAAAGAGTTCATGCTTTCATGGGCTGGCCCACCCTGTACTGTTAGAAAGACAGGAGTTTTCTCATTCCTGCATAATACTTGTTATGAAACATTATTCTGGTCTTCATAACCCTTCAGTGTTATAAGTACTACACTTCAAAGTTTTAATACTTTACCTCAGTTTCAGACAGTAGTGGCAGATTAGATCTAGATGGCTGCTTGGTCCTCGATGCTTTTGGTAGCCTTTTAGCTGGCAAAATATGTTGATTTGGCATAATTTTACTAGTTGATAAAACTGAATAATGTCTGTTTGGTATATCTGTAAATTTTCTCATACACTTTGCATTGTGCTTGAAACTTGTGTTAAGAGCACAAAATTGTTCCCTGTGTGGAGGACAAACATGCATACTCAAATAATTCACAGTCTTTGCTGCAGTAGGAACATTAGCTTGTGGTCTCTGCCATTCCTTGGCTTGCACACAAAGCCTGCTTAAGCAAGAAGTTGTTGCCTCTGGAATGCACATACTGATGGATCTACACGCTAATAAAGAATTGCTTGACACCCCTTGAAGATGGTTGCTTGGTGCTGAAAGCCCATATTTATGCAAGTGTTGGCAGTGGCTTGTTTTGTGTGAAGATCTAGCCAGGAATCTCAGTAGTCTAGTTGCCATCTTTTCACTATGTCCTGAATGAGAGAGTTATAGTGCGTCAACTTTCTGAAAAGGAGCAATATTTATCATTTTATAAAAACAGTTCTGCACTACAGCAAGTCAATCACATCAATAATAGGGCTCGTTCTGCATTCATAGGCTCAGCTTCAAATGAAGCAAGCAAGGAAGACTGCAGCAATACATTTACTTTACCCACTACAGCAACATAATAGCCAAACACGGGGTCAGATCAGAATATTCTCATCAAAACATGTTTTCAAACATATTAAAGTTTGGTTAACAGCAAACAGGGAGATGCATCTTTCTCCCTTGTAGCATAACTTTAACCAGCCAAAGGCAAATAGTGCAGTCTATACTCAACAGAATCTATGAGTCAGCCAATGACTAAAACAGTGATAGTTCAGTTTCACCAACTATGGAGTAGGATAGCCTAATAAATTAGACACATCATACACTGAAACACATTGAATAGCATGGTACTCGACTGAGTAAGGTCAAAATGTATTTCTTAGACCCTAGGTTCTTAGATTGTGATGTGGCATAGGGCACCTGAAGGAAAAATATTTGGGGATGGCCCTACAGTAGCTGGGGTCCACCAGTGAAGGTTTGGCATTTCAGTCACCTCTGCCTTCAAGCAGATGGCACAACTTTGCTGTGGGGTGTGAGGAGGAGATGAAATTATAGGGACACTATATATGACACTTTCCACTTCTTCTCATCCCTGCAGGTGAGAATTGGCACTACAGCTGTGCTCAATGTACAGATGGAGGAGCTACTGCCATATTATCTAGCTTCAGGCCACATAAACACAGCTGCGTGAAAGAACTAGGCACTCCCCTGCGAAAAGATTGTCAGCGCTGAGCTGGGTGGAATGGAATTAATTGAGAAGCAGAACCCCAGTTCCAAGAGCTTGAGAAGTGCTGCCTTAATGGTCTATCTTGCATCTGACTGTGACTCACATGATCGTTCCCCCTACAAGTGCCGGATATCTCAACACGGGTCCAATCTTTCATTCACTGCAGAATTTTCTCCCTCAGGCCAGGCCATTCCTGCACCAATCATATTAGTATTATTTGGATCAGAAAAAGATGGACTCCGGCCCCCCCAGGAACTACAGGAAACATGACAAATGACCAGGAATCATGAGAGCTGTAGGGCCTCAGTATCTTCCCAGGCTCCAGCCTTGCCCTGAAACCCTCCCTTACAGCGACAGCGCCCCGATGACAGGTGACATTAAGGGTGAAACCCACACCGCTTCCCGCATTCATGCTAGACGTACGCTAAGGGGCCCCCAGACCGCCTCCATTCATCCCACTAAAAAGAACGGGAGGCTGCGGGGAACCATATTTAGAGCGCAAGAGGCGACCCGCCGCAGGTGAACCTCACAGTATCCAATTAGGACGTTTTAAGCGGGTGCAGGAGGAATGACCCCCCCCTCCCCTCGCACTCTGCCCCATGCGCGCGCCCCAAACACCATCCAATCAGAGGGAGACCCAGTTCCACGCGCAGGAGCCTTTTACCAACCTGGCGCCGAAGCACGAGGTGGGAGGAGGACCCGCTCTCTCCACGGAGGGCCGGCGGAGCCACAGGATCAGCCCCGCCCCCTCCGTCTGTGCGGTTGACGCGCGACGTCATATTCGCCGCCCAAGAGCGCCGATGAAGGTCGCCAACGCCTCCTACTGAGGAGGCGATTAGCCCAAGGCCTTACGTTTCGTTTTACTGTTTATGCCTCCGCCCGCCCTCCTTTACCGAAGGAGCCCCTCCTCCCAGCCGCCGACCAATGGGAACAGGCGTTGCTTGGGAAAGCGCGCAGCTGCGCCGGGTGGCGCCACAATGAGCAAAATGGCGGCGCCGACGGCAACGTTGCCGCCTCAGCTCGCGGGCAAGTTCAAGGGGTGCGTCCCGTCTCCGCCGCTTTATCGGGGGCTCTGAGAATGGGTGGGCCAGGGGTGAACCGTTGGCCACTCGCGGGGAGGCTGTAGCTGTAGAGTACCAGGGGACAAGGGTAGGGATCTGTGTCCGGGTCTCTTCCCCTCCCCGCTCGGAGAGCCGGGGCGGCTGAAAACGCGGCAGTCTAGTGAGCCTCTGTTTTCCCATTTCTGCTCTTCTTCCTCCGAGCTCCACTTCGCTTTGCACGGAAAGCCGGCTTCCAGATTCGGAGCTGCCCCCGCGAATTATTTGCGAGTGTGGCACTTGCGGTCTCAGAGGGGTGCCTGTTCCCCGCACTTTGAACCACTTCTGGTTGGGAAAGGGAGGTTTCGCAACAGAAGCCAGGAACACAGTGGCCTTTTTCGGCTATCAGTGGGTGGTTGGGTTCCGCTCCAACCCTCGTGCTTCGAGTATTCACGTCTTCCCTGCTCCTGCAAATCACTCGGTGGTTTGCTAAACCAAGTTATCCATTACGTCGCAACAAAGCATAAGCCATACGTGTCTCTGAGCCAGAATTAGAAGTGAGTTTCCAGTTCAGGCTTGAGGCAAAACCAGGAAGTTAAGTAAGAGGAACAGAGGGTATGTGAAGCTAAGCTTGAGATGTCCAAATCATGATTTGAGCAGTGTCTTTGACACAGGGCTATTTAATCAATGTTTGTATTCTCGCGTATTTACATTTACATAATTTTAACGATGCAGTTTTATTTGACACAGAACCTGTGGGCTGCATGCTGCTTGCCATTGGGGGGCGCGCTGGGTGGGGGCGGGTAGTGAGGCCAAAATTTGACACACAACACAACCCTCTGGCAGGGGCCTAGAGCCCTGTCATCTCCTTCCCAAAGCTGGGAAGTGCTAACTAGGCTTTGGGAATGAGGCATGAGAGCTCTAGGACTCTGTCAGAGCCCTCATGCCTCCTTCCCAAAGCCAAGCGCCTCCTTACCTGGCTTTGGGAAGGCAGTGCAAGGGCTTGGGGGGGGGGTGTCAAGACGATACTTGTGGTCCCTTCCAACTGTACAATTCTATGAAAACCAGTTTTAAAAATATGTTTTATCTACTGTGAAACCTAGCAATAGGACTTAAATTGCCATTGATTAACAAATCATACATTTTCTTACTATTCTAGACAATAATTCAGATGTACTGACATCAGAAACAAGGCATTGTCTTTCCCTCCCTCTCCTCGTTTTTTTTGAAGAGAACTAAGTTGTTTATTTAATAGTAAAGAAATAATAATAATAACAATAATAACAATAATAAATAATAATAATAAATAATAATAATAATAAATAATTAATAATAATATGGTGCCCATCAGACTGGGTAACTACTCTAGGCAGCTTCCAACAAATTAAATGAATGTTTGAAGACTGACATTTTGGTTTTAAGATAAAGATTATTAAAAGTGTTAGCCAGAATCTTAAATATCCTTTAGATATGAATTTGAATATTTAGCTTATTTTACTAAGTTCTTACTGGTCTGGGACATGGTTTAAGGAAGTTGCTGTGTACATATGAAGATGAAGTGTAACTGTAATAATCCATCCTTTATTTTCCATGGTAAACTGTGAGATTAAGACCACAAAATTTTTTTCCTGCAAGTCTGGACACTTGGAAGTAATATTTCTGCTTAATTTTCATATTTGGAATCAGTGTATTGCTTAGGACTGCATATCAGTTGGGCAAAATCTTAATGGCTTCAATGATAATGTTTCAGTGTGAAAAATACTGTGTTTGCATTGAGATGTGGTGTGTAGGGGTATGAGAGGTTTAGAAAAAGGCTGTGTTTAGACATGATAAACCATAGTTCATTGTGTATAAGTATAATAGGCCTGGGCTCCTTCCCTCTGCTCTATCTCCTCCAGAGCCACAAGGTGATGGGAAGCTTTCACTTCCAATTTCAATTTTTTACAGTTTAGGTATTACATTTGAACCATAAATTGTGGTTAATCTTAAATATGGCATGTTTCAAACAAAGTTTAACCAGTTACAAGTAGGTAGCCATGTTGGTCTGCCATAGTCAAAACAAAACAAACAAACAAAAAATTCCTTCCAGTAGCACCTTAGAGACCAACTAAGTTTGTTCTTGGTATGAGCTTTTGTGTGCATGCACACTTCTTCAGATGTCAAGTTCAAGCAAGAAGATGAGCAGTAGTTAATTGAAAATGGAAGTAAAATTTTCCAAGCTTGTCTTCTTATCTACAACAGGGAGGGAAGGAGTATGCAAGCCTGGGAGGAGGTGAGGCTCACTTTGTGAGCCAATATAATTATGGGTTATCATGATATCTGAACACAGCAGTCTTCTCCTTCTGTGTAGAAATTAACTTTAATAAAGTTGTCTGGTGGTGATTCTGATGGTGATGGAAGTAGCTATTTACAAGCCTAAAACAATATTGTTTTGTTCTTTATAGATCCTTTGCATATAATACAATTAAAGATAGGCTGCCTCTAATCCTGACTAAAGTTGTTGATACTCTGCATCGACACAGAAATGAATTCTTTGAAGAACATGGAGAAGTAAGAAATTGCTGCATTTTATTCTTTCTCTTTCAATGCTGTTCTCTTAAAAACCTTAAGCAAATCTAACTTTGTGTAATTATTTCTACATGCTTAAGGAAATATTTTTCTGCTTCCATAAGAACATACAAAGAGCCTTGCTAGCTCAAACTAAAGAGCCAGTATCCTCAGTGGCCCATGCATTTGTCTCAGTTCTCCATTCAAGCCTTTTCAGCTAGTGGCCATCATCACATCTTTTGGCAGTGAATTACATAAATTATTCCTTGTGTGACCAAGTACTTTTCTGTCCTGAATCTGCTGCCATCTGTTTAACTGGATGACCCCAATTTCTAGAATTCTCTGTCCACTTTTCCCATGCCATGCATAATTTTATAAACCTGTAACGTCTCAGTCACCCTAGGCCCTGAGGCCACAAGTTGCTTACCTATGGACTAAAGCATTTGGTTGTCATGTTTGACACTTGAGTTCTGGAGTTGCACTTTCGATTGGAATTTTATTCCAGATCCACAGTTTATTGAAAAACGTAACTTTATGAACAAAACACATTCAGATTGAAAACATTTGTTTATCACTTCATTTTCTCTTAATTTTAGAAAGGTATTGAATCAGAGAAGAAAGCTATAGCCTATCTCTCCAGGTTACGGAATGAGCTGCAGACAGACAAACCGCTGATTGCCTTGAATGATAACCTTCCTGACACCACTCTCTGGAACCAATGCTTAGAATATCATCAAAGTTTATCAGATGAACCACCAAGCTGGTTTCAGTCTCCTTGGCTATATACAGAGTGTTATATGTATCGTAGAATCCATGAGGCACTCACTCAGAAGTAAGCGTGTGTGATGTTTACTGTTGTATGGTTTCCGTCTGTGGGATGGGGAATTGGGGAATAAAGTTCAAGCTTAAGGTAAAACAGAAAAGAACTCAATCTTAAGTGCCAGCTGTTTTCCTTTTTTTATTACTTCTCCTGACTACTAGTCAGCAACAGAGTAATAGTTGCCTCTTGCATCTGGCACAAAGAGCCAGAGCAACATAGCAGCAGCTTGGGTAAATAAACACCACCCTATGAGGGACTCCAACAGCCATTTCTGGGCTTCGTTTATTTCCTCTGAAACCTGCTATGTGGTGCACAGATCAACAGCAGAGTGCCAGTCTGAAGACTGGGGAAGGTGAAGTGCACACGAAAGCTCATACCAAGAACAAACTTAGTTGGTCTCTAAGGTGCTACTGGAAGGAATTTTTATTTTTTATTTTTTATATTGTTCCTTCCTAGTGACTCTTGTCTGTTTCATGCATTTTAAATATTTTCTAATCCACCTCAAAACCTAATTTAGTAGGTATAGTATAACTACAAGTTGGAATTTTAGTTTCACTTCTTGCTACAAATTTTGAAGTCCTTGTAATTCTCTTCTTCCTTTGCTTTCTGATTAATGATAGACCTGTAAAGTGATTTGTTCACTTTAGCCAACAGTTTAATTGAATGAAATGAAAACTGTTGACTACTGTACTTGCTTTTTTGAACCCCACCCATAGAAAAACAGCAATCAAATGGGGAAAAAATCAATTGAAAAATACTGTAAAGTTAATAAGATGTGTTAAGAATAATTATATTAATTTACGTAACTTATAACCCACTTTCACAGCTTATACAGTGCCTCAGGATATAGTAGTTACCAAAATCTGGAGTACAGATTGCATGTGGAGTCCTATCAGATGACATTGAAATGATGAGGAAAAAATTGTTAACATTATTTTCTCCTGTTCCTGGAAGGATGAAGGAATACCTTGTTTCTTGGGAAGAAAAAAATGTAAAGTTTGTTTCAATTTTGAAACCATTCTGTGTTTCATAATTACAATGATTATTTGTTATATATTGTTGCTTAGAATTGTTTCTCTATGAAAGGTCATATAAGCTCATTAAAATGTTAAGAAATGTGTGCTTTGCTTATGAATTAATTATTTTAAATAACAAATAACATTTTATATTGAACAACTTCAGATATTTGATTTCTGTATTTCTGTCATTTTTATTAGAAAGGGGCCATGTGTGTTAATAAGGGAGGGAAGAAATATGAAATATTCCTGGTATATTTATAACTCAAGCTATTGTTTCCTTCTCATGTATTCGTGTACTACAACCAAACCACTGGTCAGAGTTGGGTGATAGGGAACAACTGCAGCTCAGTAATAGAGCATCTGCTTATCATGCAGAAGCTCCCAGTTTCAATCCCTGGCATTTCCATGTAGGGATGGGAATTTTCTGTATGAAAACCCTGAAGAGCTGCTGCCAGTCAGTGTAGACAGTAGTGAACTACATTGGACCAATACAAAAGGCAGCTTCTGATTTTATTTATTTGTTGCATGTATCTTATTTGATAAATATGAACTCCAGATTAAACATTCCTGCTTTCTGCTCTTAGCCAAGGAAAAAGAGCAGTGGTGGGAGGGATTGGTGTATTTATGATGAATGCTACAAGTATGATGAGTGGGAGCAGGGAGAACTGAGAACTTTTGTATTTGTTCCCAATCACCTTTCTAACATTTACATAGTAAAATTAAACCTGTTTGACTAAGGATGGAACTTTGTGTTGTTCTTTGTAGCTACACTATGGGAGCTAAGCCATGGGTTGGCTGAGTGTTACATGTTACATTGTGTGTCCTGATTCAGACATAACCCTAAGCCAAGTATGGCTTAACATAAATAAGCAAATGTGCTGGTGCAGTTAGGAAATCACAGGTAGTTCACTCCTCCCACTGCTGCTACACTACCAAGAGCTAGCACATGGTTTGACTTAGGGTTATGTGTGAATGTGCTCCTAGCTTGATTTTCTCTAGACAAACAATGAGCTGTATAACTAAGGTTTGGAGTGAGACAAACCACAAGCTGAGATTCACATGTAACACTAAGCCAAACCATGGCTTAGCTCCCAGTAGCATAGCAACAGCAGGACCCAAGAAGGAGTGAAGTGCCCTAACTGTGCACAAGTACACTTGTTCATGTATATTTAGCAATGGTTTGGCTTAGCATTTTGTGAATGAGGCCAATGACTTTGAGCTGGGGTGTGGAAGTATACAACATAGCACCATGTCACAGGGTAAGCAATTGGCTGGGTGGGGAGCTCAACATGTGGATGTGGTCTTCAGTATTTATTAAGGTCAAAAACTAATGTTTTCCCTCTTTTCTGTTTAGTCCACTCATCAGTGACTTTGATGTGTTTAAAGAAGAAAAGATACACAATTTCTTTGAATCTCAACAAGCTATAATTCTAATAAGTACTTATCTGCAAGATATATTGAAAAACGTGGAGAAGCTAGATGAAAATTTATTGAAAAAGGAATTTTTAAAATTGCTTCAGGTAAAATTAGTAATACTGTTTATTTAATGTTGCACATATTCTCTAATTTTTAAGTTTCTTGTTTCAAAGATGGCCTAATGTAAAACATCAGACGTATCACATTTCTGATAAGAAATGTTGAAAAACTATTCCATGCCAGCAGAATAATTTTAAGAAAGTTAAGATCCTTCAACAACTCATATACTGTTCTCTGCAATATTGTTTTAAACGGTGAGTAAAATTCTCATATCATTAGCTGCACTTCTAATACTGGGGCACAGAAACGAGCACATAATTCTTTTTCATGCACGTAATCTATTTCACAGCTCTGAAATGGATGTTTTTGAGATGTTAATTTCTCTGAAATTTATTTTATGCTATACCCATGGCTTCCCCTGATTATCTTTCACAAAATAGCATTTACATTCCTTCTGTTTTTCTTCTCACATTTATATTCTGTTGTCACTTATTCCTCATTGGAACCTGATTTTCGTGTCCTGACAAAGTTATTGATGTGATGCTCCATTTGTTGAAAACTAATAAACATTACTTAAACGTGAGACTAAAGTATCATTGATGTAGTTTCTGCTTTTGAATTTGGAAACTTGGGAGTTAGCTGTGCTCCACAATTCACAAGATGATTTGCTGCCCTGGGGAAGGGCAGAATATAAATTGAATAAATAATAAAATATTTTTTCACATAAATCAGCATTCTGCTCAAAATAAGGGATATATGTACTTGGAAGGAGGCTTCAGTGTCCATATCCCTATCCTTAACCCTATCATGATAGGGAATAGCTTATGTAAATGGGTGCTGTGTGCATGGTTCCCCAGCTTAATCCAACAAAGGTAGCTATATTTTAAAAATAAGATTGTTTCAGTCCCTCTTCTCTGCTAAACAGCTGACTACTGGGAATCCAGCTTTTTCAAGTATGCCGTTAAATCCGAATCTAAATATATGTGATAGATAGTGCAACAAGGCATTACTCGGCTCACAGGGATTGTGTACTTTTTCTTCTTCTTTTAGGTTTCACTGTGGGGCAATAGGTGTGACCTTTCACTGTCAGCCGGTGCAGATAGTTCTCAGAAGTCTGACCCATTACAGTCTGTGGAAGAGTTAAAACCTTTTATCTTGGTGGATCACATGGAAAAGCTTTGGTCACTGCTTATAAACAAAAAGAACATGAATATGCAGACTACTAGACTTGATATAGTCCTGGATAATGCTGGTTTTGAACTTACTGCTGACCTTATACTGGCTGACTTCTTATTATCCTCCAAATTAGCTACTGAAATTCATTTCCATGGGAAAAGCATCCCATGGTATGTGTCAGATACTACAAAGCGTGACCTGAATTGGACAATTAAGCAAATGCAGTCAGCTAATCACAAAGGGATGTCCAGGTGTGGTGTCTGCTGGGAGGGCTATTTGAAAAGTGGTGTTTGGATTTATCATGATCACTTGTTCTGGACATCACCACATGAATATTGTAGGATGGCTCACGTGGCTCCTGATTTGTACAGTGAATTGCAGAAGTCAAATTTAATTATTTTTAAAGGTGATTTGAACTACAGAAAGTTGATAGCTGATCGGAAGTGGGAATTCACAGTGCCATTCCATCAAGCCTTGAACAATTTTCACCCTGCCCCCCTGTGTAGCTTAAGAACGCTAAAATGTGATATCCAGGTTGGGCTGAAACCTGGGCAAGGTGAACAGCTTACTAAAACTGAACCAGAATGGATGATCATTGGGAAATATGGAATAGTTCAGTTTGATGCTGCTTCATGATTGATGTGCAAAGCTTAAAGGACAGTGCTGTGCTAAATGCTTTTGTTGGTCAAGGTTGAAAGACCGCTGGCTTTCAATATGCATGTTCTCTTCTACGGGTCTTACTGCTATTTTTAAGGTGGTGTGCAATTGTGACATTTTAAAAACCCTTTCCTGGTATTCATGGTCTTAAAAATTGAAAACTTCATTATTCTTAGATATTTGTAAGTAAAGAATGCTTGACAGGAAACACTGAGTGAGAGCAGCTTTAGTACCTGCAGTGTGTCTGACCTCTGTTCTAACATTAACGACAAAATATTGCACTTTGATTTGCTAATAGTTTTTGCTTTTCTGTAGCTCTAGTCTTACTTTAAAGCTGCCTGAACTTCTCTGGTCAAGATTAGCTTAAATAAATAAATGGATTCAAATGGATTCAATGGATAGACTTGAATTCTTTCTCCATAGTTGGTGGTAGTTTAAATAAGTAGCCTGGCATATAAGGAACACCTTTTTCACTTGCTAGCTCCGCTAGGCTTTATGTAGCACTGTGGGTTAACTACAACTAGAGATGGAAGGCTTTGCCCTGACATGATAATTGGCAATTGAGTGAGACCACATTCCCATTTTTTCCTCCCTGCTTACGCTCAGGGGCCTTGAGGTAGGGGAGGTAGTAATTTCATTAATTGAGGAGGAGGAGATCTAACAATGGATGAGTGTTGCAGCAGATAGGAGAGGACAATGTGATGAGGAAAGGGCCTTCCCTACCCTGCTTAAGCATTTGGGAGGCAGTTAAATTATTTAGTTGGAGAACAAATGTCACTGGGTTGGATGGCACCTTGTACGCTCTATTTTCCTTTGGACCGCATCAGCGAGGCCAACAATGGGGGGGGGGCACACACCTTCGTACACACTGTTCAGGTCTGTGCTCTGATGAGGTCACTTCGGTGCTGCTAAGAATAAGTGTGGTTTTTGTCTATTTGGTTAGGCAGTCCCATGAAATCACAACAGTGAATTCCCAAGAGAAGTACACACACTATTCTGCATTTTAAAGAAAGAGACTTGTGAAACATAGTTTATAGTATAATATGCTTTGTTGTTGTTCAGTCGTTCAGTCGTGTCCGACTCTTCGTGACCCCATGGACCAGAGCACGCCAGGCACCCCTATCCCCCACTGCCTCCCGCAGTTTGGCCAAACTCATGCCAGTCGCTTCAAGAACACTGTGCAACCATCTCATCCTCTGTCGTCCCCTTCTCCTTGTGCCCTCCATCTTCTCCTTGTGCCCTCCATCTTTCCCAACATCAGGGTCTTTTCCAGGGAGTCTTCTCTTCTCATGAGGTGGCCAAAGTATTGGAGTATTGGAGCCTCAACTTCAGGATCTGCCCTTCCAGTGGGCACTCGGGGCTGATTTCTTTAAGGATGGATATGTTTGATCTTTTTGCAGTCCATGGGACTCTCAAGAGTCTCCTCCAGCACCATAATTCAAAATGCTTAATTATTATAAATAAAGCTAGTACTATTGGGTAGATGGGTTTATGATGCAACAAGGTAGTCAGGTGCAGTCATCTTACACAATTCTAAATATATTCTGGCTTTTCAATTGTACTTTCAGTTGTTGAAACAGTTTCACAATCCCAATAAGCTCTTGTTTTTCCAACACCAGCATCTATCAACAGACCTCAAAGTCATGGTGCAAGGATAGTCAAGCAGCTTTATCTTTTAAGTGTAGAATCAAAATGGATTTTCAAATTCCCTGTAGTACACCCACATTGATGCTAAAATTGTTGTGCTGGCAGTACTTTCTTTAGTTGGAGTCCATTAGGATGCATACAATACAAAATTACACGAGCACCTAAGTTGGGCTGTCACCTCTGTGGCAAGATCTATTTTCTATTCCTGTAATTATTAAGAATCAGCTAATATTGCCACCTGGTTCTCCAATAACAATCCCAGGTCCAAGGGTCTTCCTTCGCCCTTAAAGAGTATGCACCCAAGACCAGTATTTCCTCATTTGTACAGTCTGTCCCTCTTCCTCCACATTTGTCTTGCCTAGATTTATCTTACGCTTTAAGTCTACTGCAGAGCCCAGACTCTTGCTCAGGAATACTGACTACATGTGATAATCTCAACTGAGACATTAATGATAAGCAACTCCCCGTCCGTGGTTGTGCTTAAGCCCGTTTTGCCCCCTTCCAGCACCGAAAACAACATGTGCGTTGGGGGTCATGCATCAATTGGAGGTGTGCAAAATGGTAGCTGCCTGTATAATGTAATTTAGAAGTGTCTCACTCCATTGGCTCTGCTGTGACCAGCTCCAGCTCCATCCTCTCCCTCAACTGTCCCCTTAGTGTAGCCATTCCACCAAACTGTCTCAGTGGGTGAGCTGGGAGGCAGAAGGCTCCTTCCATCATCAGCTTTGCTGAAAGCCCAGCTCTATAAGGCACCTCCTACCCATCAACTGTGCCAGCTGGTCATTATAAGAACTGTTCTAAGAATTGGTGCCTGAGTTTAATTTTTTCCTCCTCCCTCCCTGTCCCTTCTCCCTTGCGTGTCCCGTTTTGTAAGTCTGTGGATATAGAATATACACAAGAATCCTAACTACCTTCTGCAGCTTACTTTTTAGGAATAGCTCTAACCTACAGTCGCAACTCCTCCTCCCCGCCCACTTTTCGTCTCTTCCCTCCGCAGCCGCAAGTTCGGCTACTCAGCGCCAACGATCCGAGGCGGAAGCCAGCTGCGCCCGGTCCTACTGAGGGCGGAAGAGGACAAAAGAAGGTCTCGCAGGAGAACCGCCGCACTCCTGGGACAGGCGCTTTAATCGGAGCCGTCTCCATGCGCGCGCATCTCGAATAGCCACTCAGAACGAGACCGTGGGTCTTTTTTTCTTTTTCCCGAGGGCGGAGGGAGGAGGAGGATCCTCCGCTTCTCTGTATCAACCCCGCCCGCCCCTCATCTTCTCTGCTGCTTCGCTGTGCTCCCTCCTTCCTAAGGCTGCTGCGCGAGGGAACGCAGCCGCCGACCAATGAGAACAGGCGTTGCTTGGAAAAGCGCGTAGCTGCGCCGGGTGGCGTGCTGGGAAGCAAAATGGCGGCGCCAGCGGAAACTTTGCCGCCTCAGCTCGCGGGCAAGTTGAAGGGGTGCGTCCCGCCGCCGCCGCTTCGTCGGGGCTCTGCGAAATGGAGCTGGGTGGCTAGGAAAGGGAGCTTGTGCCCAGGGTCTGTCTTCCGCTCTTACCAAGACCCTGAGCTCCTTTGCCACTTTTGCTTTGGGCACAAGGCTGGTGTCCAAAGTCTCCTTTTTCGCGCAAGACTTTATTAAGATTTTATCTTAAATCAATTTTCCATGCTCATTGACTAGCAAGAGCATCGTAAGCATTTTCTCTCATGGCGTAAATCCCATTGTGTTCAACAGGACTTTTATTATTATATTCCCCCCACCCCCGACCACGATTGAAAGCGGCTTGCACAAATTACAAGGCGGATGAAATATGAAAAGCTAAAAACTTGAAAAAATGATCTTTAAAAACATAAAGTGTAAGGGAATTAAAACAATAGAAAAACGAATCGTATTAGAATACAGATAATAAAAACAACTTCGAATATAAGAGTTGGAAGGAGCATGGAGTGACAGTTGGGAAATGACAGTTGGACGAAGGGAATGAACGGCTCTTCCATACAGCAGTGTGCTGTGGTCTCTGTGCTCCTTACCTGAATCCTCACAGCTACATCAAAATGTACCATGGTATTTCCCTATTTAACGTGAATTTATGGTTTTTGTGGAAAATCCATTAGTTTTTATCATTCTCCAGAAACTGCTATGGGGAAGTGTCCAATAACAGTTTAGGACACTAATAGTTCTAATCCTAACCTGATGACTGGTAGGGTAGCCAAGAGTAGGTAAAGCTAATGACAGGGGGGACCAACTAATCCTATTTTTGTACCCAATCTCCTCACTTCCAAACTCCACAAAGGAAGCACTGAGGCTAAGGAAGAGGAAACAACCAGGTCCGCCCCCTAGGCTGGTTATGTTAGAAGGCAGAAGCCAAGACAAGTTGATAGGACAGTGCTCTATTTTCCATAACAGGCCAACCAACCCTACTGTGATGTGTGTTTAGGACTGTAGCCTGGGGATACAGTGTTCTGAAGCATACTATCTATGCAGTTAATGTTTCTTTATAACAATTTTTTGTTGTACGTTTTAATTTACGCTGTGAGCCACTTTGGGTCCTACATAGGGAGAAAGTTGTGATATTAAAAAATATTTAAATCCTAAGAAAAGGATACATTGCAATATAAACACATTTAGATATTATATAGAAACAATATTTTGTTCTTCATAGATCCTTTGCATACAATACAATTAAAGACAAGCTGCCAGTAATCCTGAATAGAGTTATCAATAATCTGGAGCAACATAAAAATGAATTCTTTGAAGAACATGGTGAAGTAAGAAATCGGTATATTTGACCTTTTCTCTCTTGATATTTTATTGGAAATCTTAGGTCTACCCGTACCTTTTGGGAATTGTTTCAAATGCCTAGAGAACATCAGCTTTCATGTGAACATGTGCAGAGCCATGCTAGATCAGACCAGAGATCTGTCTTATCCACATTATGCTCCTCCAGTGGCAAACTAGATACAATGAAGGGAATAGACATCTTCCACTGTCTTTCACTATCAACTGGCTTGCAGTAGCATAGCTGCTTCTGAACATGGAGGTTCTCTGTAGCCATTGTTACTATTGGATAGTGATAAGACTTTTCCTCCCCATGAATTTGCCATTCCCATTCAAGCCATTTAACTTGTGGCAGTCATATATTGTGCACAGTGATATCAATAAAATATGCTTTGTGTGAACAAGCATTTTCTTTTGTCCTGAATCTGCTGCCAGTTATTTTCATTGGCTTTAAGTTTTTAACTTTGAGACCATGCTGGGGGTTCCAGTCACAAAATGGCTACCATGGGAGGTGTAATATAGCAACATGACTGCTATGGGAGTGGCCATGGCATAACACAAAATTAAGGATACAATCAGTGAAAATTTTCCCAGGACTGCATGCCTAATCTGTTGGGGGGGGGGGGGGAAGTAGGAAAAGGAAAAGGACATTTAAGGGGAGGTAGAAACAGTGTCACAGCTCTGACTTGACTTCATGCATCAGCTAAAAACACCTGACAGGCAGAAGCAGCCAGATTTCCTCATTTCACAGAAATTGCTTAGAAGCGTATCTATACATTTTCCTTTATAACTTACCATGTCTAGGGGCACCAGTTAAAGTCTTTCAGGCACCACCATGCCCCGTGGGCACAGGGTTGGCAACCCCGGTCTTAGAAATTTGTTTCTAACGCTAAACCACATTTACTTGATTAACATCCAGTATCACAGACAGGTTAGTAATGCCAATGTTCATTCAGCTTAATTCAAATACTATGTCGTTTGTCATGTTCCCTGCTCTGAGAGCTATACCCTCTGGATTTGCACTTTTGATAGGAACACCTGAGAAAATGGCTTTTTATAGCTGTTCTGGTGCTTAAAGCACTTTGTGTATCAAATAAGATTTGTTTTTTTGTGGGGGGAAAGTAAGTTTTATCAACACACACATTTGATTGAAAATTTTTATTTCCTATTTTATTTTAGAAAGGTATTGAAGCACAGAGGAAAGTTATAGTCCTTCTGACCAAGTTACGAGATGAGCTGCAGGCAGACAAGCCACTGACTGCCTTGAATGATAGCCTCCCTGACACCACTCTGTGGAACCAGTGCTTAGAATATCATCAAAAATTATCAGATGGACCACCAAGCTGGTTTCAGTCTCCTTGGCTATATACAGAGTGTTATATGTATCGTAGAATTCATGAGGCACTTGCTCAGAAGTAAGTACATAGGCTTATATATCGGATAGTAAACAGTGGCGAGCATAACACATCCATAAAACAACATAAAAATAGTTTGCCAGCAGCTGGACAGTGATATGCAAGAACATACAGTTGAGCTACTGTATAGCAGAAAGGTCCTGTGTCATCAAGAGTCTAACATAGGCAGCTGAAACAAAGTACCAATGGTGCTTGCTTAATAGTGATAGGCAAGGAGTTCCACAACCTAGGTGCAATCATGTTTAAATGCCTTCTCTCTTGTAGAAGCAACACAAACATGGAACCCTTAACTGCATCTCCAACTTAAAATATTAGGTATATGGGGAAAGGTGGTCCCTCAAGTCAGCTGATTCTAAGCTCTTTAGGTCTGTTTAGGTAAAACTGAATTTGGCCTGGTAGGCTATAGTCAGCCAAGAAAGGTTTTTAAATGGGCTTTCCATCAGCAGCACACAACTCTTATCAAGTGGAGAGTGACACATTCACCCCAGTGTGGTTCCCCTTCATCACATAGCACAACAAGACAACGACATATCTTATCCACAAGCAGCATACGAAATATTTTGACTAACCTGACCCAACAACCCTCCTCACACTCACAAACAACCAAACGCAACCAACTAGGCTCTGAAACCTCTCTCGCAATGCCAATAAAAATTAAATTACAAATAAAAGCCCTACCCATATGATGCTGATATGATACCATACACAAACACTGCAATAGAACAAAATAACGTTATCGTTCCACCTCTCCCCTCTCTTTCTCCCCAACCGCATTTCTAGAATGACAGTGTCTCATAGACAATGTAAATGAACTGTGAAAAAGGCTCTATAAATCAGAAATGGAGATGTTATATGTACTTTCCTCCATTTATTTGTTTGTTTTGTAACACAAGAAAATCTCCAATAAAAACTAATTTTTTAAAAAAAGAGGAAGTGACCACACTACTCCCTTTTTGAGGACACCGGGGACCCTTTACAGAGAACTGTGAGCTACATTCTGAACCCATCCAGTCATAAGAGAGCTTGGGCACACTGCTGCAAGTGTTGTGTCTGTGAGTGTAGCGGGGGGGGGGGCAGCTCTCCACCCCCCCAGCAAGTAAATCAATAAAAAATTCTTAACTGAGGTTCTGTCCTCCCTAACATGAAGCCTGCCCCCCTCCCTATAAATTCTGGCTACACCCATGACTGTGTCCACATCTTCAGGCCCCATCAGCTGACACTGATTCCACAGCACCATACTAGACATGACATACAGTCTCAGCAGAGACTGCAACAGCTATGGAAGACAGTTTTTGGCACTCAGTGATGTCAAAAACTAATGTATTATTATGTTTCTATCCCTTCTGTTTAGTCCACTCATCAGTGACTATGATGTATTTAAAAAAGAAAAGGATCGTGGTTTCTTTGAATCTCAGGAAGCTATTATTGTTTTAAGCACCTACCTACAAGAGCTGTTGAAAAACATAAAGGGCCTAGATGAAAAATCCCTGAAGGAGGAATTTTTGAAGCTGCTACAGGTAAAATTGGTAGTACTTTTTGTTTAAATAATTTATCTGCTGCACGTATTCTGTAATGTTAAAATCCAGTTTAAATTTTTAGTTTCCAATATGACCTAATGGAAACCATTAGTGATAATATGTTCAGAAACTATTCAGGCCATCAGAATCATTTTAAGTGAGTTCATATCTTATAAACCTCCAACTCATCATACACTGTTCTCTGCAGTATTATTGAAAATAGTGACTACTAAGGCCTAGAAACAAGCATGCCAAATGACCTGGAATAATACATGGCGCCCCAAATCTGTTCCATGCCCATAGTGAATTTAACAACTAAGGCAGAAATATTTTTATGGAGTGTTTCGGGCATTTATTCTCAGTCATACACATACCTTCCCATGATGATTCTTCAGAAAACAGTATATCAGTTATTATCGTTGGCATACTTTTTGTTTTTGTAGTTTGCCAAACTATTAATTCACAGGTATTGATCTCTCCATTGCCAAAACCTGATTATGGCATGCTGCCAAAAATTTTGCTACAGCTTTTACCATGAGAAAGAAGGTTCAGAAAGTTTCTACAAATTTAAGGGCCTCTCCAAAATTATATAGGGCTATAGGAGGGCAATATATTGGCCATGTTTGATGGGGATAATGGAAGTTAGAAGTCCAATATTGGGAGGGCCACAGGTTCCCCGTCCCTTCTTAGCTAAATCAGGAGTCTGCTTTATACTGAGAGATTAATCATATAACCCAACTGCAGAAAACTGCTAACCCCTGGCTTCTAAATGCATAAGCAGAAACTATTAATTATACTTTGGTCTCAACTTTTCTGTAACATCACTTGTTAGGATTCAATAAAAACTTTGGTTTTTATTGGTTTAGTTATGTTCTTTCAGTAACAGGTGTTTCATGCATAACACATTAGAAGGAGGGAGGGAGGGAGGGAGGGAAGGAGAACTGAAGGGTTACATTGGCCCCCTGAGCCTGAGGTTCCCTGGCTTAGTGGATTGGAACTTGACAGAACAGTCTTATGGAAGTAAGTGTCTCTTGGCAGAGAAACGGCTACTTCCTAAGCCTGTTCAAGGTCAAAAGAAGTGGATTAATTCTCATTTTTCGTACATTTCTTAATAATTTTATTATATTATATTGCCTTTTGGGAATTAACGCACTGCCTTTTCACATTTCTAACCCAATTGGTTTCAATGGGAGTAAAAAGAAATACTCCAACTCTGACCTACTTTCTCTTGTTACAACAAGCAGACCTCTTAGTAGCCCCTCAGCTGTAGTCCTCAAAGTTGCACTTGGTGTATAGTAGAGCAAGGATCACTTGGCATACAGATTAAGGTGTACTTTTTCCTTCTTTAGGTTTCTCTGTGGGGTAATAAGTGTGACCTGTCAATGTCAGCTGGGGCAGACAATTCTCAGAAGTCTGACCCATTACTGTCTGTGGAAGAGTTAAAACCTTTTATCTTGGTGGATCACATGGAAAAGCTTTGGTCACTGCTTATAAACAAAAAGAACATGAATAAGCAGACTACTAGACTTGACATAGTTCTGGATAATGCTGGTTTTGAACTTACTGCTGACCTTATACTGGCTGACTTCTTGTTATCCTCCAAATTAGCTACTGAAATTCATTTCCATGGGAAAAGCATTCCATGGTATGTGTCAGATACTACAAAGCGTGACCTGAATTGGACAATTAAGCAAATGCAGTCAGCTAATCACAAGGGGATGTCCAGGTGTGGTGTCTGCTGGGAGGGCTATTTGAAAAGTGGTGTTTGGATTTATCATGATCACTTGTTCTGGACATCACCACATGAATATTGTAGGATGGCTCACGTGGCTCCTGATTTGTACAGTGAATTGCAGAAGTCAAATTAATTGTTTTTAAAGGTGATTTGAACTACAGAAAGTTGATAGCTGATCGGAAGTGGGAATTCACAGTGCCATTCCATCAAGCCTTGAACAATTTTCACCCTGCCCCCCTCTGTAGCTTAAGAACGCTAAAATGTGATATCCAGGTTGGGCTGAAACCTGGGCAAGGTGAACAGCTTACTAAAACTGAACCAGAATGGATGATCATTGGGAAATATGGAATAGTTCAATTTGATGCTGCTTCATGATTGGCTTGTATAAGCATAGCACTGTTCATGAATACTGTTTATGATGTTTAAGATTGGAAGGTTACTGGTGTTCAATATTCATGTTCTTTATTTTCTTCTACAGATCTTAGATTTTTAAAGTTGTGTGCAGTTGTGAAAGTTTACAAACCTTTTCTGTTATTCTCAAAGTATCAGAACCATCTTAAAGGCTATCTTTCTCTATTCTTAAAATATTTCTGGATAGAGTCAAGAAGTGAGTGTTTTAATGGTTTGCCTGCATCTGCCTCTTAGACTGTTTAGCTATTACAGTGCAGCACTTTCCTTTTGTTGTCTGTTACATTTACAATTCTTCAGCAGACATTTTTATAGCTTCTTTGGACAAAATTTAATAAAATAACACATGTAAATAAGCATCTCAATAATTTATTCAGTATAACAGCTATATGCATTGGTCAACAGTAGCTTAAAGCAGGAATGAGGAATCTGTGGCCCTTCCTGTTGTTCTTGAGACTCCAACTCTTACCAACCCCAGCGAGTTTGGGCAATGTTAAGGATTGATTGAAGTTAGACAACCACAGCTTCCCCATCCGTGGATTAAAGAAACAGGAGAGGGAGTGTTCTGGATGATAATTAGGATGCATTCAAATCCAATTTCAGGCCCATGTTTGGGATGGAAACAATGTCTATTTAAGGCAACTCTCAAAATCACAATAGCTATTTCCCAACAGATATATATACCTGAGTCTTTACCTTAAACTAGAAGATGTTCGTGAAACAAAGTTCAGTTTCTAATAACCTTTATAGGAAGCTACATTACACTGAGTCAGACCATTGGTCCATCTAACTCAATACTGCCTACAGTGACTGGCAGCTGCTGTTCAGATAGGGGCTGTCTCCCAGCCCTACCAAAGTTGCCAGAGATTGAACCTGGGACCTTCTGCCATGCAAAACAGATACTTTACCACTGAGCTACAGCTGTGTCTCGATTTCTCTGATACAATGTTACCAATATGCCTCTTTTTGTAGCCAACACAGTGTTCCACAGATGATTTGGACTACAGCTCCCATCAGCCCCAGTCATCATTGCTAATGGTCAAGGATAACCCATGTTTTCTATGTGTAGAAACCCTTATCCCCACTTTTCAACATGATGGAATGATAAATCATTAACTCACATGCACAGTCCAAAATGGTACTGTCCAGGCATAGGTTCACCAGCTCTTGTATGGCTTGTGAGAACTAGGTCTATTGTACTGTGGCAAATAATGATCTTTTGAGACAATCTACAAACCCTCTTCTCCATATAGCATCATCAATTTGCATAGTACGTAATATCACCTCTAATCACATTTTGCATAATATTTAAGCCTCCAGGGACTCTGTGTGCCTCTCCACATCTGTTATTGATTGAGGGTATTTATATTCAACGTTAGTATCCACCCAAAGTGTTCCACAGATGATTTGGTCATATCTTCCCCTTCCTAATTCTCTGGTAGGCCGATTCAAAAATGTTTACATCTATTTCTTTCTGGTTGTTCCTCAAGCTATAGGGCAAGAATCTGTGGCCATATGCAGTTATTGTATTTCAGATTGATTAGTGGTGGCAAAAATCACTGCTTCATTTGCAGTTTGAGAGATATCTTTTATTTGATTAGAAAGGTTTTCAAATTTCTTGCAAGTGGTGCCAACGGAGTGGTCCAGTCACATATTAGGGCTTGGCAAATTCTGTCAGTATAGGAATCCAAGTCTCTATTGACCTCCATAACTGCTGCCATTTTCCTACCTTTCTGTGGGCAAGTGTTGCCTTTAGACTTATCAGTATCTGAGGCCTTGTCTGAGCACTCAGATATTGAGCCTTCAATTTGCTTTTATTTATTTTTAGATCTAAACATGTGTAGATCCTCAAAATCCTTGAATCATTACCATTCCTGGTGTGTAAAAAATTTTCTATTCCAAAGCCTATGGTTGCCTTTCAATTAGATTTTTGTCCCATCATATTCAAAGACATAAAATTATGCCACCATTTAGCGTTGGAGCTAGCCACACACCCATTGTATTTGTTGTTCTCACTGTGGCAATAAATTTATGCATTATCCATCAAATTCCATCACTACTTTATAGGGACAACACACGATCAAACTAGATGAGATACAAAATGCTAATTAGAAACCACACTAGCAGCAAGAGAACATGATTGTCATCAAGATCACAACATGCAGAGGGGAGGTTTAACTTTAACCAATTTTTTCTTAACCACAAGCCTTATGAAAACTAAACTTATTAGCTGAGCTTTTCTCCTAAGTCTAATAGCTCTGTCTGTATCTGTTTTTCATTAGGATTGTGTTGGAATATGAAAATATGGAATCTCTCCTTCCTGCATATTGTGGCCCTGATTAAAATTGTGTATGTGTGTTTGCTATATATTTGTATTTAAAATTGATATTGTTTGCAAGAACATAAACATACGTGAGACCACTTTTTCTTCAGCCCACAGCAGACATCACAGTTTGGGGTACTGAGCATCTGTTGGAGAGCCATATATTCCCTGTACCTGGCAGTTTTTGTACCAGTGTCCCATACACCAGCATCACTAGACTACAGTTAAATCATACCATGATAACAAGAACTTTCAGGTGTTGGTACAGTTTCTTATTATGCCACCAATGTACATGATACTTTACGGAGTATTGTAGACTGAACAAAAGGTCTCTGTTTGCCAAATAATGTGAATTTTGGCATCAAAAGCCATTTTTATTTGTAGACTTGCTGCTCCTCACTATGCATACAAAATACACATAAAGTATATGGTTTCAGTGTATTACATGCATTCATCTGTGCATGAGGTCTCATAGTAGTTTACAGGTTTAAAAATTACTGATGCAGCATGGGATAAATGCATGCAGAAGTGATAACAACACAAAGAATATATACATATTCAGACATGTCAGAAGCCAAGTCACAATTTCTCTGTGTTACTGTAGGTTTTCAAAGATTTAGTCTGAAAATGCAGTGCTTTTCTTAGCTCAAAAGCTTGATTTTCCTGATGATAACATCTCTATTCATGCAGTGTAGTGGTAGTAAAAACATACTAATTACCGGTATATGCTCCCCTCCCTCTTTCTGAAGATCTTCTATAAACAAAATTCTACATATGTTGTGGGTAGAATGCCAGTTTGTAATAAATCTTGGGTACATGGATATTTAGTAGCAAAAAAATAAATAAAAATCTAATCTGTATAACATCCTGTCCAAAGTTCTGGCAATTATCATAGACAAGGCAAAGTGGTCCACAAGAGGAACAAAGGCTTTGTTCCCTCCTTCTCTCTTTTTATTAATAGGAGAGAGAGTTCTCCTTTAGAAAGGAAATTGGCACAGTTTAAAAAGCTGGTTGAAATATATCTAAAGCGGATCATGAAAATCCCACACTCCCACTACTGATAAATAATAAAAAAAGAGTAGTGGACTCTAGTGGAAGCTTGCCCAAGCAGAAAACTTAAATTGCTTTCTAAGTTTCCACAAAAGGATTAAAGGCTTATCTAAGATTTTTACTAAGTGTTCTGGATTTTACAAACCTTTACCAGTAGACTTTTATGGGCTGAAATATGATTTCTGAGGAAGATGACCTAGAAGTCTAATGAAATTTCATAAGCTGGTCTCAGTTCTAATTTGTTAATTGTAACTGGGAATAGAAGCTGAATTCTTTAGCAGTCTGCACTTTAAGATCCCAGTTTTTTGGCGTATTAAGTTAAAGACATGATTTAGGAGGACAAGGTAGGATATCAATCATTAAAATGGTTATTATTTGAAACACTATTTTATGCCATCAGTTCTCCCCTTACCTACTTAGCAAGGTAAAATCATATGGGTGTGTTCCAGCTTAATTTTCAGTTGGATTCAGCAGTTTGTAAAACAGAAGGCAATTCAATTCATCCATCCGAGTCCAGTTCATTTTCTCTTCCTACTCTCTCCAGACCCCACTTCACTAGCAGGAATTCAAACAATGGGTATACCTTCATACCCCCTTTATAAAAGTAGATGAAATGTGAAGGCATGGTAGCCCCTCCAGAATGGATAAAGCCTGCCAATAAATCCAGAAGTTCCATTGCTGATTAAATACCTTAAAGGATCACTCCTAAATAATATAAAGAAAGAACTGTATGAAATTTACAGGAAACAGCATCCCTTCTGGGGACATCATTCCTTCAAATTTCATAAGAATAGCTGCAGTGGCTTTCCTGAAAGGGCAGGGTTTACATTGCGGGGCAGGGCAATCTGAAAATTCCAGGCATAAGGAAAGGTAGAAATGTGCCAGATTTCAGGCAAAGAAATCCAGGATCATTTGTGCTAGGTACTTACAAGCAGGGGTGGGGAATTTTTTTGAGCCCAAGGGCCACGTTCCATTTTGGGCAACCTTCTGGGGGCCACCTGGTAGAGATGGAGGCAAAAGTGGAGCAATTGATGTGATGTGCCATTATAGCAGTCTTCAGATACATGAAGACTTGTTCTCTACTGCTCCAGAAGGCAGAACAAGAACCAATGGTGGAAACTGCAGAAAAGCAGATTTCAGATAAACGTTAGGACAGGGGTAGTTAACCTGTGCCCTCCAGATTGTGTAGGATTCCAATTTCCATCAGATCCAGCCAGCATTTCCAATAGTTGGGAATTGCACTCCAACAACACCTGAAAAGGCCAGCCATCCCTGCAGTAGGATAACTTTCCAAAGGTAGTTACTTATAGGTAGCCGTGTTGGTCTGCCATAGGGGAAAAAAAAATCCTTCCAGTGTGCATGCATACCAAAGCTCATACCAAGAACAAACTTAGCTGGTCTCTAAGGTGCTACTGGAAGGATTCCCCCCCCCCCAAAGGTAGAAATTGTTCAACAATGGAACTTAGTACCTAGGGAGAAGGGCTCTCCTTTGCTGGAGGTATTTAAGCAGAGGCTGGACAGCCTTCTGTCAGCAATATCCGTCGGCTATACTGTGGTTGCATCACTGCAGATTCTGCATTTAGCAGAGAATTTGGTGTACATACGCCTAAAGCACTTAAAGTGTGCACGAAAACGCAGAGAATTTGCTAAGAATACAAGATTTAAAGCGCAACAATACAATGTGTGGAAAAGACGTTTCAAACTCTCCGCACCCAACTGAATTCTCAGGAAATTGCAAATTAACTTGCGTTGTTTAACTCAACCTGTGAGCTGTCATAAAGTCATAAAGCTTCGCCAACTTTTCTAGAGCCACCACCAGCCTAACCTGAAAAGGAGGGCAATTTCCAAACGTTTGGAGGGGAAGAAAAACAAACACGTTCTTCCGTTGGATAAAATCCAACTTCAAGACCTCTCGCGAGAAGAACTAATCCGCCGTCTCTTCCAATCGACAAGCTCTGAGGTGTGACCTGTTTCTATAGATACCGGCGTCGCTTAGCAAGATTTGTGCTGAGGACGCGCTCGGTCGATTTCCCGGGTAAAGTTCTGATCGAACGTTTGGAAGCCGAGCAGCTGAGGGCTGGCGCGTGGCGGCCCCGGGGGAGCATGAGAAGCAGCAGCAGCAGCTTCCGCGGGGGCTCTGCCTCTGCCAGGCTCATCGACGTGACCAGTAACGCGCCATTGCTGCTGCAGCTGCCTCGGCGGCAACCTCGCTAGAAATGGAGGTATGGGACCCCCAGCTCCAGTCCTGAGCTACTGGTGCGCGGCTCAGTGCTTTGGGCAGGCCCCGTTCTCTCAAATATAATAGAGGCAAGGTTTCCATCTTGGTATCGAAAGAGAAATCCTATTAATACATTCCCTTGGTACATGTTGACTAGTTACACGAGTTTACAACGCCAGCAGTGATGTGCAACTGTGTGGTTGCCAGCACCCGCCCTTTTCCTAAATTCAGCAGGTGAAACTTTCCTCATCGCTCCGTGGTAGGAAAAGTGGCACCTTCTGAATTTTACTCGCACACAGCTGTTATAGGCATAGCAACATCACCAAGAAAGAAGAAAGAAGAAAAGGGTTTCAACTCCTATCTCGTTACAGTACAAGTTGGAATGTGTTGTAGTTCCCTCTGTGTCACTACAGTAGTTGAAATGTGCCCCCTAGTTTGCGCTTCGTTTCCCAGTTCCTTTTTTAGACCCTTTATTGATGTCATGGTTGAAGTCCTGCTTTAACTCTGGCCCAGGCTTCAGTGCTGCAAGCCTCTGCTTACGCTGTTTGTCATGTGCCTTGACTGTAACTACACAGGTGACAGTATTCAAACAGTGATAAAAAGTGGTCCGCCAGTTAGACACAAGCTCCCATCAGGTACAACTAGTGTGGCCAGTGGTCGGTGATGGTAGGAGTTGTAGTGTAGCAACATCTTGAAGGCCACAGGTTCCTGATCCCTTATTTGGACCAACCTTGAAGGTCCTGCTTCTGCTGCTCCTGTCTGAACAGACAGCAACTGGAGCAGGGCCTTTGCCGTATCAGAGAACATGGCATCCCCCCACCCCATGAATTTTGCTTGGTGTCTACACTGTCATTTAGATAGTAGAAAGCCATTTTAAGTTCCTGGGACAAATGCTGTTTGGGTTTTTTTGCCTGCTGTTTTTAAAGTCTGTTGTTAATTGTCAACTAGTTTCTTTATATGATCTTTCTAAAAAGATGATGAGGCTACCTTAAAGCATTATCACGAGGAATGTGGTATAAATAAAACATTTAAAGCATTGTTAATGCCACAAAAAGCGCATTGGAGTCGCAGTTGTTCAACATTCAGAACCTGCTGCTGAGTTTTTACAAGTTAGAGACCCGAGCCAGATTGGGTTACTCAGATGAAGTGGTATATAAATATAATAAATAAAAGAGAAATAAAAACTGCTCACGAATAATAGGAACAGACTACAATTTTACGCTGTATGTTGTAATGTTTGTTGGTAAATTACTATATAGGAGAATTCTATTTCTTTTTATTTATCATCAGTATCAAATTGCAAGCATCCTTAAAAAAAAAAAGTGGTTGCCCTAGATTCTGGGCAAAGGTCTTCCGAACTTGCCGCTTGAGACCTGTGACCAAAGATGCAGATGTCTTTCATTTTTTTGAGAGCAAACATTGTTTCTACAGAAAGTTCAGAGAGTAGGCTAAGTACACCCATACAAATAAGCATCTCCCAGAATCCTGAGTACTGTTGTTTGTTAAGGGTCCTACGGATTGTAGATCTATGAGGGTAAACTACAGCTCCCAGGCTTTAAATATAACATGTTATATATTGGACTCAATAATGTGAGCAATGTAACATGGTTTTGTTTGTAAACTATGAATATAGCTGCTGTAAAGATTTCTTACCACTCCACCCCATCATATAAAGCACTGTTACCACTTTTAACAGTCATGGCTTCCTCCAAAGAATGCTGGGAATTGCAGTATGTTAAAGATGTCGATGGCTGTTAGGAAACCTCTAGTCCCCCTATTCCCAAAGTGGTTTAACAGTCAGTCTCCATACTATGGAACTCTGGGAATTTGTAGCTCCATGAAGGGGTTACTCTGTGTGTATGGTCTCTGTTTTACTAGCTTACATATTATGTCACTGGTGTGAATGGATGACTGAATGTTTTCTCAGTTCATGTTCCTCTCTTGTTGGAAGAAACCCACACATCATCAACTTGTCTGACCACTCAGTACCTGTTCAGTATAACTTGCTTCATTTGTATTTTTCTTGGACAAGAAAGCTAACTACTAGTAAAAGTTTTGGAAGCAGCAAAAGGGGAGGCCCTCCCTAAAGAGAATTGTTCTGTGTCACTTCTCAAGGTCTGGTAGCAGATCAATCCATTTCATTTGCTGTTTCATTTCATAGAGCACAGCTGCAGTGTGCCTTGTATGGTATAAAGCACTGAAGATTATTGTTTCAATTATACTTAGGTACAGCTTGGTTATTAAAGCTTATCTTTCCTAATTCAAGGACTAAACTGTTTCTTGTAAAATGCTGCAAGAGGGAGTATTTATCCAAGGTTTTCCTCTTTTCAGTTCTTTATCTTTCATCCAACTCATGGCTTTGATCTAAAGTTCAGAGAAAACCCAAGAAGATTGTTGCTCAAGTTTCTCATAGGACCTTTCCAGATGATGGGGCAAAAGACTAAGATTTCATGTGTAGCATTTTATTTGCACTACACTTATACTGCATATACCGGTAGTTACAACACCTGTAATGTAATACCCAGTCTCCACATAACATATGGAGACAAATCACTTTGTGGTGGGAGAGGATACCCTTCTTGTCAAAACAGCTATGCTGCCATTCTGGTTTTTGTATGTTCACTTTAACTTATGCTAACCTTTTTCTCTAGAGTCCATAATAAGTGTATACTGCAAACTCATTGATATTTATAATTAAAATTAGAACTGCAGTTGCATCCTCTAAAAAGAAATACCCCACATCATCCACCTCTCTCCTGAAGATGTCCCATAAAGCATTGGGTACTTTTGTAATAGCATAGTCTCAGGTGCAAATGTAATGCAAGCCCAGGAACAAAGTGGAAGCATAATCTTGGAATATGGAAGTAGGAGAGTGAAATACCGGTAATTAAAATGGATGACAGTCGTGGAAGTGGATTGTTCTGTTTGTTTGTTTGTCTGTCTGTCTGTCTGTCTGTCCACCCACCACCACCCACACCCACCCAAAGGATTTATAGCTCTCTCTTCATTGATACTAAAACCATGATGGGATACAACATAAATGTGAGTTTGTGTGAATGTAACCACATCAGATTTCCCATGGGGAAATTCCTTGTTTGAAAGCACCCTTCATATCAGAAGCTCCCTCCATGTCAAGATTCCGGATTGACATTCGGTGTTTTTCTCTATATCCAGATAATTACCAGCAGTCCTTCTGGATTCATAAACATGCAGTGATTACAAAATTGAGCATATTGATTTATTGGATCTCGTTCAGTTACAGCAAAAACAAACAGTAGCAGCCAAAAAAACAACAACCAATCCACTTTTTTTTTTTTTGCCAGTGAGCAACTACTTATCTCTGTTCTTCTTTTTTTAGGCTCTCTTCCTCTACAAAGGCAAGGCCTTTTATAGGATTTGTTATTATTTTATAGTAGATAAATTAAACTCCTCATCTCCACCTTCTAGTAGCAAGTGGCGCTTTCCTATTAAGCCTCCCCACTGTCAAATTTTAAATTGTTAGTTCTTCAGGACAGGGACCTGTTTTCTTGTACACTGTTGGCACAACATTCCTTATTTATCACATTTTTAACCTACTTTTCTTCTAAGGAGCTCAAGGTGACATATATGAGAGCCAGTGTGGTGTAGTGGTTAAGAGCGGTAGACTCGTAATCTGGTGAACCGGGTTCGTGTCTCCGCTCCTCCACATGCAGCTGCTGGGTGACCTTGGGCTAGTCACACTTCTTTGAAGTCTCTCAGCCCCACTCACCTCACAGAGTGTTTGTTGTGGGGGAGGAAGGGAAAGGAGAATGTTAGCCGCTTTGAGACTCCTTCGGGTAGTGATAAAGCAGGATATCAAATCCAAACTCCTCCACTTCTACTTCTACTTTTTTTTCTTCCACCTTCTTATTTAATCTCAACAATAACCCTATGAAGTAGGTTAGGCTGAGAAACAGTGGCTGGCCCAAGCTCATCCAATGAGCTACATGGCTGAGTGGGAATTTGAATCCTGGCCTCCCAGTCCCCGGTCCAGCACTCTAACCACTACCCCACATTGATTCAATACTGATTATATTCTAAAATCACTGATTATATTCTAAATGTTTGTGTGGTTGGCTCCTAGGCTGATGTGATTTTGTAAAGTGTACAAGCAATCAACATAAAATAACTATGTGAGCACCTTGTTTTTAGGCATATATGTTTGCTGCATGGAAAGCCCTTGTGTTTAGAAGGTGACATGTAACTTGCATGCAGATCACATATGTTTCTTTTGTTGCAGTCAATTGTAGCTACTTAACTTAAAATATATGGCATGAAATGTGTGTATGTGTGAATGTCATACATTTTTATTTATTTATTTAACAGAATGTATCAGTTAATCGTCAAAAACTTAAATGTTTACATATGAGGGTATCTACATGCAGAGCATGCTACTTCCTCTCTTAATGGACATTATTTTTCTGTAGGAAATGACAAGTGTAACCATCTGCTCACCATTTGGTGCAGTTTTACTTGCATTTATTGCCTATCCGTTTCATAAAACTGATCTCTTCTGTGGGTTGCTTTTGGGATATGGAAGTATAAAACTGGTCAGCCTGAAGGTTACTGGTCATCATTAAGGTAATACTTCCTTTGATGACCCAATCGATCTGTTAGGTTCTGAAACTCTCCATAAAAAACCACTGAACTTTTGCTGCCAAAAAACCAATTTGCAAACTCTGTGGAAGATGAAAGCAATTTTGCCTATGGCCATAAATCTGTGCTTTGTAACTTGGAGTTTCAAAGGCACTCAGGGCATCCAAGCAATATCTTCTTTTGTTTGCATTTCAGCTGCTCATCGTCCAGATTTCGGTAAAAAATAAATCACAGAAATGTTTTCTTTTAAAAACTTTTTTATTCTGTATTTCTTTCTGTGTCCCTGATTGAACTTTAATTTCCCCATCCCTTTTTTCTCTCTTTTTAAAAAATACTTGTTATTTGATGGACACAGAGAAATCATGTGATTAAATGTTTTTGGTGTGGAGTAATGTGTCTATGAATAACACATAGGCAAAGCTGTATGCTTTATTTTAAACAGATTGCCAGTAAAGCGTAATCCCAAGAAGATGGAGACACTATTAGAGTCCAAAATAAATGAATATATCTGATTTATAGATCCAACCCAGCAGAACATGTCAAGGTCTGTTTTTCCTTGCACATAGACTAAAGGGAAACAGAAATATCCAAAACTCACATATCACATTTGAAATGATTATACAAGGTTGACGCAATGGTTGTTGCAAGATGGGGAAAGCTGGTGGGAATCTTCTCGGTCACATGTTGCAGGGATGCTACCTAGATCTTTCGAGGATAGTCAGTATAATAGATTGGTAGGCATGTTCTGCTTTCGCCTTTGCAACTTTTAAACCACCCATATATGGTAGGCTCCATAAATATCCTGGATTTGCTGCCTGACTGGAAATGCAGACACAGAAGATGGTTGAGCACCTGGCATGGTGGATGGGATGCGTTAGACTCTATAGTTCCGAAGCTATTCTGACACACAGTCTAGGCACATGGATCAGTTTGGAGTGGTTGTTCTCTTCTCTCAGCCGCTTTTCCTACACTATTTCATATGGAAGTAGAGCAGAGGAAACTACTACCTCATTACTTTACCTGGTTTTTTATGCTCAGTCATCCAGCAGTTTAGAACAGAAATGAGCAAAGGGTATTTGCGTTGTGCACTTTTTCCAGCTTTATTTTATGCAGCCTGTTCCTTGGCTCTCAGTGGATTTATGATTGCTAAAATATTCTCTTATTACAGTACTGTAACCTTTTAATTGTATATACTTTAGTAACCATCTGTGCAGAAATTCAACAGAAAGGCCAACACTGCACTTTTGGGAAAAACTCATTTGTTGGTGAAATAATAAAACCTACAAATAACAACTAAAACAGCAGGAGCTGTTTTAAACAAACAAACAAACAAACAAAAATGGTAATTTATAAAAATTTGCCAAGCACCAGAAACAATCTAGGTGCTGTACAGTTTATTAATATACAGCTTTTAAAGGCCTAGGAGCTTGCTAAAAATAATCTACCGGTAATAGCCATTACCCCCCCCCCCCATCCCATCCAGTACAGTTTGTTGTGTTTTACAAATGCAACAACATACGACTCACATGCCAGGTGTACCTAGTAGGTAATAAGGACAGGACCTTTTCAGTGATGGGCCTTAATCCCTGGAACTCAGTCACATCAGTTCTGGCCTTCAGAAAGGCTTTGAATGTTTCAACTGAGATGATTTTCTTAAGTTTACTGCTGGCTTTTATTCTATGTTATTTAACCTTGTGCTAGTTGGAGAGTATACAGTAATGGAGGAAAGCAGTGATTATGGCATAAAAAACCCTCAGATGAGGTGCTTAAAGGAACAATCAACAATATTTAAGTCATAACAATATGAAACACGAACCCCTTCCTGGGTCTGTGAGCATCATACCATTTGAGTATAGAACATCCTTGTAAATAAGCCCACAAAAGTTACTAGCCTGCACCTTATTTTGCCAACCTAAGAGACATAATGCTGTAAAGAAAAATATTGCATAGGAACCTGGAATGTAAGAACCATGAACTGGATGTGGTCAAAAATGAGATGGCAAGAATAAACATTGACATCCTGGGCATCAGTGAACTAAAATGGATGGGAATGGGCGAATTCAGTTCGGATGACTATCATATCTACTACTGTGGGCAAGAATCCTGTAAAAGAAATGGAGTGGCCCTCATAGTCAACAAAAGAGTGGCGAAAGCTGTACTGGGATGCAATCTAAAATATGATAGAATGATCTCGATACGAATCCAAGGCAGACCTTTTAACATCACAGTAATCCAAGTTTATGCACCAACTACCGGTGCTGAAGAAACTGAAATTGACCAATTCAATGAAGACTTACAACACCTTATAGAAATGACACCAAAGAAGGATGTTCTCATTATAGGGGATTGGAATGCTAAAGTAGGGAGTCAAGAGATAAAAGGAACAACTGGCAAGTTTGGCCTTGGAGTTCAAAATGAAGCAGGGCAAAGGCTAATAGAGTTCTGTTAAGAGAACAAGCTGGTCATCACAAACACTCTTTTCCAACAACACAAGAGACGACTCTACACATGGACATCACCAGATGGGCAGCATCAAAATCAGATTGATTATATTCTCTGCAGCCAAAGATGGAGAAGCTCTATACAGTCAGCAAAAACAAGACCTGGAGCTGACTGTGGCTCAGACCATCAGCTTCTTATAGCAAAATTCCAGCTTAAACTGAAGAAAGTAGGAAAAACCACTGGGCCAGTAAGATACAATCTAAATCAAATCCCTTACAAATACACAGTGGAAGTGAGGAACAGGTTTAAGGATTTAGATTTGGTGGATAGAGTGCCTGAAGAACTATGGGTGGAGGCTCGTAACATTATACAGGAGGCAGCAACGAAAACCATCCCAATGAAAAGGAAATGCAAGAAAGCAAAGTGGCTGTCCAATGAGGCCTTACAAATAGCGGTGGAGAGAAGGCAAGCAAAATGCGAGGGAGATAGTGAAAGATACAGGAAACTGAATGCAGATTTCCAAAAAAATAGCAAGGAGAGACAAGAGGGCCTTCTTAAACGAGCAATGCAAAGTAATAGAGGAAAACAACAGAATGGGAAAAACCAGAGATCTGTTCAAGAAAATTGGAGATATGAAAGGAACATTTCGTACAAAGATTACCATAATAAAGGACAAAAGTGGGAAGGACCTAACAGAAGCAGAAGACATCAAGAAGAGGTGGCAAGAATACACAGGAATTATACCAGAAAGATATGGAGGTCTCGTACACCCTAGGTAGTGTGGTTGCTGACCTTGAGCCAGACATCCTGGAGAGTGAAGTCAAATGGGCCTTAGAAAGCACTGCTAATAACAAGGCCAGTGGAAGTGATGATATTCCAGCTGAATTATTTAAAATTTTAAATAAGCAAGTTTGGAAAACTCAGCAGTGGCCAGAGGACTGGAGAAGATCAGTCTACATCCCAATCCCAAAGAAGGGCAGTGCCAAAGAATGCTCCAACTACCGCACAATTACACTCATTTCACACGCTAGCAAGGTTATGCTTAAAATTCTACAAAGCAGGCTTAAGCAGTATGTGGACCAAGAACTCCCAGAAGTACAAGCTGGATTTCAAAGGGGCAGAGGAACCAGAGACCAAATTGCGAACATGCGCTGGATTATGGAGAAAGCTAGAGAGTTCCAGAAAAACATCTACTTCTGCTTCATTGACTACGCAAAAGCATTTGACTGTGTCGACCACATCAAACTATGGCAAGTTCTTAAAGAAATGGGAGTGCCGGATCACCTCATTTGTCTCCTGAGAAATCTCTATGTGGGACAAGAAGCTACAGTTAGAACTGGATATGGAACAACTGATTGGTTCAAAATTGGGAAAGGAGTACGACAAGGTTGTATATTGTCTCCCTGCTTATTTAACTTATATACAGAATTCATCATGCAAAAGGCTGGACTGGATGAATCCCAAACCGGAATTAAGATTGCCGGAAAAAATATCAACAACCTCAGATATGCAGATGACACAACCTTGATGGCAGAAAATGAGGAGGAATTAAAGAACGTTTTAATGAGGGTGAAAGAGGAGAGCGCAAAATATGGTCTGAAGCTCAACATCAAAAAAACTAAGATCATGGCCACCGGTCCCATCACCTCCTGGCAAATAGAAGGGGGGGGGGAAATGGAGGCAGTGAGAGATTTTACTTTCTTGGGCTCCATGATCACTGCAGATGGTGACAGCAGTCCCGGAATTAAAAGACACCTGCTTCTTGGGAGGAAAGCAATGACAAACCTAGACAGCATCTTAAAAAGCAGAGACATCACCTTGCCGACAAAGGTCCGTATAGTTAAAGTTATGCTTTTCCCAGTAGTAATGTATGGAAGTGAGAGCTGGACCATAAAGAAGACTGATCGCTGAAGAATTTATGCTTTTGAATTATGGTGCTGGAGGAGACTCTTGAGAGTCCCATGGACTGCAAAAAGATCAAACTTATCCATCCTTAAAGAAATCAGCCCTGAGTGCTCACTGGAAGGGCAGATCCTGAAGTTGAGGCTCCAGTACTTTGACCACCTCATGAGAAGAGAAGACTCCCTAGAAAAGACCCTGATGTTGGGAAAGATGGAGGGCACAAGGAGAAGGGGACGACAGAGGATGAGATGGTTGGACAGTGTTCTCGAAGCGACTAGCATGAGTTTGGCCAAACTGCGGGAGGCAGTGGACGATAGGGGTGCCTGGCGTGCTCTGGTCCATGGGGTCATGAAGAGTCGGACACGACTGAACGACTGAACAACAACAACAACAACAACAACAACAACAACAACAATAACAACAACAAAGAGACATAATTTCCATGTTGTCTGGAGAAGACTGAAAGCCTTCTCTTCTGGACTGGAACCAGAATGGAAATGAGGCTTGTTTCTTCCATGGAAGCTAGCAGCAGAGAAAGGGGGTTCCCTTTGTCTGTGGTCATCACAGAAACCAAAATGTTGCAATGAGAGGTGGAAAGAAGGGAAGAAGAACAGAACAATCTGTCCCTCTTCTGCCATCCCACTCACTTTCCAGCACAGAATTCCTTGTTGCCTAGGTTCCTTGTTTAGGTTTTTATTTTTCATTCAGTCCAGAGTGTAGACAAATTGAAGCCAAGACACAAGATGTGTTCAGGCAAACACTGTACCTGTGGGTATTTCGGGAGGTGGGGGCAGAGGCAGGCATGCATGCTCCAACCCCAAGCATATCGCCAAGTTACTGGTAGCTTAGTTCCCAGCCTTCACCGTATTGAGCAGGGAATGTTTACATGGGGCTTCTACTCACATTCTCTTGAATGCAAGAGCCTTCTGAATGGTTAGCTGAATTTTGTTTAGATGTCTTTGTCTGATTATTTATACACATAAAGATTAACCCCAGCCTCCTTAATCCTCAAATCATAGTTGTATCATTTATCTTTTCTTCATAGCGTTAAATACAATTCTGTTCCAAAAACACATTAGGTTTAATTTTATTCAAATAAACAATGCAACAGTTACCCAGATGTCATGTTACAAGCATATTTGGAAGGCACATATTTGATTGTTCTCACTTTCACAAATCCTTGCTTCTATTTGAGATAATTGGGCTTTGGGGGATAACTGTTGCCAGCTGTTCTCAGACCATAGAAACAACATTCAGGATTCTGACACAGCAAAGTACAGCAAGAGAAATGTACAAAACTACAAAATACCACCAACATCCTGAGTACTGTGTCAGCCATAAAAATAAAAATCCAAACATGTATTCATTTAAAAACTATATTTTACCTTTCCACTTTAATAGAATCTCTACTTTGACGCATGAGGCCGTTTTGACTTAGCCACATACACTGCACACCTGATGTCATATATGGCATCACCCATTAGGGCTGGACCCAGTTGTGGCTGGACCAGAGGGGGTTGCAGGCACTTCTCATCAATTTGCAAGCTGAGTATCCCAATGGCCAGAAACCACCATAGCCATCATAATACTTCAGATGCAAATTCCACTCTGGCAAGGCAATGCCATAGCTGATGGCATCGAAAGTCCCCGAGAGGCCCAAGAAAATTAACATGGCAGCACTCCTGCCGGTTCATTTTCTTGCCCAGGTCATGCACCAGATTGGAATGGATCCAATAATCAGTGTTACCTCAAACTGTCTTTAAAATTGGTCCTTTGCAATCCTAAGTGAAGCAATAACAGAAAAAAAGAAAACAGAAGGAGTTCTTATTCTTTGCCTTTGACACTGACTATACCATTTTCACTAGGGAGCTCATAATTATTTTCTGTCGGATGTTCCTGTTACTCGAGAGCAGCTGTGTCACTATCGGAATGCAGCAGAAACAGCTCGTAGTGAGCTAGCAGCACTCCTGGTGAAGTATGAATGTTCCCAGGCAGAGGTAAGTTTGGAACTGACATGAAAATGTTTCTTAACCTTTTTGTATCACAAATGTTTATTGACCCACAGAAAACATCCAGTGAGCTACACTTACCAGATGGTGCATGCTGATAAATGCCTCATTTTACAGGTATCGTGCTCATGGTTAGTGTATTTGGCTTGTGCCCAGAGGTTTGTCTCCTCTGAAGTCTCCAAACTTTTAGGCCTTAGACTACAATCCTGTGCATATCTACTCAGAAGTTTCACTGAGTTCAGCAAGAATAACTGATATTGGACTATAGCCTTAGTCTTGTTTCCCCTTGGCTTAGCCTTCCACATTCCATAGCCCACAGACAGCTTAAATCTTACTGAAGTGAATGGAATGTGAGCAAGATGGCAGAGGAACAGCTGAAGGTGCTTTATACTGTGTCAAAGCATTGGTCCAACTAGCTCAGTATTGTCTACCCCAGGCTTCCTCAACCTCGGCCCTCCAGATGTTTTGAGACTAACATTCCCATCATCCCTGACCACTGGTCCTGCTAGCTGGGGATCATGGGAGTTGTAGACCAAAAACATCTGGAGGGCTGAGGTTGAGGAAGCCTGGTCTACCCTGACTGGCAGCTGCTCTCTGAGCTTTCAGACAAAGGATATTTTACTTGATCTGCAGGTCAGTGTGATGCATTTGTCCATCAAATTGTAGATGTAGGTCACACATGACAAAATAAGAAAAGAATCTGCAGACTTTTTTGCTTTTTCCACATTTTCTGTTTTTAATTAATGGACAGTCCATTAATTACATGTAAGAGAATGTGCTTTAATGCATAAACTTTTATGTTGTAGCAAAATTCAGCACATTCAATATTTGATTCCTTTGTCTTGTTCTTTTATTGACTGTGTAGGTTTTTGCTTTAAGAGGTATAGTTTACTAGTCTTTTGAGTTTGTTTGTTTATTTGTTTGTTTATGAAAAACAAAATAAATTACATGGTTGCAAAAAGTGAATACATTTGTTGTTGCCAGATCCATTTAATTAACTTTTGAGTGAAAAGTGATTTTCTTTCCTTACTGCATCTTGTTAGCATGTTACCAGTATAGTTCCCACGATTTTGAAGTGCAAATGTAACACTTTAGCATATGGTGAACCTGAAGCTTTTCAAGCACCTGTTTCCATAAATTCTGTTCATTCTGTAAACAGCAGTTCTATTTTACTTATTGTGCAGATTAAAATGTAACTCTGTAAATGCTGCAGTGGTTCTGTTTATTCCTGTTTAATAACCTGGTTTAAAACCCTCATCCTGAACATGTCTCAACAGATATTTGCAAACTAAAGCAGCATTGACTTTATATTCAGTCAAGCACTTTGGTTCAACTAGTATAGGGTGAGAGCCACTTTGAGAAGGTCCTGTGGCTGTGAGTGGAAGGCAAACTCCCCGCAAAACCTTCCCCAAGTGGCTGATTTCATTTCTGCAACTCACACTTTGACTCCCTCTTCCCCTATGAGTTTTTAACTGGGAAATTGAGAATTGTTCTTTAAGGACTCAGATTGCTATTCTATAACCATATTTGAGCTTGAATAACTCATTTTTATGTGGTTTTTAAAAAAATTAAAAATCATTGTTTAGATAATACAGAAAAAGTAATAAGTTGATGAGGCAGGATGGCTTCCATTTATGAGTTCCATGTGATATAAGAGTAATAATCTTTGCTAAAAATCAGCTTCTTTTGTCAGAAGTTTGGAAAGTGGCTAGTATCATAGTAATTTTTAGGAAAGATTTAAATACTGAAAGAAGGACCCCCTCAAAAAAGTGTGAGAGGAGCCTCACATTGATGCCCAGAAATAGAAGGTTTATTATGCTGTGTTGCTTGCCCAGAATTGTTTTTAGGGGCAAGAAGGTACTATAACAGTAATCTGTAGTAGCAGTTCATTTGGGGCATGTTTTGCAGAGAAAATGTTTTTGAAGAAACTTAGTCTGCTTAACATGCCCTGATTGATTTAGTGGTTGGGGGGTTACTTCTTTCATATGGTACTTACAAACCAATGCTATGCACATTTACTAGGAAGTGAAAGGTGCAGATTTCAGTAGACCTTGCTTTCAAATTCATGTGCATAGGGTTGTATCAGGCTTGCTCTTTTCACACACAGTCCACCCTGGGGTAGTTAACAACATATCCCCTGCTGGTAGAATTTAATTTAATATACTGATGCAAGAAATTAAAACAAATTTAAGTGAATAGGCAAATTTAAAAGTGTCCTGGGAAGGAAGAAATTCAGTAATTAAGATAACTTAATAACTTAATAAAAAGTAATTAACTTATGCCCCCGTCTCCTGATCCTTGAAAATGGTTAAAATATGCACTGGATCATACTGAGATTTCCTTTGCACGCCTGCATTTCACGATCCATTTCTGTTTATAGCTTCAAGATCTTAAATCCAAAATAGCCTCTAAAGAAGTATCTGTTCAGGAACTGAAGGCTGATGTTGAAAGCTATAAGGAGAATGATGCCAGGCAATCTTCTCTACTCCTCTCCATGCAAAGCAGACTCCAGGAGATTGAGAAGGAATCTGGAACAATTGCCTTTTCTAAAAAACAAACAGACCTGAAAGCACAGGCCATTCTCCAGGAGAATTTGGAACTGAAAGAGAAAACCAATGAACTGGAAAGTCAAGTCAGGTAAGGACATCAAACAAACTGACATCTTAACCTAAAATAATTGCCCTAGAGCAGCCTTTCCCAACCTGCTACTCTCCAGATGTTTTGGACCACACTTTGCTGGCTGGAGCCTGATGTAAGTTATATTGGAAAACATCTGGAGGGCACAAAGTTGGGGAAGCACATGTATTTTCCACTGACTTTTTTAGTTTCTGTGGTCAGATGGAAGATGAGAGCTTGTATGTAAGAGCTAATAAGGTTAATAACACCAGATTTTTGGGTAATTGTTTTAGGAGAGCATCATGGGGACTTTGTAAAAAACCTTACTGAAATCAAGATATGCTACATCCACAGCATTCCCCTGATATATGAAGCTTGTAACTAGATCTTAGTAGCTTGTTGGTTTTATCCTGTTTCTCTGGTGATAGTGCCTGGAGATAGGGAGGTATGATATAAAAACATTTGTAAATGCACTATGGAGTTTGACCTATACTCCAGTTGAATATAGTTTGTGACCTGATTTCTGATGGAGGGCAGATGTTTTAGATTTGATTTGGTTTAGTTTAATTACATTTGTATCCCACCTTTCCTGCAAGTTGTTCAGGGTGACATCCATCGTGTCCCACATTTAAGCATCTCAGCAGTCTTGTGAGGCATGTTAGGCTGAGTGTGTGTGACTAACCCAAGCTCACTCTGTGAGTTCCTTGGCTGATATTTGTGGTGATTTGAACCTGGGTCTCCTCAATGCTAGGAGGGCACTCTGACCACTACATTGCTCCCCTGCTGTGCAATTTACATGGGGAAGTGCATATTTCATAGTGAATGGTAATTTCTGTGTGGGGAAAAATGGTAATGACTTAATATGGGAAGATCATATGTTGAATATCAGATCAGGAAGAATATAAAGTTTTGTATATATTAGAAACAGAAACATTGGCTATATGAGATACATAAAATAAATAATCCTGAATACTGATATTTTCAGTGCTAGTTTAGGGATAGTAACTGAGGTGTCAAATTATAATAGGGCTGTCATATTTCAAAAAGTAAAAACCAAGACACACTGAAAGTTATTGAGCTTTCTTTAGGAAGACCCCAAAATTGTTGAGTATCTTTTTAGGAAACCACATAAATTGTTGAGCTTTTAAAGTGAGTTTTGGAGCTCTTCTAGGCATTTTCAGCACAATTTAACACCTGTTGCTGGTTTTCTGGGACATTTGCCTGGTTTCTGAAAAATAATCCAGGACGCCATTTCCAGAGGCAAATTTCAGGACAAAATGTCCTGGAAAATCAGGACGTATAGCAGCCCTAAATTAGAAACTAATAGTATTTTAATACAAATTTAATACATGTGAAAACACAAAATACATACCATATTGAAATACTTACTATTATGAAGACTTTTTAAAAGGCAAACATCAGGAAATCTATCCCCTCTAATTCACCTAATAGGTTTAACTTTATTAACAGCAGACTGACTATTCTGCTGTTGCTACTGATGAACTTAAATGTGTCCAATTGCTGAAGAATAACAAAAAAGTTATCAGGGCAAGCACTATTATCATTAGTATTTATTAAATGTCTAAACTGCCTGTCTTCCAAGGATCATAGGGGGTTTACAGTATAAAAATACATAATGAGCGTTCCCCACATCAAAACGGGGTGCGCATGTTGCGGGGTTACGAGGGGTCCCTTTGAATCACGGAGGCAGCTCCTGGCAGTTGGATTGGCTTCACCTTCCCAGGTTGGGATACCTGTGGACTCCACCTATGCTAGCAGCCGCCGAATCCCGGCTGGGAGGTGTTGCCAAAGGGGGATTGGCCAGGTAGAGGGAGGGATTATGCACTACACACAATAGATTTTGAGTCATACCTGGGAAGCAGCCGTTGGAATCAGAGCTTCCCCACCCCCCACTCCCTCAACTGATGCTTACTTTGCAGGTTAACCACCTTTTTCCACAGCCACACAGGCACGCAGGCGCTGCTATGACAAGGTCGCTGTTGAAGGGCCGGAAAGGAATTTTCCTGCATTGGCAGGTTTCGCCTTTCCCGTAGCAATTCGTCACAACTTTGGCGGTTGCAGGCCTTGGGCGGAATCCTTTAGTCATTTACAGGATTGGGGGGGGGCGTGGGGCGGTGACCCCAGCCCCCATTGTGGCGGCGATAACAGGGTTCCCGTTAAAGGGGTCTCAGGGGGAGGCATTGACCAAACGCCCAGGGTCGTCAATGCCCTCCCCTTCCAGCGGCAGCGAACATAGGGGGGTGGGCTATCTGCTTGAACATATGTTCTCCAGACTAGCCCACTTCCCAATCATGCTGGATAACCCTGAAGGTACCCAGAACCCCGGCTGGGGGGCTGGGAAGGATAAACGCCCAATGCCTGAGCCAAGGTCTTCCTACATCTGAAATATTAATAAAGTTGTGGCCAATTTAATCCCATAGAACGTTGTCATGAGTCTTTATTTCCCTCAGGGGCTGCCCCGGGGTGCGGGGGGACTTCGCCTGACCGCGCAATAACAAACAAAACATTACACTCTCCCCTCAGTTTAAAAGGCCATAGATTGTTTAATTAGCCAGAGGCCTGGGAGAAGGGGAATGTTTTTGCAAGCACCTAAATATATATCATGAAGGTGGCAGGCAAGCCTCCCTGAAGAGAGCATTCCACAAGCAGGGAGCCACTACAGAAAAGGCCGTTCTCATGTTGCCACCCTCCAGGCCTCTTATGGAGTGGGCACATAAAGAAGGGCCTTAGATGATTAACACAGAGTCCAGGTTAGTTCCTTTGGAGAGAGGCGGTCCTTGAGGTCCTGAGCTGTTTAAGGCTTTATTGGTCAAAGCCAGAAACTAACAAGCAGCCAGTGCAGTTGGGCCAGGATCATTGCAGTATGCTCAAACTGTCTTGTCCCAGCTTCTGCACCAGCTGAAGTTTCCACTGTGTTGATGTAAAAATGTTCTTTGGTTTGTGTCCACCATATAAGCTGTTTGTTTTTTTCATTTTATATCTTTTTAGAACCTATTTGAATGAGTCCAACGAGAGCAAGACCCAAGCCTCTAAGGCCAGCAGGGTGCATAATGAATTCATTGCACACCTTTGTCATTTCTTTGACATGAGCATAGTAGAGAAAGAAGAGCCCCGGGAAATGCTGCTCTCAAAGGTTTATGTTTTATATAATAATTTGAGACATAGCCACTATTGTATGTCTATCAAACAAAACCCAGAGTTCCCATTTTTTACCATGTCATATACAGATTATTGAAGAGTCTAATTAGAAAGTGTGACATACATAGCGTCGTAGGGCTTTTGAAGAGGAGAAAGTCTGAAACCACAAATATTCAACAATGGATGTGCCAGAGCAGGAAAGCATAATTTGCAAGAAAGGACATGGTTCGGGGGGGGGGGATGCAGGCCTGGATCCAGATTCATATTGGAGGGTCAAACTCATTTCCTTATCACAGGCCCAGTTCAGAAAATCCCTTAGAGAAACCCAGTACTGTCTCAAAGAGCCTAGCATTAGGTACAGGCATTTAAAATGGGCAGAATGCTAAAAGGGATATCTGGGAAGGGAGATGGAATCCTTAATGACAATAGCGACCCCTCCTTCCTGCCCACGTTGAGGTTGAGGTTACATCTGGAAAACTAGTGGACACTTCAAGAAGAGCTTCTCATTTGTTCCTCTCCATCTACCCACGTTTCTGTTTTACATGCCAGGTTGGCATGTTCTTCTCATATTAAATCACAAATAGCTACTGTTTTACCCTTTAACTGATCTGACATTTAAAAGCAGCATCTCTGTGATTTGTGGGACCACAGAGTATTAATGAAACTGAATGATAGACCAGAAGAACCAGCTGCGTCTTCCCCTTAACCTGGTGTGTCCACCTTCTGCCACCATTCTACTAAGGTAAAGGTAAAGGGACCCCTGACCATTAGGTCCAGTCGCGGACGACTCTGGGGTTACGGCGCTCATCTCGCTTTATTGGCCGAGGGAGCCGGCATACAGCTTCTGGGTCATGTGGCCAGCATGACTAAGCTGCTTCTGGCAAGCTAGAGCAGCGCACGGAAACGCCGTTTACCTTCCTGCCAGAGCGGTACCTATTTATCTACTTGCACTTTGACGTGCTTTCAAACAGCTAGGTTGGCAGGAGCAGGGACCGAGCAACGGGAGCTCACCCCGTTGCGGGGATTCGAACCGCTGATCTTCTGATTGACAAGCCCTAGGTTCTGTGGTTTAACCCACAGCACCATCTGTGTCCCATTCTACTACATACCCCTTATTACCCTAACGATAGCTCTTCCTTTTCCTAGGCATTCACAAAGAGCCCACTATAGCCCGCTAAGCACATTTCCAAGGTAATATAATTCTGATAGCCAAACGGACCCCAAACAATCCTGTCCCCCTGAAACAAGCCAGTGGTAAAGGTTTTTCAGTGGATAATATGTATGGTAATACAGTGGTACCTCTGGTTGCGAACAAGATCCATTCCAGAGCCCCGTTCGCAACCTGAAGTGCCGTGTCTGCGCATGTGCGTGATGTGATTTGGTGCTTCTGCGCATGCGCATGACAGCATTTTGTACGTCTGTGCATGCGTGAATTGCCAAACCCGGAAGTAACCTCTTCCGGTACTTTTGGGTTCGGCGTGTTCATATCCTGTGACAAACGCAACCTGAAGCAATCGTAACCAAAGGTACGACTGTAATGAAAACAGCAAAAGACCTAAGGCTGGAGCAATGTCGTGGAGCACAAGCTAGCATTTTATAGGTGGTTGGCCCTAAGCAAGCTCCTTGCAACGTTTCTTGACATAAGACAGGTTCTTCTATATTCACCACCACCACACATTTAGCCTTGCTTTACAGCTTGAGGCCCGAGAGGTAGAGAAACTCAACCTTGAAAAGGGATGTAATTATGGTAGTAAACCCAGCGTGTGGATATAGCATACCTGATCAAAGCAATGCTTCATACTTATCCAGAAATGGTTATTCTTTAGGATGTATGAGATGTGACCCAGTAATGCGTAAATAACTATGTTGTGAGACCCACGGAATAGCAATAGCGCAGAGCTGTAAGGTTGTTTAGGTTATGGCAGAAAGCATTTGTATTACTTGAAAGAGTTTAACTGTGATTGGATCATAGCTTTATTTTAAAAGATAATAATTATAATTTGATAAACAAGAGTATTTAAATGGGCATAAACCGGGGAGGGAAGAGTATTAAATAACCACTTTTAACTAGCTTCCATGCTTCCAGATCAGTGACATGCATGAAGAAAATAAAGTACTAAAAAGACAGATTGCCACACTCCAAGAGACCACGAATGTTCATGACATGGAGTCAAAAGCAAATAGAGAAACCATCATGAGGCTCGTCTCAGAACTGAGCAAAGAGCAGAGGCAGGCAGCATCCTGCTGTCAAGACATGGAAAAGTTAAGTAATGTAAGTGTTTTTCATTTTTCTGTCATGGGGCACCGAGTCTTCATGCAAAGGCTTACTTTGAAGAGAGCTAGGTGGTCACTTGTCACAAGTGTGTTTGGGGATGGAGTGAGAAGTAAATGTGACAAAATGTTTTCTTAGAATCAAACTAGACAAGTGCAAGCTTTTTAATAGACAAATTGCCATATGGGGCTTTAACTTTTTGCACGTCACAATGGTCCCTTTCTGTACTTGGAGCCCCATGCTGATTTCCATGTGGGGAGAGGAAAGTCTCATTGATGTGAATGGGAGTTTTTTTCCTTAGGAAAGTTGGAATCCTAGAGGGGCTTTACCTCTTTGCCCTCCCCTTGTTCTTGATCCAAATTCGGATCAGGAACATAGCAGGAGAAAATGAGCTGAAGCTCCCCTACTCTCCATACTTGGATTCCAATTCAGATCAGACCCCCCTCACACTGACCATTTGTTTTTATAAACTTTGTACTTAAGGCACAGACATTTCTTTGTTTTAGCATATACCAACTGCAGGGATCCTGATTCTTTGCAGCTTCCGTCTTACAGTGAAGGAGCTGCCAATTTTCAGATGACATTTTAAACTGATAAGTTTCTAAATTCTCCTGCTAAACAAGCAACTGTAATCAGGGGCAGCTGCTACACTGAAGTAAGCACACACACACACACAAACAAACATATGCACAGGTTCCAGATGGGAATAATTTTCCTGCCTCTGGTCTCCATCTCTGTGTGGGTCATTGAGAATTGGGGTACCTCGCTTTGATTTTTTTGATTCAGATACAAAAACCCCAAACTGGTTGACTGCAGCTACAAAGGACAGCTGTAGCAACTGGGTTTTAATTCAGAAGCCATTCAAGCAACTTGCCATGTAATGGTAATAAGGTAATCAAATGTGGTTGTCTGCACAAAGTTGTAGTGGTTCTCAGTGCAGGAAGAGTTCAAGAGTTACTGAAACAGATGTTCAGGCAAGCATTAGATATGAGAAGGTGAGCAAAGAGAAAAGATCATGAGTCACTCAGCTGATCTGGCTTAAATTAAAGGCTGATTTATCTAATAGATCTTAAATGGGTAAATGCTTTAAATGCATCATTAAATGAGTTAATGCTTTTTTTAAAGGAACAATAAAACATGTCACATGGCTCTTGTTGAACCACTTCAGGGGTACATCAAAATATAAAGTTAACGTATGTTTTGTCTTAAAACTTTAATGGTAAACAATGGAACTCAGTCACGTTTATATTGCATAACAGGACCTTTGTGGGATATTGGCTTTCCAGAAAACATAGATTCTGTCAAAAGACACAGCATGCATCAGATCACATCTCAGCTGAACTCAACACAGTCCCGAAACTTCTATACTGTTGGTGATAGTACTTAGAGGAACAAATATGTTCTTTATTAAGGGATATGGTCAGTCATATGACTTATGAAATCATGGAACACATTTGATAAATGATTTGGATTGGATTGAAGAAGGAACACTGCTTTCGGAGTTAGTGATCAAGGAACTGCCCAGATCTCTTGTACAGTTGTGTCACTCAATTCAAGCCCTGTAAAAATGTTCAGCATAGATGTCACACATGTTTACAGGAACTGTGGTGCACTTAGGAATTGTTGTAAAGGAAGGAATGTGGCCCTTTGGACAGTCTGTTTTGTAAGCATAGACTGCCTGCCAAAACCACAATGGAGAATACGGCAGTGACTTATCTGTCAAATGCTAACATTTTGTTTTATTTCATGAGATATTTGAAACATGATCAGATCTTAATATATCAGTTGTTTTGAACACTTGCATTCAAGCCACTCACCTATAAGATCCCACCCTTCATCATACATGATTTCGGGACAGGTAAGAACAATTTTTAAAACTATAAAAAATAAGAAAACCTGTTTCCAATTAAAACAGTCAAAACAGCAGCAAGACCAGTCCTGCCCCATTCTCTGTGTTTTTAAAAACTTTATATCATTTTTATTATACATAAATATAAATACAGGCTAAACAAACATGGAAGTGTAATAACATTCCTGGGAAGGCAATATTAAATCTCTTGTTGCATATTCCATATAAGAAGTGATATATGTGAGATGGAAGAAATGAAGCAGATATATCTGTAAAAGCAAAGTGACGTTTGACGTTACAAAATGGCATTGTTAATATAATTTATGAAATTCCACTAAGTCACATAAAAAGCCTGCAGTTGCTCTTTGCCATACCTTGTATCTCTTAAATTACGTGCTCCCCCCCCCCCAGAAATGGCCATTTCCCATACATTCTTGTACCACAATGAAAGGCCCAAATTTTCAATTTTTGAGCGATTGAAAGCTGCACAGCCATTAGCAAAAGACCAGAAATTCTTTAGGTTTGATGTCCACAATTACACCTTCAAATGAAGATAATAATGATAAGTGTGGTATAATACAATGGTTCTTTTACACTGTCCATAATTTCTGTATACACTTTGTCACAAGAATCATTAACCAATTGCTACTCCCACCTAAAGTGGTAGTAATGTACCCTTGCTATTGTAACCTTGCCAGCCCATGGGAGTGAAGTTGGATGAGATTTGTGAGATCTGAGCAGGGGTCCTTTTCCACCTATGATGTGGCATGCTTCCAAATATAAGCCAATCTAGACTTCTTAGGTCTAGTGCTCCATATATTCTTCCATTGTATATTATCTATAATTCTATTTATAATGTCAACATTTCCTTACATAATTCAGGAACAATGCCCTTGCCACTGTATCCTAATTATAGAATATTAGTTTCCATTTGGAAAGCCTTCTGGTAGCATGAATTTTGACACCCATCATCCCCCCCAAAAGTGGGTTGATTGATGTAGATGGAGCCAACCTATTCTCAAGTGACATAGTAATGGGGTTAAGGGAGAGCAAACAGTAGACCTTTGGATCTCCCATTTCTTCCAAATTTTAAATAAATTAATTACTTTTTAAGGAATTGAAACTGGGTGAAACTTGATAATGGAACTTGATTCAACATATCTTCTTCCATCTTCAACATATATTTTCCTGGCTTCATAATGATAAAGGCTAATTGGTGTGTGTGAAACACCTTGCAGTATAGATTTAAATAAAGGAGCCCCCACCCCCCCTTATCTGGTTTTGTATAATATATTGTCATTGCAATTTTTGATCTCTTTTTAAAAATACAAAATCATTGTAACAGCTTTGACCAGGTGAAGTGTCATGGGAAGAACCTGAAACAAGAATAATAATTTAGGAACAATTTTCATTTGAACAGAGGGTAGATAGCTGCCATTTAGACCATTTGTCAATGTCACTTTTTCTTCGTTTAAATAAGGGACAAAAATTCAAGTTATTAAAAAATATAATTCTGTTTCCTTGGGATTTTTTACCTCAAAGTATCTGAAAACTTTGTCAAAAAGGAACTTGAAGTAATTTATACATCTTCAGTTGCTCCTTGGGACATATATTTAAAAAACAATCTTTTTTATACAAAGACCTGTTTCAGCCTCAAAGGCGGTACCATCACTCCCCCCTTCCCTTTTACATTGCATTGAATTAATATCTAGTTCCTCTAAAAGCGTTTCCAAGGGTCAGTTCACATAACTCTATGGAATCTTCAATAGAAGAGTGTTACAGAAATTTTTATAATAAATAAATACTGCTTGCAAATGTGTTTGTACAAACACTAATTTGCCATTTTACTTCTGGTTTAATAGCAAGCTATAGTTTGGCATTCTATCCAAGCCAAGCAATCGATGCTTCATGTGAATCACAGTTCACCCACAAAGTAGGATTGTAAATCATAGTATGAACTGAGTTTTCATTCCTGATATTTGGCAAACTATAGGTTTATAGTATTCAGATGGGCCCTTGCACGAACAAAAAGAGACATGGTTTGCAGTAACAATAGTTTTCTAGTTTGGAAGTAAAGTCAAGAAGGACCAGAGTGTTTCTGCCCTTTCAGGTTCACTGTTAAGCTACTGGATCCTGTGAGCTGTGTACTGTGTGTTTACTGTGCTAGATGCACTTAACTGTGGATAGTTAATTCAGGTCACAAGCGGAAAAGCTGTGCCACAAACAAATGAACATATTGCTTGTCAGGCAAAGGCTGCTGTCTTGAGTTATAATTAATAACGGGTGCTACAAAAATAGTTAACTGAAGTTTGAAATTAGTAAAAGAAAACTTACTCCTTAGCACTGTATAGGCTAGGGTTAGAAGGCTGTTCTGAAGTAGGAGAACACTTTATAACTTGAAAGTGTGGGTCCCTTTTTGAGAATTGGTGAATTTTGCTGTAAGGTGCTTTCCTGTAAAGTAGCATGTATACTTTCTTGTCAGCATGTATATCACTTCATGCAGTAAACATGGATGCTAGGATATCTCTGCTTTCCTTGCCTTTTTGAGCATTATGGATATTAGCTCAGAAAACCGTAAGGTAGTATCCAGCAGAAAACTTCAAGTGATAGAAGGAATTCATCAGCAGAACTGGGGCAGGAGGCATTTTTTGGGGGGCAAATTGTTGTTTCCTCTGAAGCCCCCTGTGCCTCCTCTACATCTGCTAGGGACACAGGGGTCTGCAGAGAGGAGGGACTAACTTAAAAATTCCCCTTTGCCTGATTGCACTGACACATTCAGCAGTGGATGGAAGCCATTGGACACTACCCACAAAATGCAGAAGGGACTCTGGGTTCCCCATTTTGATTCTTTCTCCTGCAATGGATGTCTGCCCCTCTAGCCTCCCTGAAAACCAGAAAATGCCACAGCTTTCTGTTAACTTTCTTCTATAGTTCAGAAATGTTTCCTAATTGTTTGATCTAAATCAGTTTTCCTGTCATCGCTTTTGCTTGTCGTCCCCTCTTAAACCTCCCCACCTCCATGGTTCTGAGAAACAGTTTTTTGTTGCTTCCTTTCTTGCATATTTTACAAAATGCTTGAAAATCTTGCTTTTCTCTAGGGTAGACACACCAAGCTCCTTCAGTCCTTTCTCATACGATGTTTCTTTCAGGCTTCTTATCAGCTGTTCTTCTCTTTGAATTCTTTCCTCTCTGGTATACTCCTTCAATTACAGTGCCAAGAACTGTCTGCAGTTCTTCATCAAAGAATGAAACAAGTGTAATCTGGAATGTTGGTTTTTCTCTCATTAAATGCAGGATGGCCACTTGTAATCATCCTGTTTTTCTTTAAAGATTTCAAATTAAGCTGTATGCTAACCAATATCATTGTAATTTTCCCTTAATTTTGTCCTTCATTGCCCCAATATGAAAGAGTGCATCACAGATTATAACTTCCTTTTCTGTATGAGCTTTACATATAGGAAAAAGTCTCTGTGCCCCACATGCGCCAACATGTGTGAGGGACGTGACTGCTTTCTGGGCCTTTCATATGAAGCAACATACATTTTCTGTTACTCACAGGAGTGGTTGGAAGAATCTGTTCATTTGTTTCTGTTTGTTTCTAAACGATGTTGTGCTGCACCTGCGATGAGGAAAGAGTGCATTTGTTGAAATAATATTGCAATCTGAAATTGTTTCCTCAATTTTCTGTAATATCGGTAATTTAATTCTTGGCACTAGAATAGATTCCTCCCCACCAAGATCTTTTAAGAAAAGTAGCAGGAAAATTAAATTAAATGGAAGGATGCCAAAATATACAAAGACAGATTTTGTTGAATGTGATGTCTCCAATTAGAGTAGGTTTGAGTGGCGACAAGTATGCACTTAACACTTCTCATTCTTCTTAAAAAGAATCTATTCTTAGAGTTGGAATAATTAGGGAAATAAACTTGACCCTTCAAATCTAGCATTCCACTTCCCATTTGGCATCCAGAACCAGATAAGTCATAAAAAAAAGAACACGCTTTCCACATGCACTCAGCTGGTTGTCTAATTCTTGCACTTTGCATAGAATAAAAGTATTTCCTATTCCCAGTTGTTAATCAGAAGGTGCATTAAACTTGTAGGATTAATAGCCATTGCTGTTTTTATAGATTGCTACTAATTTAAACAGTTTGTTTCTGTGTCCACAAGCATCTAATGTTTTTATTGCCAAACTCCCGCAGCGTTTCATTAAATACCCACCAAAATTTTGCTTTGCCAGTATTTTTTCTCTGAGGCGGTAAGTTTTGGAAGCACATTGTTGAATGAGAACCAAGCACACTGTGTGTGTGTGTGTGTGTGTGTGTGTGTGTGTGTGTACGCACGTGTGGGCACTTAAATTTTAGACTCTCTACTGCAACAGTGCCTCTCCAAAGCATCATATGTCCACAGAAGGCAATTCTGAGCTGATATGGAGAGTTTGTGATGGGGCAGAGAATCCTCATAAGTATGCAGGAATCTTAAAGGTATTAAAAGCAGGTGTCACTTAGTGATTTATAGGTGGGCCTACATCATTTTATGAAATATATTAATATAATATTTTCTCTTTATGATGGTGATGATGATGATGTAATCTAGACTTCTATGAATGGCATAGAGTAGGACAAGCAAGCCCAGGTCTGCATCCCAAAATATTCTCCTCCTAGCTTGTGCTGTGCTTTATTGTCCTATCATGGTTGTTCAAAGAGGAAAGTTTGTGCATTAATATAGAAAAGGAAAATTGGGGCTACAATATGATTGTTACGGTTTTTATTTAGGATCTGAGCAGCACTACGGCAGCTAAGCAGAGCCTTGAGAGGGAGATCAGAACCCTCCAAGAGAGACTGGCTGCAAGTCAAAGGGCTTGGGAAGTCTCACAGGAGGAAATGAGCCACCTAAAGAAATGTTGCCATGAGAAAGAAGAGAACCTGAAAACAAGCGTGGAAGAGGTCAGGGCTGAAAAGAGTCTGCATGATGCATTTAAAGAGCAAATCATCACCCTGCTTGGAAGCAGCTGTTTTATAGCCAGTCGATCTGAGGAGGACATTGTAGAAAAAATTCGAGAAATGATCCGCATGGAGGAGAGCAAAAAAACAGTATGTGGATGTCTATTGTGATTGCTTGAGATCCTTGATTTTCTGTAGCTTATTTCCTGTGTGAATTGAAACCTTGCATGTGTTGGCTGCCTTGTTCTGCATAGACCCTTTGCAAAACAACAAGAAACAAACAAATCTAAGCCTTTCAGGAGTTTAAGCATCACAGCATCTGCCTCATCACCCCAGAAAGTAAGCACGGGTACTTTGCAGACAATCCCAGAGCCCCATAACAGAAGCAGGTCCAATTAAATTAAAGCTGATCCAATCCTTTCCCTGACCACAGGTCCACAGAGAATGCATTTTCTGGCAGTAGTGCTGCTGCCTAAACATTTCAGTTTGGCCAGCCTGAGCATATTTGGCCAGCCCTGGGTGTATAGCACAGATCATACTTTCCCTGACAATAGGGAGCCCTCCCTCTTTTCCATTGCAGGGGAGATGATCTAAGTAAGAACAATCTAACTAGGGAGAGGCAGAGCTGCAAACAGGCACTCATAGTAGTGGCATGGATGGAGGCTGCCTTCAAAAATAGTAGTAGTAGTAGTAGTAGTAGTAGTAGTAGTAGTAGTAGTAGAATGAAGAAAACTCCTCTGGTGGAAAACAATCTATGCACATAAAATTTATGCCCTGTGGCCTTTCTGTTGCATGAAAATTTTGATATGTAAACTCATGATGAAAGTATGTGCATGCATGAATTACAGCATTAGATGTTCAGAGCTTTGCCAGATCACAAGGCTTTTGCAGAATATATGAACCCTGTCAGATTTCAAGTTGCAACAGCATATCCCACCACAATACTGAATCATTTTCTTCTTTCATCATTATCTTATTTTATTGTTTCGTCTCTTAAATTCCCGTTCATTACTGATGAGAATTGGTTCCATAATTGTTGACAAAACTTTCCGAGTCCAGTCTTCCCTGTCTTTGAAGGCTTCATGTGCGGCAAATTAAATGAAACAGGCAAATTATGAATAAAATTTTAAGTCGTGTCAGGTGAGTTTTTAGGAATAAAAATGACCAGTTTCACTTTTTGGAGGCCTGTCCATCTGTATATTGTGCAAGGCTGCTTTTCATTTTTTTAATTTCGCTAAACTAGAACTCAGTGACTGAGCAGAACTGTGTATATTGATGGTATAATTTCCTTTCATTTCAATTTATTGCCAGGGGAGATCTCAGAAAGAGATCACAAATCAAGTAATAACAGCAATGCTGAATTTTATCAACAACTTTTGCTCCTCCTGTGACTTATTTTTTAATTTATTCTGGGTCTCCATATTAATTAATCTTTATAGCTGTCACAGCAGAACCCTACTCAGAAGTAAATCCCATTGACTTCAGCCTTGCACTGCAATGTATACCCACTTACTTGAGAGAAAGAGTCACTGAAATTAATGAAACTTACACCTGAGTAGTATATCATGTGTTGCAGCACCCAAAGTGAATATTTTCTTATTGTAAGACTTTCAGAGTGGTTTCCAGTTGAAAACGCTTTGAGTTAAAATAACAGTATTAGCACCGGTTGTGACTGGTGTTTTATTCAGCCAAACCAGGAAACAACTTAGCTTCCATGTTTTTGGACTAAGGGTGGAGAAGGTTTTCGACTACTCAGGGTGCTGTGTATTGGGATATCTGTTGGACACTGCATGTCCACAGTGGGCCAGGAGTCAAAAATTGGTGTCGTCCACATCTACCGCACCCCTAATACATGCACACACACACCAGTCAATTTTCTCTCTCTGGCTTGAAAACAACTTCCATTGACACTGCAGAGGGAGGTGCAAGCTGTACGGGGAGGCCCTGCAGGCCACACCCCTGCTTTATACTAACTTCTGAGTAGCCTTATACATTGTGTTAGACTTAGGTGGAGGTTACCAGTGCATAGCTAACTATGGGCAAGAAAAGCGCCAGTGGCAAGTTTATTGTGAAAAGCACCAGTGGGGAGTTCACTAAGGAATCTGGCAAATTAGCTGAAGTACCCAGGTGTCTTGAAGGTTGGCTGGCTTGAATAGGCTGCTCCACCGCACCCCTCTACCTCCACCTGCAATCATTTTGTGACTGGTGGGCCTTAGTACTTTCAACTGTCTCAAGTGGGTCCCGGGGCTAGAAAGTTTGAGAACCCCTTGTATTTTAAATTGGAAAATGAGCAGGTGAATGAACTCCTGGAGGCAGGAGCGATGATGGTTGGAGTAGAGCATGTTACTCTTGCAATGGCAGTGCTATTCCTACTCTATGTCTTGGAGGCTGCTGGTGAGGTGGGGATAACTCTCCATGTAGTAATAGCTTATAAATGTTACCCTTGAGTGGAAAGATCTTTTAGAATTCCAGTGATATCCTCATGGCAACAATAGCTTTGATGAAAGAGATAAAACTTTGGGACTTGTTGTAGCAGGTGACTGGGAAGTTAGAGCACCCTTTTTTTGGAATGGAGATGGGATAGTTGGGTTTGGTTTTCCAGAAAGATGCTGAGCCATGGCTCATGAAATGCTGTGCAAGTGGGCTTGGCAGAAACAGTTGGGGCCACCACAGAAATTAGGGTGCATACTTGTCCATATAGAAATGGCCACTCTCAGTGAAAGCAAAGATGGAAAAGTACTGAGTGGATTTGCTGAAGAAAAGTTAGCCTTAGACAAGCACATAGTACAGATTTGTCCTGCTTACACGGCCCCAGAATGATGTCTGTCAATAAGGAAGAGTGCACTTCAGCCTCTGGAGAGTTCCTATTTGAAGGTCAGGAACTGAGATAACAGTGTCAGAAAAGACTTGAGCATACTCCAAACTTGTTTTTCCCAGGGAAGTGCTATCAGGTTTTTTGGCTGGAGGGCAGATACACTTATACTTGATCGATCATCTTCTGGCCTCTTCCAAAAAGAAAAAAGAAAAAGAGAGAGTATAGAATCAAATCTAGCATGTAGTGTTTAGGTGCAAGGCTCAAACTATACTGTATATATATTTTTAAACCCACAGAAATTCTAGGGTTTGCTGTTAAATATGTTATCTAATATTTTTACCTGTATTCCAACAACTCATTGAGACAGGTGAGGTGGTAGAAGTGGAACTTTGAGGCCCACATTTTAAAATATCTAGTGTAGGATGGTGGTAAAGTCATCTAGCGTGTGGAAGCTTTGGAAACTATGTGATTCTATCTTTTTGAGAAGGTTAAAATGATATAATAATCTTCTTGTGGTATCTCATAATGCCTGCACCCTGGGCAGGTTGTATTATTGTGCTGGAAGTGGAGAACAAATAACACCCCAGTGCTGCTATCACTTTGTTCACATGAGCCTCAAAGCTTCAATTCTCTCATCATTCCCCACCAAAAAAAATTCATTAACCAAATCCATTTTGCAACATTAGGCTACAGTCAGAGAGCCAATGGGAAGCTGCAAGGATGTTACCCTGCCTAATCTCTGGCCTTCACTAAGTCTCACAGGAAGCTGGCATATGACTTCCCCCCCCTACTGTCCTGTTGACCAAAACTAAAAAGTTACAGCATTAATTTTTAATTGCTTTAACTAAATTTGCTACAAGACTTTTGTCATTTACTTTGTGCCCTTGTTTAGGCTGTTATTTGAGGCAGATTCCTCCATTGCCCTATCTCTTTATATAATGGCCTTAAAGGAGGGGGGGGGACCCACATTCCCTGGTTGGGTGGTAGATTGCCAGGTTTTTCCATCTTTCTATTAGGAACAGCTGGCTTGGTTTGTGCCTTATTATTGCTTGGCTTGATGTTTTCAACTGTGTGGCTCACTTGTTTGCATCTCTTTGTTGCTGTTTGCATTTCATAGCATTTATATACAACCTTTACCCTGTGTGCCTCAGTCTCGGGTAACACAACTCGTTTGTATTTGAAATGTTGCAATCTTTAAGTGCTGAAGCGGGCAGTGGAAAAGTTGTGCGCATAAATGCTTGCAAAATCAGACCAGCTTGCAAACACGAGGATTACATCTGCTAATCAGGAATGCAATTTAACAATATTTTGAGAATGGAGCTAAAACTGTACAAATAAATACCTAAACCACTACAGAGAAGTACAATTAAATTTAAAACATCTTATCAATGTGGTGAGTGGAATCTAATACTCTTAATTAGAAGAGTCTAATGGGAGATTTGTAAAGTTAACAGTTAAAACACATTTTAATCATTTATATGGGCTTACATAATAGGGTTTAGTGTTTTTTTGGCTTTGGCTACCCTTGTTTTAGGTTTTTTTTTGTTTTAAGTTGGCGTAAAGCATCCCTGTCAAATATGTTTTTAAAATATATTAAGTAGTTTGTTCCAAAAGTCAATCTATTGTTTGCCTCATGCCTCAGCTGCTTTCAAGTTCTACTATTTAATAGACCACACCCTTGTTCCTGGGTATTTTGCCAGAGCATGGTCTTACTGGCTTCTCACACCATAGCCTGTCATATTTTATTGGTATGTGGTCTACTGGCCTAGGTCTGTCTGCCAATGATGGAATGGGATTTTATTGCCTTTGTTTATTTTCTCTGGGTATCTGTCCAATTTAAAACCTAGTTCATTGTCCAGCTTGCCTGCCACAAACTGTGGTCTAAAGCCTGTTACGGTAGTCTTCTATCTGTCTCTCATCCCCCACCCCACCCAGCCTTTTGTTTCTGAGAAGGACTTTTGATTTGGAGAAGTCCATGTAGATCGCCATTAGTTAAGTTTTGTAAGTGCCTGGCACACTGAATCAGCCTGGCATAATCTATAAGCCTCACATGGACTGAAAATTCCAGTGATGGTTCATTGGTGGTTGATTGGCAATATAAGATGTCATCTATCTGTATTACAATCAAGTAATCAAATACATAATTGAGAGCTTGTTGGGAAACAATATCAGGCTTGAAATTTCTATTTGTTATTTATTCAAATACAGTGTTAAAATGCAAGTTGTCATTTGCTTATTTGTTGTGTAATCCATTTCTGAAAGTTTGGCAATGTCTTTCTTGCACCACAGTTAAGTTTCAAGCTCAGCCTCTGACTTTAGTTTGCTTTCTCCTCCCACCCCCCCTTAGATGGTATCCCAGCTTGAAAACCAAATAGCTAAACTGACTGAGGCACTGGAGACTCAGGCTGTATCACACCAGGAAGTTTTGCAGAGGACCAAAAAAGCAGAAAACAAATCTGAGACACTTCACAATCAATTGATGTGTCTGGAAGCGGAGCTGGTATCTGGGGACGTGATACGAGATGCTTTGAAGCTCGAGAAACAAAAAGTAATGGCTTCTATTCATAGTATGTGCACAAGGGTAGCTAGAGAGAGAGAGCCCCAAATGCAACAGAATTCATGTTCCAATATGCTGGTTCGATCATATTATTATAAACATCTTCAGATGCATGAGTAAGTCTTTCAGTAAGCCTGACCATTTCCAGTCATCAGAATAGCTCATGTAACTGACCACTGCTGCTCAAGGTTCTTTGACTGTATTATACTGTACTTGCAGAGTACTGCCAGGAACCCCAAAGGATAACTTTTACATTTGCCCAGAGAAAAAGGAGTCAGTTTTGAGTTTCAAAGCTAGCTGAGAAAAGTGGCTGAAGTTTAACGGGGTGGTTGGGAGTTGAGATTAGCACTGCTTGCTACATGACTGCTTCTATACCTACAACCTGCATTATCCTAGTACAGTGTTTTTCAACCACTGTTCCGCGGCACACTAGTGTGCCGCGAGATGTTGCCTGGTGTGCCGCGGCAAAAATTGAAAAATTACTTTATATATCAGTGGTGGCGAACCTATGGCACGCGTGCCAGATTTGGCACGCAGAGCCCTCACTGCTAGCACGCGCACCATCGGCCCATCTGTGCTGCTGTTGTTGTTTTTTCCCCAGGCTTGCGTCCACTGTTGCCTGCTTGCACTCGCTGGGGCTGCTGGCCACGCAGAGCCGCCTCTCCCGGCGGAGCTGCGCCCAGGGTGCGAAGGCAGCGGCGGCTTGCCTCGCTGCCGGCGCGCCTGGCAAGGCGAGCAGTGCTAAATCCACCCTCTCGAGCAAGAAGGCAGCCCGGGCCCCGGATCAAGCAGGCGCCAAGGCCGGCGGGAGGCAGCCCGGTGGCGAGCCAAGCAAAGGCAGGAAGGGCAAGCGATGCGCCTCCTTGGCCCCGCCGGGTTCCCTGGCCCCGCCGGGTTCCCTGGCACCGGCCGCTGGGCTGGGCAGCGGATCCGGCGCCAGGATCAGCCACATGGACAGCAGCTCCGACCTGTCCGACTGCCCGTCCGAGCCGCTCTCCGACGAGCAGAGGCTGGCTCAGGCCGCCAGCAGCGATGCGGAATCCAGCACCGGCTCCAGCGATCGGGAACGCGAGCAGCCGCAGCTAGCGCCCGCTCTGCCCCCGGGGCCAGGCGTCGCCCCTCAGCCTGCCTCGCCTTCTTCGAGCGCCACCAGCAAAGGGCCGGCAGCGTACCGCCCCCCATAGCGACGCCCCTGCGGGTGGGCTCCCGCCTGCGGGGACTGCGGCTTGCTGGAGAGGCTGGGGAATTTGGGGTGCACCGGCGGGGGCTTGGCAGAAGCTGCCCGGGCGTGGAGGTCTTTGAGGAAAGGTTTGGCTGGGGAAGGAGCTCGGTGGAGCCCCTTCTTCTCGGCGAAGGAGTGGTGCAGGCTCTGCGGCGACTTCAGAGGCTCGCCGAGGCTGGTGCCATTCAAAGTCTCCATAGTCCCGGCTGCCTAAGAAGACGCCAGGGAGGGGCGGACACTTGAGGCTCCTCGAGCCCTTCCCGAGCGCAGGAGTGTGAGTGGCGAAGGCAACGGTCCTCCCGGCAGAGCCCCGCAGCAACAGCGCCTTCCTCTAGTTTTCGCCTTTGCTCTCTCATCACTCCTGCTTCCTCCTTGCCCGCCACAAAGCTCACACTTTTTCCTCGGTCTGATTCAGCAAGACGGGCTCTCCTCCACCCCTCGGTCAGAAAACACAAACACACACAAAGCACAATCGGTGGCAATCTTCTCCCCCCCCCCCCCCAGATCTTTCCAATCCGCTCGATGCAGCTCACGGTAACGTTGCACCCTGCAACATCGACTCCCTTCCCCCCCAAAAGCCCAGCAGCTTTGGGGCGCCCCCCCAAAAGCAAAGCAACTTTTGTGCACCCCCCCAAAACTCCAAAACTTTGGTCGGCAGCTCCCCCCAAAAAAGCTCAACAAGTTTGAGCACTTTGTGATAAATAAGTGGTTTTTGGTTTACAGTTTGGGCACTCGGTCTCTAAAAGGTTCGCCACCACTGTTTTTAACATTTCTAATGGTGGTGTGCCTCGTGATTTTTTTCATGAAACAAGTGTGCCTTTGCCCAAAAAAGGTTGAAAAACACTGTCCTAGTAATGTCAAAGTTGTACACATTACTAAACCAATAATCTTAAGAGTTGGACCTCTAAATTAGGGATGGGGAACCTGTGGCCCTCCAACTTTCACCATCCCTCACCTCTGGTGATGCTGGCTGTGGAGCATCTGCAGAACCACAGGTTCCCCATCCCTACTCTGAAGGAAACTATGTAAAGCTCTCCAGGAACTGCCCAGAAGTTGGGAAATGGGAAAATGAAACAATATACAGTATTTAATATGAGACTGAATAGTTACTGACAAACTACCTAAGCTAATTTTAGGAGCAAAGCTTGAAAAGAAATCCAGTGCATTTCTTAGGATCTACAAGGTGATGCAGTTTCCCAGCTTGGTTAATTTGGATCCAGAGATGTAGTCATAGTAGTCTGTTACAGCAAATACACAAAAGAGCTTTGTAGTACCGTAAAATACTAACATTTATTTGGAGGGGGGTTGCTTTTGGTGCAGACCAATGATCTGCATTATTCTGAACAGCCCTTGTTGTTTGCTTTCTGATTTGCACACATTAAAAATTTGCTATATACATGGTTAATGTGATAGCATAAATGGGAGCAACTGGAAAATAAATTCAACTTCTGCATTTAATAATTCTGATAGCTTAATCCATGGAAGCCTTTCTTTCTTTCTTTCTTTCTTTCTTTCTTTCTTTCTTTCTTTCTTTCTTTCATTCTTTCTTTCTTTTTGCAGAACTGATCTTTCCTGCACATATTGCCTCTTAGCTAATTTGCTTTATAGGTCATGTTATGCAGGCTCCTTCCAGCTAACCTTGGCCCCAGTTTCAAAACCACCTACTGTGAGACACACATATTTAGGACATGTTGCTTTTTAAATGACTTCCCTGATGTTGAGAGAGAACTGTCTGCAGGAGGTCATTTTCTCATATGAATCAGGGGAGTGACTGCTTGGTCAAAATCCAACATTTCTTCCACCTGCCACATGATTCAGTGACTGTGGCTCTGGGAGGGAATGGGTCATTCAGCTGGATGTTTGCTGAAGTAATATGACCCTGGTGGCTGAGTGTTTGGGGGGAAGGCATGCTGATAAAAATCAATATGGAATTCAGGGGAAGTTGCTGCTAGATCATCCGGTACACTTATTGAAGAAAAGTGGCTATGTTTATGTGACTGCTAACTAGCTTAAAATGCTAATTATGGCAAGTCCAATGAAACATAAGAAACATTATTGAACCTACCCTGTGGTGTGAAGATGGTGTGAAGATACCACCATTGCATGTCCACGGTGTCACCCAGCATAGCTTTTCTGAATAGTTCAGGGCCTTTTCCTGTCTGGCCCAGTGGGAAGATATGGAAGAACTGTAGCTCAGTGGTACAGCATCTGCTTTACATGCAGAAGGTCCCTGGTTCAATGCTCAACATCTCCAAATAGGTCTCCTTTTTGAATGTACTGAATGACCTTTTGTTGCCTCTTTTCATTTATTTCTGCATTTCTTCCCACTCTCTGAAGTATTTTAAATTCCTGGATCAACTTTCTGAAAAGATGAATCTTGACAGAATGGCTGCAGACATTGGATTTGATATGAGGTTGGATGCAGTATTGGCTCGAGTAGACCAATTGATCAAACTGGAAGGAGACACATTAACTGAGAATAAGATCATGGCTCGCAATCTACAAAGAAAGGTAGGGAAAGTGGAGCAAGATTTGAGAATACCACCTTACAAGACATAATAAAGTGCAGCGCCTGATTATTTAGACCAGCATGGGGTAGTCACTCTAGCAGTTAGTGTCAGATCAGTATCAGGGTGATTTGCTGTGAGTATAAAAATGGGGGAGAGTGACAACCATGTATGCTGCCTTGAGCTTTTTGGCAAAATCTTCCCCATCACTTTTGACAGAGCTTTGAGCAGAAGCAAAAGAGAGAAATTTGGGAGAGGAGGCTACAGTTCTTAGAGATTCAGGGGTAGTGGGAACATCATTACTAAGACCACATATGAGGGAAAACAATGGTTTCCTCTATGAGTAGTCTATGGGGTCAGTCATCTCTTTTGTAGTGTCCAGGTAAGAATTCTTCATCACTACACAGTGTCAATCCCAAGGGCTTTAGTGGCCCCATTTCTCAACCACACAGCAGCTTAGTTTTAAAAGCAATCTCCGCCCCCCGAGAAGAAAAGAAAGATGCAAACCCTCAGACAACATCCTAAAACCGTAGCACATTCTACTCAGTCACCCAAATCTCCACTGCCCCCAAATCAATGTCTACCTCCTGCTGATCTTTGGTTGCATTCCCTGTCTGCCCTTCAAAGATCCCACTGACATCTGGAAAAAATGTTAACATTCATATGTTTTCTGCAGGTGGCAAATAAATAAATACTGTATTCACCATTACATTTAACCAAGGTGAAGTGTGATTTTGTGGTGTGTGTATGTGTGCCCACTGCTTTTTAACTTTTCAATGTAGTTGAGAACTCAAAAAGAGCAGCTTGACAGCAAAGAGCTACACATGAAACTTTTGCGTCAGAAGATAGCACAGCTAGAAGAAGAGAAGCAAGTGCGCACAGCGCTGGCTGTGGAAAGAGATGATGCCAACCTGATGGTTAGAAAGCTACAAAAAAAGGTGGACAGATTACAGAATGAACTTGTCTTAGCAAGAGAAACAAACACAGACCTGAAAGCTAAACTGGCTGACACCAATGAACTGAAGGTGGGGAATACGATATATATCTCTTTTAAGCCATGCTCAAAAGGTGTACAAATGCCAGTGGATAGTTTAAATTTTACATATGTATATCCAAAACTGTCCAGCTCATGCTGAGTACTTGGCAAAATGGAACAATTTAGAAATGCTGAGAAATTTGTGTTCTTCAGAATCTTGGACTTCTGCTTAATGTCTTAGTAGCTAATAACACAAGCCTATGCAACACGGGTGGCACTGTGGTTAAACCACAGAGCCTAGGGCTTGCTGATCAGAAGGTCGGCGGTTCAAATCCCCGTGGCGGGATGAGCTCCCGTTGCTCGGTCCCTGCTCCTGCCTACCTAGCAGTTCGAAAGCACGTCAAAGTGCAAGTAGATAAATAGGTACCGCTCCAGTGGGAAGGTAAATGGCGTTTCTGTGCACTGCTCTGGTTCGCCAGAAGCGGCTTAGTCATGCTGGCCACATGACCCGGAAGCTGTACGCCGGCTCCCCCGGCCAGTAAAGTGAGATGAGCGCCGCAACCCCAGAGTTGGACACGACTGGACCTAATGGTCATGGGTCCCTTTACCTTTTTATGCAAGTCTACTCAGCACCACTTGTTTCTGGGTAAATGTAGGCAAGGGCCTTTGCAGTAGAGTACACACCCTGTGTAAAAGTTCCCTGGATTAATTGCTGGCTTCTCCCCCTCTCCCCCTCTTGGCATCTGATTAGTAATAAATAAATATTTTAGTTACTTTTTATCATATTAAAATATTCTCCCTGTGCTGCTCTTCCAGCTGCTACCAATCTGATGACAGAAAGATTAGTCCTCCCCCCTTTTTTTTACAACTCAAAAGCATGCATTTTCAGCCCCACATTAAGGGGAGTGGAGTTTATCTTTCCCTTTACACCATTTTCTAATCTAACCACCCCAACCCAGCCAAAGCTGCAATTTATTTGAGGGGGGGTGGAGATATACAATGCCTTATTCAGCAAGGCAAATAGCTATTTGGGGTAGCAGGATATAGATCAATAAAACAGCATGAGGGCATGCAGAAGGTTAACCACACCATCCTCTGCACCCCAGCAATCAAAACTGGCTGCTTTTACATAAAAATGTAAACCTCAAGAGATCTCAGCAGGGATCTCACATCTTATGTACGTAGTTTAACCTTATACCCCCTTGCACTAGATAGCCTACTGTTTACACCCCTCCTGAGGCAACTCTGGAATTTTTTCACAGATCAGGACACTGGAGCAGGACAGAACCATAGAAGATCTAAGCAAGTCCCAAGAGAAACTGGAAAGGATGAAGGCAAAGGCTGAGAAGCAGCTGACCTCTGTCAAATCAGAGTTGCATGATGTAGAGCGTGAAGCAAAGGACGATAAAGAGAAGGCCAGAAGCAGACTGGAATCTGTTACCAGTGAACTGGGAACACTTAAATCTACTCTACAGGCAGTGATGAAAAGAGAGAAACAGGTATGTAACAATATGACTGACAAGCAGCTCTTGGCATTTAGCAACTTGGTATCTGAAGCAATTTCGGGGGGGGGGTGCTTAGAATGTCATATTCCTTTTTATTGGTGTGAGTTTAAAAATACTCTTTAGTTTGCAAAAAGTTAAACTCCATAAGTAAAAGAAGACTTCTTTTTTTCTAGTGTATAATTTATGCCATTTCAAGGTAAAGGTAAAGGACCCCTGACAGTTAAGTCCAGTCGCGAACGACTCTGGGGTTGCGGCACTCATCTTGCTTTACTGGCCGAGGGAGCCGATGTTTGTCTGCAGACAGTTTTTCCTGGTCATGTGGCCAGCATGATTAAGCCGCTTCTGGCGAAACCAGAGCAGCACACGGAAACACCGTTTACCTTCCTGCTGGAGTGGTACCTATTTATCTACTTCAACCTTGACATGCTTCTGAACTGCTAGGTTGGCAGGAGCAGGGACCGAGCAACGGGAGCTCACCCCATTGCGGGGATTCAAACCGCCGACCTTCCGATCGGCAAGCCCTAGGTTCAGTGGTTTAGACTACAGCGGCACTTGCGTCTCACCCATTTCAATGTAGCCAGTGCCAATAAGAATTTGCCATCCCATCTTTGTTTATTAACTCTTTTTGCCCTATCTCTCACACTCAAAAGCATCCTGAGCTGTGTAAATCACAAATTTGTTGGGTGGATGCTGTATAATATGTCTTAAGGCTTCTGTATATAAAATACATAATTACCATCCTACTTCCAAACTTCATCGAGTCAGTATATTGGCATTATACTGATGGCACTGGCTACAAATATAAAAGCACTGACTACTCCTTAGGGGTTTATGTGTAAGTAGGATTTTTCAGTAGACCTTTCAGGGGACTAGTTGGCAATCAGGCATCATAGTGATCAGTGTATTGGCTGTGTTGGTTCCATGTGAAACAAATAAGCATTCACTTCTTCCTGTTCTTCAGCCAGAGCTGTTTATTTCCCCAGCTAATGTTGCTCTCCACAATTTAGGTCTAGAATAGATTCTTTCATTCCACATCAAATTGTCACAGAGTAGGTGTAAGCACCTCACCTTTCTTCCCTCCAAGCCCACCAGAGCTTGTTGGACTACAGCTCCCTTCAGTCCTTACCAGTGACTATGCTTTGTGGGGCTGATGGGAGTTGGATTCCAATGACAATTGAAGCCGTTATAGGGTAGCCTCTTCTGCTTTGAAGAAGCCTCTTCCCAGGGCCCACAAAACATTGAACGGACCTTCCTTACCAGTGGCGTAGCTAGCCTCAGTGCTGCTGGGGGCGGCGGCAGCGCAGAGGCACCCCCCTGGGGGAGGGGCATGACGCGTGGGTCGCGACGTCATCATGACGTCACGATGCACGTGTATGCAGAAAGGGGGAATTTCCCCCTTTCCAAGGCTTTTTTTCGGCGGGGGGTGCTGGCCAGCTAGGAGGGGGTGGCAAGCGTGACACCCCCTCTTCGCTGGTTGGCCCCCCCGCCGAAAAAAAGCGGAGGAAAGGGCAAAAAGAAGCAGAGCAAGCGCTTCAATGCGCCTGTTCTGCTTCCTTTCCCCGCCCCCCAGCGGTTTTTTCGGCGGGGGGTGGTGGCCAGCGAGGAAGGGGTGACAGGTTCGACACACCCCTTCACTGGTCGGCCCCCCCCCCGCCCAAAAAAGGCGGAGGAAAGGGCAAAAAGAAGCAGAGCAAGCGCTTCAATGCGCCTGTTCTGCTTCCTTTCGGCGGGGCGGGGTGAGAGGGGCCGGCCAAAGTGTCACCCCACCTCCCCTTGACCTAGGGGCGGACCGCCCCCCCGCCCCCACCCTGCGACGCCCCTGTTCCTTACACCTTCATAGCCAGAGTGGCTTCTGCATTTTATACAAAAGCTTTGAGATTAAACTGCCCACACAGTATAGCACAGCACTCAAGTGGTTGCCCTTTTCCATGAATAAAAGTAGTTGATTTATAGAAAGCATTGCATTTGATAATAGCACTTCTCTTGGGCAGATTTCTGACAGCTTGTCGTTATTCTCAAAACAAGGATAATGCAATCTGTTGCATCAAATGCCACCTATTCTAATAACACCAGATTAAAGAGCACAAACAATTGTAAGCATTTGGAAAAAGACCTTTTTGGACACAATGAATCACAAAGAATATATTTTGACATTGATTCAAGTCATGCAATGAAGTGTGTAATATTTAATGTGTGGTTGCAGCATAAAATAAACAGAACTTTGGATTCTTCCTCAACCGTTTTGACTAAAAGTTATTGAACTTTCAAGTTTGGATATTTTGCAGAATACAATTGCTTCTTGCTTTTTTTCTGAAATTGAGCAGGAAAGGAAACCTAAGCTGAATATTTATCCATCCATCCATCTTTTTCTTTTTTCATTGGCTCTGGCTCTACCCACTTCTGGCTTTGATCTCACTCACCATCCGCATGAAGCATCTTCCAATAAATACTCCCACCCAAGGGAGTACAACCATCAACAGAGAAAAGATTCCCCATCCTTGCAAAGAGTCCCTGCCAAATTTTAACACCCCAGTTTGGTGTTTTTTTAAAGGACACGTAAAGCTTTTTAGTGACATTGGGTTCGTTTCTTGGTATGATTTTATACTAGAAAGGCAATAATTTTGTTTCATAGTTTGCATTCTGTGTATTTTATAAATTATTGTAAGCTCTCTTTTTATGATGAGAATCATTGTTTTCATTAAAATTTCTATGGCTACTCATCTATAAAATTCTCTGCAAAAGTGAGCATTATACAACATTAGAAATGCAAAATATAATAACTAAAACAACCCCCCCCCCAACAAAAATAGCAATATAAAACCTTTCTCCTAGCACAGACAGAACAAAACAATTTGGAGCTCAGCATAAAGCCACAGGAAGAGAACAACTTTACAGTAGCACTCTTGTTGCAGAGATATTGCATGTTCCCAGCATAGAATCATAGAATTATGCAGCTGATTATTCCTGCCTAAGTGCAGAAGCTTATATTTGTCCCTGTTAAAATTGGTTTTGATAATTTTGGCCCAGTTCTCCAATCTGTTAAGGTCATCTTGAATCCCAGTTCTGTCTTCTGCAACTTTAGTTACCTTTCCAGCTTGGTGTCATGTGTAAATTTGATGAACCTCTGCTCAATTCCTTCATCCAAGCCATTTATAAAGACGTTGAGCAACTGTGGGCCCAGGATAGAACTCTGCGGCACTTTCTAGGATATACTGTGATGACAAGTGCTGGAGATGTAATAGTCAGTGTACAAATTGTACACACACACACACACACACACACACACACATGAGCTGTGCAGTAATTCACACATGTTGGTTTACCATTCAAAATTACTATTTTAGAAAAGACTGGATATTTTTTTATTAAATTACTCAAAAATATTGTTACTGAATTATCTACAAGGTACGGTCCCAGAGTTATACCTGGAAATAGGTTTAAATCTTTTAAAAAATGACCAAAGACAAAGTGTGGAAAGCATCATTTTTAGCTTGGCTTGAGAGGATTTGGACCATAATAATAGTAATCAATTTTACATGTTATATAAGAGAAAAAAGACAACAAACAACTAAATTTATAGAACTTTGTCCAGCACTTACGTATTATATTTTGCAATGATGAGGCTGAGGACAATATATATCCATAGAATTTATTTACATTCTTATAATTTTGTAATATGCTCTTGGTTATATTTACATTTTCGTTATGCAATGTGTTCTTTTTTTTGTTAGGATTAATATTGAAAACAAAAGACTTTTCAGACTGACAAAGCAATAGCAATAAACATTCAAACTTAAACAGCAGCATAAACATTCAAACTTAAATTGGTATAAAACTCCAAGCATCTTAAAAGGGCAGCAAACAAGCACCAAAATAACAACAGACACCCCAGGAACACTCCCTGGATTCCTTGGCAGGGTGTCCTCACCCCAAAGGCTCTCTGCCAGCCCACCACCCACCTTAACATAGATGGCATGAGAATTGAAGAGCTTCAGATACTTAGGGCATGGACAAATTGGTATGGGAGGAGGAGACATGATATATAATTTAATGTCTCTCTCTCTCCCTCCCCTTTTGTTTTTACAGCTGGCGGACTTCAGAGAAGTCGTCTCCCGAATGCTGGGTCTCAATATTGCCACCATTGCTCTTCCCGACTATGAAATAATTACTCGTCTAGAGGGGCTGATCCATTCCCATCCGCATCACTTTGTTCCCTGTGTCTGCTTCAAAGATATGTCGGTGAGGAAAGATGGGTCATTGCAGCTTCTCCACTGAACACGTTCCCTTTGCAACAGTAACGAGGACTGAGTAGAATTCCTGCCCTGGTGGTCCTTTTCTCTTTGCTAGTATAAATGTTCCAGGATTTGACACAGAATGTTGGTGATAAAATTATAGAGGGCCTACAGTGAGAGTGCTTTAAAAAAAAAATGTAAATGTCTGTAATAGGTTTCAGAAGATCAATACCCATGATGTTCAATACCCATGAAGCATCTTAATAAACAGCATTCTGTTACAGCTGAACATCTTATGCTATGCACTGGATATCAAAAATGGAAAGAACATTATTACTGTTGTCATCCATTAGTGGGATCTTGCTCATGGACGCTGCCTGAGACCAATTTTGATCAGATCATCTGCCCCAGCACACCCCACCACAGAGGGTCCCCTTATTTTAGGAGCCATAGAAGTTCCCTTCCACCAACCGTGTTCCATGAATCCTCCTTGGGATCCTAGTTTATGTGTCAATGCACTTGTTTTGCAAAATGAAAGAAAAGAGTATTCCACAAATCATTAATGTTCCTTTGGCTGGACACAATAATCAGTTCAGCACTTTCACACCAAAGCATCCCAGTTTGCATTCTTTCCAGTCTTTTTTTTATAGCTGTTCTCCACTACAGTACTTTTGGTTTTTTTTCTACTCAAGCTGGCACATTACAACTGTCTTTAGTTAACAGATGAACAACATCCTAAAAACTGTGCCAAAGATTTTTTTTAAAAAAGAGAGAGCTCTTCAACAGGATTTTTGATTCCCCTCTTACATATCAATCATTTATATTTCTTACGACAGGTTACCAGTTTTTAAAATTGAGAGCAAATGAGAATAACATGACAGATTAGTTGCAGCTGTAGAATTCCTTGGACAAAAAATAGAACAAAAAAAGATGAATCCAAGAGCTCCACCTCATTCAACTATTGATGCTTACAAGAAAAGCTGCAAAAGAACATTCTGTTGCACTGTTCACAGATGGACACAGATGTGCAAGTTACAATCCCAGCCCCACTTTATGCAACCCCTGCTGCTTTCTGAAGCTGCCCAATTCTGCCATCCCATTAGAATTTCTTTCTTCCCATTTCTGCTTTCCCCTTTCTTACCCCTCCAGTTTGTGTGCATACAGCACAGTAAAGTCAGAAAGGAGTTACTTTCACTTGCTTTCCAGAACAGCAGCTGTATTGGTCTGCAGTACTGAAAATGAATAAATCTGTATTTGATAATAACCCCATCATATCCAGTGGGACTTATGTCTGAGTAGACATGCATAAAATTTAGGAGTTAAAAATCTGAGGTAGTCATGGTGAAAATTGAAACGGGGCATTACCTGTATTTGTTCTGGGTTAATGAATCTGGAACCATATCTGGGCGCTCTTGAAGGAAACTAATTTTCTAGATTGATTTCAGTCTGGGTTTCGGGCCAGTTTTGGCACAAAAACAACTGTGGTCACTCTGTATGATAATAATTTTGTGATTCCTCTCATCTTTGATGCAGCTCCTCATGTCCCCTCTGAATCTACCCCAGAGGGTTGGGCAGATTTGGGGGAAGTGGGTACTGTAGGGAGAGGGATTGTCAGAAATTGCCTTTTCTGTTCTGCTGTCTGTGAGTAGATCGGATACCAGCTGCTAAGTATATATTTAATAGCTTTTCAAAACTTTCATAACTCAAGCTCCCAGTTCTTTCTTTCTTTTTCATAAAAACACACAGAGACACCTGGCTGTAATTTAATCAATGGAAACTGAAAGTGCTCTGTGAGTTGCATTGGAGAACATTTGTAGAAAGGTGATCTATAAACCTTTTAAATAAATATCCTTTCAGCTGTGTAGCACACACTCTTGACTATACTCAGAAGTAAATCTGTTGATTTCATTGAACCTGCTGCCTAGCTAATGTGCCTTTTGTTTCAATCCTATGCAGTACACAATTACCTGGGAGTAAGTCCACTGAGATACCTGCTTCTTCCAATTAAATGTTCGTAGGATTGCACATGCTTGAAATACAAACCTGCAGAGGGCAGAAGAGAAGCAGGGGGTGGGAGATCAACCCTAATTATTTGGTAATGATAAAAAGAACAAATCTGTTTGTATGGATCCATAAATAGGTGCAGTTGGGAAAGATTTTGTATTCATGCATTGTAACTCAAATACGTAATAATCTGTGGCTACAACTCTCATAGGAATAAAGAAGTTTTAATATTGACAATATTTGCTTTGCTTATGGAAAAAGTATGCTCTTCTGTGCTCGTTTAGTCAAAGCAAATAAAAATAAGTCCAACGTGAGCAAAGTTCAGAGGGGTTATTGAACTATGCAATTACTGTAGTGTCTGCTGAAAGCAAAACTTAATATTTTTTAACGAGGAAATTTTACAGGGCAAATTTATATTATTTAAATCTAAAATGTTGTTTTTGATAATATCACACATAGCTGTCTTATTTTAGGTATACTAAGAGCTTCTGCAAAAATAGAAACTATATTTAGAAAGTAAAGCACCATAAAAGTAAATCTTATACAATAATTTGTGGGTTTGGAAGAGAGAATACAGAATGAATCAACTGGTCTTTGTCAGAATTGAGACCTAAAAAATTCATGCTACAGCTATGACATATATAGTTTATCATCATAAATGTATAGCAATTAGTTTCCAGCTACTGAGGATGCTTCTAGGTGGTGGGTTAATATGACATATGGATTGTTGAAGTATCACAAATGGCATGGTGATGTAGAAAAATTCAGGTTTCCTGGGCAGAGATTTTCAGGATTGTATATCACCCAACAAAGGAGAGTGACCCCCACCCCATGACCTTACTGTCAACTTGTTGAGTGAGAGGCTAAGGATTTGTGTCATAAAAATCTTACCGTGTACTTGTTGACAGCAGCCCATATGACAGCTTCTAGGAACTGGAAGAATAGATTGAAGAATAGTTCAACGGAATATGGCAAATTGTCCTAACAGAAAAGCTGAAAGCAGAAATGACAGTTCAGAGAATACAAAAATCAAGGGACACATTTCACAAGGCTTCATTTCGCATGTGCAAATAGGCGAGGACCTGGAATAACTCCGCCAGACAGTGCAGAGAGCATTTATAGGTTAAAGTACATGGTGATTCTTTGCAAACTATTCCTATAAATACTTGCTTCATGCTCTTGGGGGAGGAGGGGGGAAAGGGGCTTGTTGTATTTGCTTAGGTTGTTTCAGAAAATATATATGAAACATCATAACAACAGGTGGTTGTTGTTTTTTTAACTTAACTGGATATTCCCTTAAATTGAGATTAAAAGACAAAAGAAAAAGATTGCCATTTGATGACATAATGTGACTGCTGCAAGAAAACTTCCATGAATAAGGAAATTGATCACCACAATAAGTACCCTCTGCAAGCACCCGGAATCTATTTTAATTTGGTTAAGCTTTGGACTGTAGTGTCTAGTAATCACTATTTGAATTGACAGAAATGCCATTGCTATAGATTTACAGTAGAAACTTTCTGTTTTACTGTTTGCTTTTAAACAACTGTTCTGATCAGTGTGTTAAAATAAATCTTTGGAGGTTTACTGCTGCCTCTGCTTGTCTTTTATTTAACCTCATTTCAATTGGCTGGCATTACAATATGCAACAAATATTCAGCTAGTAAAAATTATAGTAGCCATGTATACAGTTTGTGTGCATATAAAATAGATCTGTTTTGAGTCTACTTTGTGCTGAGAAACATTTGTCAAATTTATGCTTGTAGAAATATGTTGTTGTTGTTCAGTCGTTCAGTCGTGTCCGACTCTTCGTGACCCCATGGACCAGAGCACGCCAGGCACGCCTATCCTTCACTGCCTCCCGCAGTTTGGCCAAACTCATGTTAGTAGCTTCAAGAACACTGTCCAACCATCTCATCCTCTGTCGTCCCCTTCTCCTTGTGCCCTCCATCTTTCCCAACATCAGGGTCTTTTCCAGGGAGTCTTCTCTTCTCATGAGGTGGCCAAAGTACTGGAGCCTCAACTTCAGGATCTGTCCTTCTAGTGAGCACTCAGGGCTGATTTCTTTGAGAATGGATAGGTTTGATCTTCTTGCAGTCCATGGGACTCTCAAGAGTCTCCTCCAGCACCATAATTCAAAAGCATCAATTCTTCGGCGATCAGCCTTCTTGATGGTCCAGCTCTCACTTCCGTACATTACTACTGGGAAAACCATAGCTTTAACTATACGGACCTTTGTCGGCAAGGTGATGTCTCTGCTTTTTAAGATGCTGTCTAGGTTTGTCATTGCTTTTCTCCCAAGAAGCAGGCGTCTTCTAATTTCGTGACTGCTGTCACCATCTGCAGTGATCATGGAACCCAAAAATGTGAAATCTCTCACTGCCTCCATTTCTTCCCCTTCTATTTGCCAGGAGGTGATGGGACCAGTGGCCATGATCTTAGTTTTTTTGATGTTGAGCTTCAGACCATATTTTGCGCTCTCCTCTTTCACCCTCATTAAAAGGTTCTTTAATTCCTCCTCACTTTCTGCCATCAAGGTAGTATCATCAGCATATCTGAGGTTGTTGATATTTTTTCCGGCAATCTTAATTCCGGTTTGGGATTCATCCAGTCCAGCCTTTCGCATGATGAATTCTGCATATAAGTTAAATAAGCAGGGAGACAATATACAGCCTTGTCGTACTCCTTTCCCAATTTTGAACCAATCAGTTGTTCCATATCCAGTTCTAACTGTAGCTTCTTGTCCCACATAGAGATTTCTCAGGAGACAAATGAGGTGATCCGGCACTCCCATTTCTTTAAGAACTTGCCATAGTTTGCTGTGGTCGACACAGTCAAATGCTTTTGCGTAGTCAATGAAGCAGAAGTAGATGTTTTTCTGGAACTCTCTAGCTTTCTCCATAATCCATCGCATGTTTGCAATTTGGTCTCTGGTTCCTCTGCCCCTTCGAAATCCAGCTTGCACTTCTGGGAGTTCTCGGTCCACATACTGCTTAAGCCTGCCTTGTAGAATTTTAAGCATAACCTTGCTAGCGTGTGAAATGAGTGCAATTGTGCGGTAGTTGGAGCATTCTTTGGCACTGCCCTTCTTTGGGATTGGGATGTAGACTGATCTTCTCCAATCCTCTGGCCACTGCTGAGTTTTCCAAATTTGCTGGCATATTGAGTGTAGCACCTTAACAGCATCATCTTTTAAAATTTTTAATAGTTCAGCTGGAATATCATCACTTCCACTGGCCTTGTTGTTAGCGAGGCTTTCTAAGGCCCATTTGACTTCACTCTCCAGGATGTCTGGCTCAAGGTCAGCAACCACATTACCTGGGGTGTATGACACCTCCATATCTTTCTGGTATAATTCCTCTGTGTATTCTTGCCACCTCTTCTTGATATCTTCTGCTTCTGTTAGGTCCTTTCCACTTTTGTCCTTAATTGTGGTAATCTTTGTACGAAATGTTCCTTTCATATCTCCAATTTTCTTGAACAAATCTCTGGTTTTTCCCATTCTGTTATTTTCCTCTATTTCTTTGCATTGCTCGTTTAGAAAGGCCCTCTTGTCTCTCCTTGCTATTCTTTGGAAATCTGCATTCAATTTCCTGTATCTTTCACGGTCTCCCTCGCATTTTGCTTGCCTTCTCTCCTCCGCTATTTGTAAGGCCTCATTGGACAGCCACTTTGCTTTCTTGCATTTCTTTTTCATTGGGATGGTTTTCGTTGCTGTCTCCTGTATAATGTTACGAGCCTCCATCCACAGTTCTTCAGGCACTCTATCCACCAAATCTAAATCCTTAAACCTGTTCTTCACTTCAACTGTGTATTCATAAGGAATTTGATTTAGATTATATCTTACTGGCCCAGTGCTTTTTCCTACTTTCTTCAGTTTAAGCTGGAATTTTGCTATAAGAAGCTGATGATCTGAGCCACAGTCAGCTCCAGGTCTTGTTTTCGCTGAGTGTATAGAGCTTCTCCATCTTTGGCTGCAGAGAATATAATCAATCTGATTTCGATGTTGCCCATCTGGTGATGTCCATGTGTAGAGTCGTCTCTTGTGTTGTTGGAAAAGAGTGTTTGTGATGACCAGCTTGTTCTCTTGACAGAACTCTATTAGCCTTTGCCCTGCTTCATTTTGATCTCCAAGGCCAAACTTGCCAGTTGTTCCTTTTATCTCTTGACTCCCTACTTTAGCATTCCAATCCCCTATAATGAGGAGAACATCCTTCTTTGGTGTCATTTCTATAAGGTGTTGTAAGTCTTCATAGAATTGATCAATTTCAGTTTCTTCAGCACTGGTAGTTGGTGCATAAATTTGGATTACTGTGATGTTAAAAGGTCTGCCTTGGATTCGTATCGAGATCATTCTATCATTTTTGAAATTGCATCCCAGTACAGCTTTCGCCACTCTTTTGTTGACTATGAGGGCCACTCCATTTCTTTTACGGGATTCCTGCCCACAGTAGTAGATATGATAGTCATCCGAACTGAATTCACCCATTCCTGTCCATTTTAGTTCACTGATGCCTAGGATGTCAATGTTTATTCTTGCCATCTCATTTTTTACCACATCCAGCTTACCAAGGTTCATGGTTCTTACATTCCAGGTTCCTATGCAATACTTTTCTTTACAGCATTGGACTTTCCTTTCGCTTCCAGGCATATCCGTAGCTGAGCGTCCTTTCGGCTTTGGCCCAGCCGCTTCATCAGCTCTGGATCTACTTGTACTTGTCCTCCGCTCTTCCCCAGTAGCAAGTTGGACGCCTTCCGACCTGAGGGGCTCATCTTCCAGCGTCATATCTTTTATATGCCTGTTGTCTTTGTCCATGGAGTTTTCTTGGCAGGGATACTGGAGTGGGTTGCCAGTTCCTCCTCCAGGTGGATCACGTTTGGTCCAAACTCTCCACTATGACCTGTCCATCTTGACCTGCCCATAGCTTCCCTGAGTAATTCAAGCCCCTTCGCCGCGACAAGGCAGTGATCCATATAGAAGGCAGTGATCCTTATATTTCCATGTAGAAATATAAGGAATCCTATAAAACCACAAGCAATTTGTGAACATTTAAATGATGCCCACAGTCCCAAGGAGGGCATTATATTGGAGCATGCAATATTTAGACCTATTGGGGTTGGGGAAGACAGCTTGGCATCAACTTGAAATTGATTAGATAATTTAATAGCATAAGCCTAACCATGAATCCTGAAGTTGAGGCTCCAATACTTTGGCCACCTCATGAGAAGAGAAGACTCCCTGGAAAAGACCCTGATGTTGGGAAAGATGGAGGGCACAAGGAGAAGGGGACGACAGAGGATGAGATGGTAGGACAGTGTTCTCGAAGCGACTGGCATGAGTTTGGCCAAACTGCGGGAGGCAGTGGAGGATAGGGGTGCCTGGCGTGCTCTGGTCCATGGGGTCACGAAGAGTCGGACACGACTGAACGACTGAACAACAACAACCATGTCTACTCAGAAGTAAGCTCTATCTAATTCAGTGGTGCTTACTTACACCCTGGTAAGTTGGTTTAAGATTGCAGTCTAAATGCATTGTAACCAGGGGCGTCTTGTCCATAGAGGCAAGTGGCGCAGGGCGCCAGGGCTCCAAGATCGCACCAAGTTCTGGAGGGCACCTGGGAAGAGGCGGGGGCTAGACGTGGCACCTCCTGGCACCAGCTCACTGCCCTCGCCCGCTGCGCCAAAGCAGTGCCATGCCTGGAGCCTCCGCCTCTTCCCTGCTGGAGGATCTGCCCTCCAGCCGCTGCCTGCCTCCTCCAGCCCTGCCAAGCTGCCGGCAGCGCTGTAAAAACCGGGGGGGGGAGGGATCTTTGAACGGGGGTGGTGCTGGAGGGATCTTTGAATGACGGCGCCAGATATCCGTAAGATGGCCCTGATTGTAACTCAGTTCTTGGCCTGTTTACTCAGAAGTAAGTTCCACTATATTAAGTGGTTCTATGTTAAATGTGCAGTTTTAGCTTCCAGCATTAATAAAGACGTAATCAGATCAGAAAATTTAGAACCAATTCTTCACACATCACCCCCTGCCCCATAGCTCAGTAGGTGAGCACATACTTTTCTTGAAAAGGGTCCTACATTCAATCTGCTGCATCTCTTTTGGAAGCAGAGCTGAAAGGACCAGTTGGAATATGCCATAGCAGTGCATATTTGTTTTCAAAATGAATACCAGTAATGAAACAAGTGAGCTCAATTTTAGTTATAAAAACAAATGGGGATCAAATGAATTAGTTCAAAATGAAAATACATTTGCTCTTTTTAAAATTTGTTTCACCCATTCCAATTGAAGTATGACTGGAGCAACCTTACAGGGGGAGAGGAAGAGAACAGTTAGGTTATGCCTGTGCACCTTTTGAAATGTAAAAAGCCCCCCCCCCATTTTATAGCCAATCTAACTGAGAGACCACTAAAGTTACAGGCAGCAGAAGACTGTCTGGATCATGCACTGAAATAAATGGAAGCCAATACAAATGGAAGTTGAAGAAAAGAATAAGCTAGTTCTGCATCAGTCATGAAACAAATGTAATTGTAGCAAATGAGTATGAAATTAAGTGAAACTATTAAATAAACACTTGGAATTAATAACTAAAAAAAAATAGTTCACACCTAGATGTCACTGTGCTGTATGGACAAATGGTCTGGCTCAATTTAAGATAGGAGCCTTCTTCCAGCAATTTTGCCCTAAGAGGCAACAAGGGAGCTATAGGCCGGGGTATACATTTAGCCAAGCCCACTAAGGCTGCATGATGACCCTTGGCTCCTAGCATGATCCAAGTGAACCTCTGAAGGAGGAAGTATACTGGTTTCATAGGCTCAATATTGGCATCAGTGTTCCAGATTGGTATAAAATAGTTTTCAGGTGTTCAATCCTGGCTTGGGAGGATTGTGGACATTACTGGGCTTCACAGATTACAAGCTTTAAAGTGTGCACCTTAAAAAGTGAAGTGAATGCAACACCCCTGTAGGAGGAAGGGCGGGGATCCTGTTTGGGTTGCCTCTGCCCATCTCCCCACTGGCAGGTAGTAAAATCTTTTGATAGAATACACGTGGGGCAGAGACAACCCCATTTCCAGTTCCACTTCCTAACAGCCCCACTGCAGGTGGCTTTGCCAGCTGCTCTAGGCAAAAGAGAAAAGGCGGGAAAGATATTTTGGAACGGACTTTCTTCTTCCTTTGTCTCTTCCTGGCTCCTCTTTCTGCTCCCTTCCGCAACTCCTGCCGGGTTTCCACTCTCTCCTTTCCCTCCACCTGACGTCCATTTCGTGGCCTTCCCACCCCCCACCGGGCCTACAGCCTTGGAAGGCCTTTTGTGTGGGGTGGGGTGCCTCGGGAAAGGGCTTCAGTGCAGCAGAAGGGCCTTTCCGTAGAGTTGCTTGAGAGAGATGGATCTCTCTGCAGGGGGACCCGGGGTCTCCCTGAATCCAGCAGCAGCAGCAGCGTGTCCCCAAGCCACAGAGGTTGTGAGGGACCTGCAAAGGCCTGCTCCAGCGGTTCCTGTTTGCCTAGCCTGGCACAGGCTCTGGGCCTACCCGCAGGCCCCAGCCCCACCCCACTTGCCACAGGCCTATCAGGGGCCCCTCAGCTGGAGAAGGAACTTAACACGGTAAGTACCAATGTTTGCTTCTCCTGGCAAGATTTCGTTGCGTCTCCCTGTCAAGAGTACTTGAATTTGTTGGCACACGTTGCATGAAATGACTTTGGAGCAAGGGGGATCCAAATGGTGACTTTCAGTTAGCCACAGGCAGCGTGGTTAATGGTTAGGGGAGATGGGCATGCATACTTATGGTACGACAAGGTAAAGGCCCACAGAGGTTTTAAAAACCATATAATCAGAAAAGCATTGTTTAAGGTATGGATTAGATACAAAGATCTCTTAGCAAGTAAGACACCCAGGTGGATCTTGCTTTTGGAAGCCAAGGCACGGAAAAGGTTAAACATGGAAACTAACTGGTTGAAGTATAGTGATGTATTGAGGGAAGAAGATAATAAATGTAAGTTAAAACCATATGATCAATTTAAAGATAAGTTGACTGATTGGCTACAGTACCATCAGATCAACGAGATGTTTAAAATGGACAGTAAAAACTCAGGTTTTTAGATAGAAAAATCCAGACTGGAGACAGAATTGCTGGACTCTGCAAGAATCTTTCCAGAATGTACAATTTATTGTTGGAGTGGCATACGAAAGACGAACAAGTGAAATCGGTTATGAGGTTTCTGGTATAAAATATGGTAATTGGTATTTTAATAAATGATTAAAATAAATTATATTGGATAATAAAATAGGTATTTAAATATGTTAATGAATTTATGATCAATTATGAAACTGCATAAAGAAGAATTGAAATGAAACCCAGGAAGGGGAGGTCGGGGGAAGTCACCCTAAGATGTTAAAGGGTAAATGTGATTTTGATATAAGAATTGTTTGTGTTTTGTTTGTTGTTCTTGTATTTGTGTTTTATGTTTTATATCTTGTAAAATGAATAAAAATATTTTTTAAAAAAATAATGGTTAGGGGAGAAGGGAGCCTTAGTCCACAGCATCTCGATGCTATGTGAGTCATAATAGATGGCCAACAAGTATCTCCAGGGGACTTTAGCAAGCAATATTATTATTGTTATTAAATTTATTAGTTGCTTCTTTTTTGGCCACGGACGACTTAAAGCGAATACTACAGGAGGAGACAAAAAAAATGAATATAAACAAATCATATGTAGACTCTGGTAAAGCAGTAAAAGTGTGGACTCACTAAACTCAAACAAATGTATTAACATCAAGGCAAAATATTGAAGGGGTAACCTTACTTGCAAAAAGATCTGGCTTTAAGCCGCTCTAGATTTTGAACCTCAAAGGATAGCTGTTTTTCACCCAGAAGGTAATTAACAGGCAGCCACTGCAAATCCTATACAGAAGTATTTTTTTCTTATGCAAAACATTAATTATTGGGTTTTATCAGCACAAACAATGTTCAGCAAAGGCGTTCAAATTGCAGAAAACAAATAGCAGTCAAAAGAAAAAATGTCAGATTTCGTTGTCAGCTTTAAAGGTCACTGGATGATTCATAGGACAAAGGAAGATCACTGCTGCATGTTGCCTTTCAAAAAATGTCAGGCATACGTATCTCCAAACTATTTGCCTGTCACAATTGACCAAGGAAGAGTCCCAAAAAACCAATTACCAATGATGGACCTGGACAGCAGCTCCATTCTTCACGCCCACAATGCAGTGATGTTTCTTTTGATGAAGGGCTTCTGGATGGGAAGTAGCAAAAGAATTATCTCACCTGCTTCATGGTTGAATGGTAGCATTCAACCATGCTACCATCTCTACAGTGTGAGCAGGGACAGAGCAGGGACTAATATATGCTGCTATCTGGTAACTTTGCAGGCACTGTGTGGTAGAATGTCATGGGCAGTGATGGATTCCTAAGGCACCATGATTGAATCAGCCTTTTGGCCATTGGCCCATTTGGATATGAGAGAAAAAGTAGGGTATTCAAGGCAAAATTTCTAAGGGTCTAACAGCGTGTTCTTGCTAAAAAATGTCTACCCAAAAATAAATCCCTTGTGAATCAAAGCACATTATCTCACAGAGATATATTTCCTTAATAGAACTGAACCAAAGCTCTGATGGAGCTTCACACATCCAGGACTCCCCTATTGCATGTGGGAACTCCCACATGTGAAGTGGGATTCCTCATAGGATGTATATAGCATTACCTGAGTCAGCAAAAAGAACAAAGCAGCCTATGTGTAAGTGAGTTTTAAAAAGGTAAAGGGACCCCTGACCATTAGGTCCAGTCGTGTCCGACTCTGGGGTTGCGGCGCTCATCTTGCGTTACTGGCCAAGGGAGCAAGTGTACAGTAGGTGCACCTAAAACCCACTTGTGTTCATTGGGATCCCTGGATCATAGTACTGTACTTAATAACCGTTACGTCTTCTATCACCTTATTACAGTATCTATAAGGAGGGGGGAAATGCAGCCACTGATGTTCCAGGTTGAAGGATTCAGGATTCTGCCTTTGTTTAGTTAAAAAAGGACAATATATGAAGAATATAGGTAGATTTAAATTACAGAAGCAATTCTTTATAAATTGTGCATGCCTTATGTGCTTTACCCAGGCAACAGAAGTTATTTTGAGTTTGCCCAGTGAACTTGCTTTACTGTTCCCATGTGAAATTCTTTCTAAATTAATTTTATTTCAGTCCATTTGGAAATATATCTGAATACAGTGGTACCTCAGGTTAAGAACTTAATTCGTTCTGGAGGTCCATTCTTAACCTGAAACTGTTCTTAACCTGAGGTACCAGTTTAGCTAATGGGGCCTCCCGCCGCCGCCGCGCCACCGGCATGTGATTTCTGTTCTCATCTTGAAGCAAAGTTCTTAATCTGAGATACTATTTCTGGGTTAGCGGAGTCTGTAACCTGAAGTGTCTGTAATCTGAGGTACCACTGTATTCAGCATTTTAGAGAATAATGATAATAACAGAAGAGTCTGTCTGTTTATCTAGTGTGTGTGTAAGAGAAAGAATCTAGACACACACAAATACACCGTGTGTCTGAGACTACCTATATGTTTAATTCAGTTTCACTGACTTTTCTAGAAGTACAAACAGCACACAAGGTATAATTATATATGGATCAGTTAATTTCCACAGAGTTAATGTAGCATGAAATGCATTGTTCATGGCTGATACAATTTCAGCATTGGATATAGATTGTATCTTTTGTAAGTGATTATAGGGATATTTCAATTTATGTCCTGCTCTGTTGGTGTGGGTAAGAAATTGAAAATACAGTGCTTTACTTTCTTTCTGTCTCCACCACCAATGGCTATGGGTGAGAGCTGGGTAAAGGGTGGAGCATGGGAACAGGTGGGAAATAGGAAACTGTGAAAGGGTGGCAGGTGCAAGAGTGGGGAAAAGGGCTTTTCTTCGCCATTTGTACCCCCATTTCTTTCACTACCACCGTGTATGACCTGTCCTTCCGTTTCTCTGAACTGTTTCCAGTGTCTTTGAAATAAAATATTCCTAGTCAGCTTTACAAAATGGTATGACTTGAATCTAAACTGCTCTTCCATGAGTGGCAAGCATTTCTTAAATTCTGTCGATGCTGCCTCCAACTGCAGCCCCCACAACAACACTGCATGCCACTCCAGGTATGGCTTTTTTGGGGGTGGAAGGAGAGTGACTATTGCCTGTAGTGAGAAGGGGTGGGCAGGAAAGCACAAGGAGACTTCCATTTGAACTTCTTTGGATTCTTCTGTATAAGCCCTAAAGGCTTTGGAATGACTTTGCTGACAGAGTAAAAGCAAAGCTAATTATCTCTAGAGCACTTTAGAATCTCATTTTTCAGAAGTACCAGCTTGGGATTTTTAATTTTAAACCTATGATTTATGAGCTGGTAGCTGTTACACTGAAGTGCTTACACTTGATTAAAAGTGTCTTTATCGAAAATGATCAGTCTGTTTCTTAAGCACTTCAAAAATGATTTATCCCAAATGGCATTACTTTATATTCATTCTAGTTTATCTAAAATAGGCTTTCCCAACCTTGGGATCCCAGATATTATTGGGCTGCAGCTCCCATCACCCCTGGCCATTGGCCATGGTTGCTAGGGGTGATAGTAGTCAAAGTGTGTGTGTTTCATATGGATCTTTATAATGCTGTAATGTACAGTATTTATGTTTCTGTTTTTAAATGTGTTGTAAGACCTTTGGGTAACATGCAACTATTAAGTCAGATAAATAATTTTTTTTTTATAAGAATTTTTTTTATTTTCAGCAATGAACAACAACATAACACACATATAAACAAATACAATCAAGAATAAAAACACACAATAAAAACAACGATAACATAACAAAGAAAAAAAAGAAAAGACTTATACATACCTAAAACAGGAACATAACAGCATTGTTCAATTCTAGTATCACATCTCCTTTCAAAATGGGGGGCTTCCCCCGTACTCTCTGCTGAGTTCATAATCAATATATTTTGGTAACTTTGTAACTATTTCTTAACATTAACAACTATTCTTAATATCCTTAAGAACACTAACAAAACCTAATAACTCTTTACATAAACCTCATTTCTTAAATGTTTCTATATATTCAAAATCATTCATAACATTACTTCTTGTGTACTATTTTCTATTACATCAACTAGCTAAAGCCATTTTAACAAACTGATTCTGCTTCAAATATCCAACTTCTCACGATTTTTTTAATAGTCCTTAAATTTCTTCCAGTCCTGTTGCACCTTCTCCTCCCTCTGGTCTCGGATTCTCGCGGTCAGTTCAGCAAGTTCCATAAAGTCCATAAGTTTCATCTGCCATTCTTCCACTGTCGGGAGCTCTTCACCCTTCCAGTTTCTTGCCAATAAAATTCTAGCAGCTGTTGTAGCATACATAAAAAACACCCTATCCTGACTGGGTATCTCCTGATTGGTCATGCACAAAAGGAAGGCCTCTGGTTTCTTACAAAAAGTAATTTTCATTACTTTCTTGAGTTCATTATAAATCTTCTCCCAGAAAGCCTTAACCTTCGGGCATGTCCACCACATATGATAGAAGGAACCTTCTACTTTTTTACATTTCCAGCACTTATTACTTGAGACATGATAGATCTTTGCTAACTTCACTGGTGTGAAGTACCATCTGTATATCATTTTCATAATATTCTCTCTCAATGCATTACAGGCTGTAAATTTTATACCTTCTTTCCATAACTTCTCCCAGTCATCCATCATAATATTATGTCCAACATCTTTTGCCCAATCTATCATCACAGATTTAACCATTTCATCCTTAGTATGCCACTCTAGCAACAAATTATACATCCTGGACAGGGTTTTTGAGTTCGGTTCAATCAATTCTGTTTCCAGCTTTGATTTTTCAATTTGAAAACCAATTTTTTTATCCAATCTAAATGTTTCATAAATTTGATGATACTGCAGCCAGTCGGAGACCTCCTCTTTCATCTGATCATAACTTTTCAACTTAAAAGTCTCTCCTTCTTGCTGCAGTATATCCACATACTTTGGCCATCTCGCAGACATATTAGGTCTCTTATACGCCTTGGCCTCTACAGGCGATATCCATCTAGGAGTTTTTGTCTCTAATAAGTCTTTGTTTCGTATCCAAACCTGATAAAGGGCTTTTCTAACTATATGATTCTTGAACATTTTGTGGGCTTTCACCTTATCGTACCAAAGATATGCGTGCCACCCAAATATATTATCAAAACCTTCAAGGTCCAATACATCAGTATTTTCTAACTTAAACCAATCCTTCAACCAGCAAAAGGCCGCTGCTTCGAAGTAAATTCTTAGATCTGGCAGGGCGAAACCTCCTCTCTCCTTTGAGTCCGTTAAAATCTTGAATTTAATTCTGGGTTTCTTCCCCTGCCAGATAAATTTTGTCAAGTCCTTTTGCCATCTTTTAAAACATTCTAGTTTATCAATGATAGGAATCGCTTGAAAGAAAAATAACTCTTAACAGTGCACAATAGCAACAGAATAGAAAAGGAGAGTGGGCTTTTCATTGATATGCAGCAATATTTTCTCTATGTGTTTACATATTTTGAGTATAATACAGTTAATATAAAGTAACAATTTTCATTTTATATAATATGTTACAAGAAACTAACATGAAAAATAAATGTGAGATTATATAGCATTCTTACAGTTCTTCCAACATTCTAAGTTGCAGTTGCATTTGATCCATTTGATCGGTCTTAAAGGGGGAATAGTTTATCTGGGTTTAGGAAATCATGATGTGTGAGTTGAATATACTACACATGCACATCTAATGCAGGTGGACACATCAGAAGTCAAAGTGAAAAGTACTTGAATTATACTGTACACAGAATTAACAATTTGGGTTTTTGTCTTGTAAATGCTTTAAGTAAGCTGCCTTAATTCTTCTATCAGAATGCTGCTTTTATTGATTCAGATGGCTGGAATATAATGTGGATTTAGAAATGGATGCTAGGATAATAGCATGTTTTTATTCCTGGCTGTAGTCTGCTTTTGATGTCTGTAATTCCTGTGAATTATTGGTGATCTTCTTAAGATGAAAGTCTAAGAGATCCAAATATGATCAAAAGCTGATATGATAAAATACATTGATAGGATTTGATGTACTAGTTACCTGGAGATCTAAACAGAGGTGGTATGTTTGTTGATGTGTTGCTGTACTTAAGGGTAACATGCCTCTTTGTACCAGGACATTCTCTAAACATTAAAGCAAGCAAGAAGTTAAATCACTTCTTAATGTTTTATTTGTCCATCTCAGAGGGGAGAAATGAGGCTGTATTGTCATATTGTGGTGGTTACAATCATTGTCTCCGTGTCATTAAAAACAGTAATCATAACTTTTGCATTTTGTATGCCATGTTTGAAAGAATAAGAAAACAAACAAGTATCCGGAGTAGCAATGATAATTCCTAAAATATTGTCCATCCACTCCCCACTCCAGGGCACCAGAGTGCATATATTTTCCTTTAACAGAATGCCCTACCAATGCTTTATCAGATGCCAATCAGATAAAGGTCAGCTATTGCACACCCAAATAATCCAGAACATGAAGGGAAGAAGTCATTTGGACACATCTGTGACTTAAAAGGAAAGGAATGAAGTAGGAAAATGCCTAACATCAGCTATAATGCCTAATACATTACCTATATATTTAATAAGTGTAAATTTGCATCAAACAGAATCAGGGACATTTGAGAGTTTTCTCACCAGTGTCCCCCCCCCCCTTTTTTTGTAAAAACAGGTAAAAGTAAAGGGACATAAAACCAAAAAGGGTTAGAGACTATCATAATGGCAGCACAGAATCAATCTTGTTCATTTGAATAGGTTTGTGTTGGATAATATTAATAAAAAGAGCAATCTATGGCATTTTAAACTTTGTGGGGGGCATTTTTGTTTGTTATTATAGTATTGTATATCAGATGAGGTATAGAAATTTAATTAATGACCATGTAATTGATGATGATGACCATGATAATAAAGTTGCAATCCCTACAAGCCTCTGTGGAGAAAATGGGATGTTGCTGCAGCAGGCTTTGGGTGGACTGTAAATATTTAACCAAATGCATTAAAGTTCTGCAGTGTGACTGGCGAAAAGCACATGGATATCAGCATCTCTGTCTTGATGAAGAAATATTTGATTATTTCTGGATATCTGTCTACATTTATTTCACAATTATTTGGGAAATGGTATTTATGCAGATTGGCAATATCTTTCCCAATTATTTTATCATTACAAAATACTTTTATAAGCTTGTTTCAGCTGCAATGCTATGTCATGCACTTCTGTTGAGTACCCTTTGGCCCAGTTAACTGGCAGAGATCTGATTTATGAAGAGAATAAACCTCTAGATCACAAACACTTCGCTTTTATATGTCTTATATCCCAGTTATATGTTGGAGTATAAAATAACTTCATTTTGCCACTTCAGTATGATTCATATGATCAGTTTTCTCACAGTATGATAATATTTATGGAATAACTTCACACTAGGATAATCACAGAATCCAGATCTCAAGGATAGGTCTATAGTTCCTTGCTCATGCACCAGAAACCAGAATTCAGTTGCTCTTGCTGATGCCATGGTGGGCATCAGTGTTAGTCTGTTGTAGCAAAAAAACCACCCACCACCAAAGAATCTCATGGATCAAGTTTCTAATGTTTACTGACACTGGATGATAATTGCCAAAATTCAAATTGCATACATGAGTCACCCTGGTGTGCAAATACCTGAATTATGCATATAAGACATGAGGACCAAAAGAGGTGTACAAAAAGATAAAACGCAACCATGCTTCAAAGCACACAAAAGTTGAAATACTTGTCTAAACATGAATGCTTTTAGCAGGTGCCGAAGAGTGCAGTGAAGGCACCTGCTTAATCTCAAGAGGCAGGGAGTTCCAAAGTGCATGTGCTGCCACACTAAATGGTCGGTTCTTACAAATGCAGGTCTTTTTTCTGGTCCATTGGCTGTAATAAATTGAAGTGATGATTAGTTGAGAGCCACAAGAGTTTGCCAGTTTGGAGGAACAGGAGATGAGCTGTGGAAGTGGGTGCTTAACACTCCCCCCCCCCACTGTTCCTAGACTCCAAACACCCTCCTTAAGCTGCTGAAAATACCTTTCTCTTTTAAAGTGGCAACAAAGTATGTGTGCCTCCTGACACAGTGATTCAGGAGTGATTCAGTCACATACCAGAATGTTAGGCCTGTGCATTTAAAGTGGATTAAGGCACTCTCATATCAGAGCATAAGTAGGCAAACGAAGGCCCTGGCCGGATCTGGCCCAATCGCCTTCTAAATCCGACCCACGGGTGGTCCGGGTATCAGCGTGTTTTTACATGAGTAGAATGTGTGCTTTTATTTAAAATGCATCTCTGGGTTATTTGTGGGGCATAGGAATTCGTTCATATTTTTTTCCAAAATAGTCTGTCCCCCCACAAGGTCTGAGGGACAGTGGACTGGCCCCTGCTGAAAAAGTTTGCTGACCCCTGTCCTAGAGCAACAAGTGCAATCACCCCTCCCCCCCTCCAGTTTGGAAAGCGATGAGGAAATACATTGAAAATTAAACAACTAAAAGTGACGAGGAAATACATTGAAAACAACTAAAAGGAAGATCTGTTCAGAATGATCAATCTTGCCCTAGATTACTTCAAAGTACATTATGCTAGCCTGCAGCAAAGAGTGGGTGTCATGATCTCAGGGCCCAGCTGCAAACAAGATTCAGACCTGGAGGCTGTAGAGTCTCCAGCAGAGGACTCAGACAAGTAGCCATGTTAGGTTCAGGGCATGGAGCCTGCTGCTGGAGAACCACTGAGTCCACCAAGCATGAGGCTGATGAACAGGAACCCCCAGGAAAAACCTCCCTTATAGCATTAAAGGCATGAGGCTGCCTAGCCACCTTCCCCTGAGAAATCAAAGGTCTCCCACAGTACCTCACCTGTCCAGCAGCCTTGGAAGTACACTAGGTGAGAAACTATAAATGGAGGAGTACCCATCTTCAGGCCAGAAGATTGGCATTTTAAGAATCTGAAAATTATCCACAACAGAGTGGAGCCTGGAAGAGGTGGAGGTGGGAGGCTTAAAAAGCTTAGTCTGCACTCAACCTTTGCTGGGATGAGTTGTTCACTCAGAGCAATCAAGGATCCAACAATACCTGCCTTCTCTGTGGGATCTGGCATCAGACCAGAACCTGACAGTGGGTAAGGATGGACAATGGAAGACAATGGTTGTTTCTTTGTGGGAAGGACCCATTTCAGTCTTTCCAATGCAACCAGAGGCATGATGTTTACTCTTAGGTCTGCCAGGGTGCCCCCCTGCCCTCTCCTTCCCAACCATCTCCTACTTGGCTGGGAGGGGAGCAGAGATGCAAGGATGCTCCACCACCATCACAATGGGCACAAAGAGGAGAATCCTGTGTAATCAGGAGCTCATGTTCTTGTCCAGCTTCTTGATTGGTATGCTCTTTAAGACTGCCATGACGCTTGGTATGCTCACACACCATTGCCCTCCTCTGTCGCTTTAACTTTGGATTCTGTAAACATGTGAGTTGAATTGGTGTAAAATCTATGGGAGTGTCTGATTTGGTCAAGGTGTGTGGCCTGGTCAGTGTGACTGTTGGGCATAACATTTTAACACATACTTCTCTGCTTGGTGATCCTGTTTTAGTTTCAGGTCTTGCCATGTGATGCTCATGTGTTTGATTTAAGACTAGCAATACCACAACTCTTGATGCAACACTGGCACATCCTTTCCTCTGAGATATGACTGTTGCTGGCTCTTGTTTTCTTTTGGCACCAGCTTAAAACATGCCTGTTTATTCAAACATTTGGAAATGGTTAGCTTGGGAATTTTATAGATGATTCTCTGTAGTTTTGTGATTGATATTAACTGATTTTATCTGCTTTTATGTTTTGTTTAATGGATTTGTTGTTTTAAATAATTTTTTATTGCTTCTCCCTGAGCTCCTATGACAAAGGGTGGGTTATAAATACGTTAAATATTTATAATATAAATATACATATTTTAAATCATACTCTCTTTTGCTGAATCCCACTCATAACGTTTGGGGTTTGCTAAGCAGACTTCAGAATCATCCTCATCCTGCAAGAGTGGACCAGTTGATCTAGAACTGCAGAACTGGATTCATTTCTGCTTTCAATGCTAGACACCAAAATCTATGACAATTATCAAGGGTTTGGTGGAATACTGCTCTTTTGAGCCTGCTCAGGACAGTTGGTACTCTGATCTTGTAGTAACCTATAGAACAGGGTGGTCCAACACGTGGCCTGAAGGCCGCATGTGGCCCTTGAGGCCTTTTTTGGCAGTCCTCAGCAACATTTGACACCCCCCCCCCCAGCCCTTGTATTGCTCTCCCAAAGCCAAGTAATGAGGTGCTGGGCTTTTGGAGGCAGTGTGAGGGCTCTGAAAGGGTCCCAGAGTCCTCCTGCCTCCTTCCCAAAGCCTAGTTAGCACATTACCAGCTTTGGGAAGAAGATGGGAGGGCTCTAAGACCCTTGCAGAGCCTTGTACCTCCTTCCCAAAGCCCAACACTTCACTTAGCTGGCTTTGGGAAGGCAGCATGAAGGCTGCAAGAAAGTGTCCAATTTTGGCCTTGCTCTCCTGTACGACAAGTCAGCGTACTGCTTGCTGGTTCCATGTGGAAGTACTCTATCCAATACAGTCGTACCTCATGTTGCGTTCGCTGTGGGTTGCGAACGGCGCGGGTTACGAACGCGGCAAAACCGGAAGTGTTTATTTATGGGTTTCACCGCATGCGCAGAAGCGTTCTGTGCTGGTCACGCATGCGCAGAAGTGCGATATCGCTGCTTGGGTTGCGTTCTTTCGGGGTGCAAATGGCACCCCGGAACGGATCGTGTCCGCAACCCGAGGTACCACTGTATATGCTCCTGATTTGATCATTGTGTCAAGTACTTGATTGCTGTAAAGTGAATAATCTCACTCTGATGTAGCCCAGCTTTTTTATTGTTTCCAAAATATTTACCACAATATTCTCAGTGATTTTGGAAATATTTTCAACAACCCAACCATGGTGCCTCATAATTAATCCATTAGTACTTCTGCTGAAGTTCACTTGTTGGGCAGCAGCAGTGCAGTTATCACTCTTAAAAATTATCTCTCTCTTCACTTGCATGCTCAGAGCTGAATACAGCAGCAGTAGCTCTCTATATGGTATTAGGCTACAACTCCCATCAACTCTGACTGCTGATCATGCTGGGTGGGGCTAATGGGGGTTGTAGTCAGACAACATCTGGAGAGCTCCATGTTCGGTATCTGATATGGGTATGTAAATACTCAGGTGGTTTGACTGCTGGTGCTGACTGTGATGCCTAGAATAGGGAGTATGAGTGTGGATGCAACCCAGGAACAAAATGCTCAGTTAGGTGTAGGTTGCTCAGTCAGATCTATTACAGCTTAATAGTACTTTTACGTATATTTCTGTTTTGACTACAACTGGAATACATTACCTTGAGTTCTAGACAGAGAAGAATGATTAAATAGAGATATAGCAGATTAAATAAACAATAGACAGGGAGATGAATTCTTTATAGGCATATCACAATGCTGTAAAAATAAAATGCAGGCTTTATATTGCTGGACTGGTCCAGTGTTATGAAACAGGGATAGAGATACCTCTATGCAGTGCTTTTTTCTGTGGGGATGCAGGGGTACACATACCCCTAAATATTTTGTGAATCATTGTACTTTTGTCCATTTACTGTATTTATTTCCCCCGATTTGAACTGTAAAATGCTGATTTTCTGGAGTCAAAATGAGAGTACCCCTAAACATTTTTAAAGAAAAAAAGCAGTGCCTCTATGCATAATATAGCAGGATGCAGTCTTTTTGCAGCAGCAAGACAGCAAGATGGACTTTATCAAGCAATTCTACGAAACTATAAAAGCTGGAATGAACACAAGAAATGTCAGGGACAGGACACAGCTAAGCCCTGAATAAGCTGGTTTCAGCTTTCAGCTCTGGAGATTGGTAGAAATTTAAAGGGGAAGCTATAAATCAAACTCCTAGGATGTAGCCTATTGAGTCATTATTAGAATGAGCCACCATTGTGTATATTTGACACGTAGCAATAGAAAGACATTAAAATTATGTACGTCGATAATCAAAATACCATGTCAAGAAAGATGGATTCTATGATCCCCTGTATGAATTAATCATTTATGCTGCTTCAGTTAGTCACAGGGAGAGGCAGATTGCTGTGGCTGCTGGTAATGGGTAGGCTTTTTTGTTTCTAGCTATAAAAAACTGATTAGATTTTATTCACACACTTTAAAGCCCATCTTTGCAACCTTAAATGTTAGAAATTTTATTTTAAATGTAAACAACATTATTCAGGGCTGACTTCTGTACCCAGTACAGTGGTACCTCGGGTTACAGACGCTTCAGGTTACAGACACTTCAGGTTACAGACTCCACTAACCCAGAAATATTACCTCGGGTTAAGAACTTTGCTTCAGGATGAGAACAGAAATCGTGTGGCGGCAGTGTGGCGGCAGCAGGAGGCCCCATTAGCTAACGTGGTACCTCAGGTTAAGAACAGTTTCAGGTTAAGAACAGACCTCCAGAACGAATTAAGTTCTTAACCCGAGGTACCACTGTACAATCTTCTCATGCTTGAGTGGCGATGCCGTGCAGAATACAGTACAAGCAGTACAGTACAGTACAGAGTACTGTACAGAATACAGTACAGAGGCTTGACAGCCATCTGTCAGGAATGCTTTGATGGTGTTTCCTGCTTGGCAGGGGGTTGGACTGGATGGCCCTTGTGGTCTCTTCCAACTCTATGATTCCATGATTCTAAGCATCTCTCCCATCTGTAGAAACCATCATTGGGCTCAGCATGCAAAAAGAGAGCAGGAAATAATAGTTGTGGCATTCCAAACCACATCACAGGAGTATTCTCCCCGCTCCCCGCTGCCACCAGAATGCTGTGATAATGACTGATTCAAGGATGCTAAACATCAATTGTCATCTAAGGATATGTGGGAAAACAGTAGCTATTAGGATTAACCAGAGCAAACCTGAATTAGGAACTGAGACTGATCAGATGATTAGCAATGGGGATTAGGGAATTAGCGGATTAGGGAAAGATACAAAGTGGATTAGAAAAAAACATCTGAGGATATCGGTGTAATCTGCATCCTGATCCTAGGCTGAGAGTGCCTCAGATGAGGCAGATGAGTAACATCCTCTTGATTTAATTCAAATACTTTTATTATTTAATTTGGGGATTGGCAAAAAACTTCAAACATTAGAAGTCTGCAAGCACGTGAAAAAACTTTTTTGAGGCAATTGTTCTTGCATGGTGGGGAATCTTGGGAGCAGAATTTTGGGAGCTGTAGTTTGATCATTCAGTGTGTTGAGTGTTAGGAAACCTATCCCCCCCCCCCCCAGAGAGCATACAGGTTAACAATTACAGACATCCTTTCTGCTGCAGCCAACTGCACCCATCAAAAATGTTCTCTGGACGGTAGGGGGCTCTCCTGAATAAGGTAGGTTGGGGCATTGTGGACTGCTGCCAAAATCAGAAATGGATCCTAACATAAATTGAAATAAGGAAGTTCACAAAAGTGGGTTTCTCCTCCCCCACAGCCCCCACCTGTGTTGTTCAGGAAGGGCCTTTGAACACCTGGAGATGCTTGCAGACGGAAGGAGGGGACAGGGCACTTTCTCTAAGTTTTTTTATTTAAAGGCAGTTATAAACTGCTTAATATTTTGAAATCTTAGCACTTGGAATTCAAGCCATTACTTTTAGAAATTGTATCTAATTTATTTATTTATTTTGTATTTTATGGTTTTACAGTATGGATTTATGGATAGTGTGTTCAGCTGTTCCTTGGCATAGAATCATAGAATTGTAAGGGACAACACAGGTCATCTAGTCCAACCCCCTGCAATGCAGGATTTCTTTTGCCCAAGGTGGGGCTCGAATCCATGACCCTGAGATTAAGAGTCTCATGCTCTGCTGACTGAGCTATCCCAAAGCTGTAATAATTTATTTTTTATAAATCTGCTCCACATGGTAAAATAATGACACCCCAATTTTCTTGAAAGAAAACATTGTACACTGAAGATGGCTATAAGTTAAGTACACTGAAATATAGATTTCTTATGAAAAGCAGTTTCCCAATAAGGCACTGCAAGCTGGCTGTTAAACTTAAAGCGGAAGTGTGTGAAGAAATTGCAAGCTGTTTTTTTTAAAAAAGTTCGCCTTTTCCTCGTGTATTTCTGGATGTAGACTATAAATAATAAAAATATATTATTTATATAAAAATAAATAATATTTATTTATATTATATTTGTTACTATAATATGCATTTATATTATATGAAATTATTATTTTATTATTTTATTTTATTTTATTACTCCTGAATGACTTGCACCTGTAGTGTATTACTCAAGAGCTTTCACATAAGTGGTCCATGAGCGGGAAAGAAGCTATGGTGTATACAAATCTGTTAGTATTAACATATATAAATGAAACACATCAATTAAATAGAAGTATATGAAATGAATTGGGAGACTTGTCTAATGAATTCATAAAAGCCCAGAAATCTAATACAGTACATGCTCCCTGGTTATAGTAAGTTAAGTCAGATCCATTATTTATTTATTTATTTATTTCATAAAATGTATGCACCATTTGATTGTAGAAAACCTCAAGATGGTTTACAATAGAATCAAGAAAAAATCACAGCCATACTTTAAAACACACAGAAGTCAAAAACTAAAACAGATTAAAATTATCTCATGATGGGGTCACTAACCTGGTGCCCCCGAAGGCCTCTGAACAGGGGCACCAGACTCAGCTATCTTTTATTTTAAAGCAATTTCTGTTAAAGGAGCTAGCCTGGCTGCTCCTACCTGTCACTTTTATCCAACAAGTGAAGTCAGAGCTGTGGTTCATTAAGTAGGTTGTGTAGACACCAGACAATAGTAATCCTTAGGATCTAAATGGGGCTGAATTTATAAAGGCGTAATTGGAGTAATCGCACCAGAGCCCATGCCAGGATGTGCCGCAGACTGAGCTTTCATTTAAAAAAAGCAAATCCCTACCACTTTTAGATAAAAAGGTATGTGCAGACAACCTTTTAAGCTGGGGTCACTAACCCAAAGCAGTTCCATACCTATCAGTCAATCACCCATTCCCACCACCCTTCTGAGTAATACCCCTCCCCACTCTCTCACTATATATAAGGGTCTGGTGACTTCTATTTCAGTGTATCTGAAGAAGTTGCGTGCACACGAAAGCTCATACCAAGAACAAACTCAGTTGGTCTCTAAGGTGCTACTAGAAAGAATTTTCGATTTTGTTTTGACCAAGAACAAATTTAGTTAGTCTCTAAGGTGCTACTGGAAGGAAATTTTATTACTATTTTTTATTTTCTTTTGAGCAAAGCAGGTGGAGAGACAATAACAATGCTTCCTCCAGCTCTGCAGCACAGACCACTTGGTGGAGTTGGAAGGGCCCACCCACTTTCCACTCTGGTGGCTATATTAACTCCACCTCTCCTTTCCAGAGGGAAGGACTTCACCAGGCAGTTGTGGGACAAAGATGGAAAGAAAAGGGTAGGATAAGTCAACCTCTTTAGGTTTTTGGAGGATGCATGGGCTGTGGGAAGTGCTGAGGCTGTTTCACCTCCTTTGCTTTGGCTTCCCATAGAAATACTTTCTGTGGAGGTGGGGGAGAGATTGTTCCCAAGTGGTTTTAATGTGGGATAGTGCAGAGACTTTAAGTGTTTCCAAAAAGTTTTTTGGGGGGGCCACCCACTTTTGGGGGGCACCCATTTCAGAGACATTCATATTATCATTACTTTTTCCTCCTGCCTGGCCCACAGCAGAAACATAATTATTGTCTCATACATCCCCAATTTTGATCATAGTCACATTTATTTAGGTGAAAAAATAGGGTCCCCACAAAGGATTGCACACAGGGCCCCTCAGAACATTAATCCACCACCAACAGTCTTATACAGTATAATCGTATTTTGAAGCCATGCAGCAGACAATATTATAGCACATAAAAATTCAAACATTTGCAGAGGACTAAAAGTGTCTATGACTGTGTGCAATTAGGCCACAGGGTTTAATCAATTTAATTTACATGTATTAACCCACCTCAGGATTTTTCATATAGGGAAGCTAATGTTCTGTCTTGTTTTAAAATTCATTTTTCACCATATATCTCCTTTAAATTAGGTAAGCAACTTGTTAGTTTGTTTTCTGTCTCACAGGATCTGTTTGTGCCCAAGGCAAACTTAAACAGCTGTGTTCCAGGCAGAAATGGGAAGATCATGTGACAGATGGGAAGGGCTTAGGAACCAGTAGGAAACTAATCCCTTTCAGGGCCACTTCAGGCAAATATCATACTACTCAGCAGTAGGTGAGTGGAGGGGAATGACGGGCCAATAAACTATATTTTGCTTCCAAGGGGCAGGTGAAAATGCATACAGCTTTAACTTACCTTTGCCAATGTTTTGAGCTTGTGGCCCCATTCTAATGAATATCTAGCAGCATGCATTTCCTGCCTACTCCTTAACTAATGTATTTTTAAGAAGCCCAACTTTTTTTTTGTAGAGGGGGAAATTTCTACCTTTGCCACAATTTATAACATAGGAAAAGAAATTCATTTGGACCATCTTAGCATTTTCCTGGCAAATTAATAGCACTATATCCTGTCATATATCTCTCAGCCTTGATGGTAAGTTAAAAAACAAAACTATAAAGTGCAGAGAGAGAAGCAGAGAAAACAGGAATCACAGGGCTCGTTGGCTATTTGATAGATTTCCCAACCTCTAGCATATGGTGGTGCTAGTACTTTATTTTTCAGCCAACCAGCCAGCCATGATTATTCATTTTACAGTTCTATCAGCCTCATAGTTACTGCCAGAAAGAGAATCTCATCATAGCTGAAAATACAAGCACACATGCAGCAGAAACCACTCAATGGGAAAGACATTTTAATGTCTCTTGCTCCAGCTTTTGTCTCAGAATGAGAAGATTGGCTGCAACTCAGATGATCCTGTCAAAGTAGGTGACTATCTTACTTCCTTGACTGTTTGTGGTATTGGCATTTTTTAAAAGACGGCTATAAGTTAAGTACACACCTAGGAGTTATGTGTGTGATGTGGGATATAGTTATTCATTTTCCTGTAGCAGTGAATGCATCCAACGATTGCATTCCCCCCCCACCCCCGAATAGTGGCTGAGGACAGTGTTGCTATCTGGAATCTGTGTCTCCCGGCTGTGGAAAACTGACATCTGGAGCAGTAATTACTGGGGATGTAGGGGGAAAAAATAAGTGCTTCCTTTTTCACAGAGCAGGAATAACAGTCTGTCTTCAGCACTCTGGGTGAAAAATTGTTTTTACAGAACTCACTTGGTTGAAGTGTCATGTTGTAAGGATACCTGCTGGAAACCACATGGATCTTTCCATTCAGTTATTTATGAATGAAGCCAGAAGCAACTATGCGACTTTGGGCTTCAAAGGCTGTTTTAACTTTGTGTGTGTGGCATGTGTATATAAAGGTATCATTAAGGACATCACCCTATATGCAGTTTTGCAGCAAGACAAACTTTGAGCTGCAAAGCAAATTAATTCACATTTCAGTTTAGCTGGCATTAAATACGGCAGATGTTTTAGAGTGCAAAGTGTACCATGTAAGCAGACCACTGTCTAGGCAGACAGGACAGTTCAAGCTTCTTTCACCTGCAAGCTCTAAATTCAGGCTGAGCATGATCAGTGCAGCGCTGTGGGATTGGCTCTTAGTTGCTTGGCTGCCAAAATTAAAATGACTCCCAGAGCGAGAGCTTCAGGGTCTACAGGTCAAGTTGGGAGTGAAGTTCCTTGTGCAATATCACTTGGAAGAACGGTGTGTTCTCAACTGTACAGAAAGCATTGAAATGTTGGAGTGGATGCCCTATCCCCACTCCCCAATGTATATTAATTCATGAAATAATTACGTCTAATATTAAATACAAAAGAGAATGTGTAGGCATATACGCATGGGGCACATGTAAAATACTAACAGTATTTTGCCCTATCAGAAATCCTATTGCAGTCAGTAGGGCACAGATAAGTGGGGTACAGGGGTGGGGAGAAAATTAAAGCCAAAAAGTAATTCAGTCAATTCATATAATAACACAAGCAGAGATTACAACAGAAGAAAAACAGTCACAAACAAAAGGGGGAGAGGAGTTGCTTCTTTACATGCTTTTTGGAGGTAGGATTAAGGTGGCAGTCCTGTGCCCCTACTGGGGACTGATGCTCATGGAATTCAATAGGACTTCCTTCTGACTTACTGTGGTTAGGATTGTGCTGCAAGTCAGGCAAGAAAGAGAAGGCGAGGGTTTAAGCAAATGGATCAGCACTACCTGTATTTTAAAATCCCCCTTTGTAAGTTTGTGGGGGGAAATACAGAACTGATATTTCTATTTACCTAATGGAGCATTTTATCCCTCTTTTGTATCCTTTTCTCAAATGGCATCAGGGTGAGTTCTCTCATCCTGAGTTAGCTTGGCCACCCATATCATCCTGCAAAGTCGCAAAGGTGATTTTACCATGATGTTTGGTAGGCAAACTGTAAACCTGTGGGATCAGCATCTTCTTAGAATGCAGAGGAAAAGGTAGTGGTCAACTTGGATAGGATGCTTCCTGAAAACCTTTGATCACACTTTTGAGGCTAACATGTAACAGAATAATTACACTCACTCTGGATTAAGACTTCTTCGTTAGCTTTTTGATAAACAGGGGAGGCAGACATTTTTTCAACAACATAGGAATTCCTATTTATCAACCTCTCCATGAAATGGATTATGTATCCTTGCTGCAGCCTTATACCAGGTGACACCACTTGTCTACTTAATCCAGTGTTGTCTACTTCAGCAGGAGTTTCCCAGGGTCTCAGGTATTTCCCATCATCTGATTATTTTAACTGAATAGGCCGGAAACTGAACCTGGGATCATCTGCATGCAAAGCAAGTGGTCTGCCAGTACCACTGAGATATGGGCCCTCCCCACCAAGGAACTTTGCTTTAACATTATATACTTGCACTGCTAGATGGCTCTAATTTGAGAATAATTTAGATTTGTTGCTTCAGCACTTGGGATCCCTATGGTACAAATTTACCCAGTACATCAGCTCACTTTGATTTTCCCTCCAAGCTACACACCTAACTGGGGCTTACATGGAACCAGCACTGGGTTTGTGTGTGTGTGTGTGTGGGGGGGGGGTTCTTCTCTTACTCCTGGTTGGCTGCTAGACCTGTCAAGGCTTCATTACCCTGTTACTGGTGTTGTGTGTTGAATTAATTGCATTTTGTTTTAATTGGCTATAGTGATACAATTACCACTACTAATTCTCATTTGCTATTACTCCATGGTGTGGGTGCATCTCTGCTAGCTACTCTTAAAGTGGGGCCAATCTGCCACATATATACATTATTTCTTGCCAAAGGAACAAAACAAGACAAATGCCTAAATGAAGCATAACACAAGTAGGAGTCCATTCTACTACCCTGTCAGGAAATATGCAAATACCAACTAGCCAGGAATACCATTTTATGTAACATAGGTTGCAATCCTATACCCACTTAGCTGGGATAAACCTCACTGGACGCAATCTGACTAGACATGCATATGACCTATCTAATTGAAATGGGATTCTATTTTAGCCATGCCAAGTTGTTTATTTTCCTCTTACTGATCTTTGAATTGAATATTGATACAAGTTACATACATTCATGCATTTCAGGCCATCTCTGCATTCTGCGTTTCTGAAAACAAGAATTGAGATGTTGCTTCACCCCCCACCAGCCAATGACCTGGAGACACAGCTGAACAGCTTTTATTGAGAAGCTGCCTACATGCCCAGCACAACTGCATGGAGCTGTACTCCTTTAGATTGCTGGCAGTAGATCATGTGTTTAAATGCCTCCTGGATTTCATTTCTTGCACAAAAAAATCTAGTTGTGGGTAAAGATTGTAGCACCATTTCTTCTATCTAAAGGACATTTTTTTAAATGACTCGTATTGAAAACATACTTTACCCCAGTATAGTCTGAAGTGATGTAGTTCCACAAAAAACACAAGAGCTTACCTGTAGTTTGAAGGTTAGCAAATTTCTCTCAGTCTGATTTAGAAACAGTGCCCTTAAACATGCCTTTAAACTTTTCGGATCTGAATTGATATTTCAGGCTTTCCTAAATAGTACCGGTATTCTGGACATTTTATTCAGAGGTGACTTCACACTGTGAACTGAGCCCTCTGATGACCTTGAACTATTAATCCTCCCCACTCTTCCTACTTAATGCAGCTTTGTGCTCCTTACTTAAAGCAAGAGGTCGTGGCCACAAGACCCAACCCATAGCAGGAAGGCTGCATTTGGGTATATTACCATATTTTTCTGTGTATAAGATGCCCCCATGTATAAGACGAACCCTATTTATTGAAACCCAAAATTAAGACATTAAGTTGCTTAGCTTTGGGGGGGGAGGTCACTTCTGCCAATCGCTCACCCGCCTGCCTGCCACTGCTGATCGCTTGCCACAGCCACTGCCAATCGCACACCTCGCCGCAGTTGCCAATTGTCTGCCCGCTCGCCGACACCAACAGCCCACCCGCCAACTTGCCACAGCTGCCAATCGCCTGCCCAATTGCTGCAGCCGCAGCCAGTCGCCAGCAAGCCTTGCCACAGCCACCAATCACCCGCCCAATCACCACTGGCAATCTCCTGCTTACTGCTGCCATTAATCGCACGTTCCCCCTCTGCATTCACTATCCGTGTATAAGACAACACTCAATTTTTGCCTAATTTTTTTTAGCACAGAAAAATATGGTAAGTTGGTTTGATTTTACTAGACATAGAAATCCAGATGAAAATCCAAGCTGGCATCTCTAGTATCAAAACAGCATGTTTCTATCTGCATACCTTATAGCCAGTGTGGGGGACCTTTGGCTCTCCAAATGTTGCTTTACTACAATTCCCACTGGCCATGCTTTTTGGGGATGATGGGAGTTGTGTGTCAGCAACATCTACAGAGCCATACCTGCTTTATAGCAAGGTAGAGCAGAAGGAACTATATGTAATTTACACAAACTTGCTACCTCCCACATCGATTTGCATACTTTGTGCATTTATTGTTTTCCTCATTTTTGCAATTTGTGCCAACATTTTATAAATCACAAGTTTATTTAGGTTCTAATGAGGCATTTCTCCTAAAGTCTTGTAAGCAAAGAATGCTAAATAGTGAAGAGATGCCTTGGTACTGATGATATAATATTAAAGCCCTATTGCATGCTCTAACACCTGTACTGTATATGTTTTTTTCTGCGTTTCTTATGGTTTGTGTTTGGTTAGAGGTACTGCTTGTGGTTGTGCTGATCTGAAACACCTGTAGGAAATGAAAACTACTGTAGCTTCATTGGCTATTAAGGACAGCTGCAGTGAAATATATGCATTCCTGATGTTATTTAAGGTAGTGTGTGTGTGTGTGTGTGTGTGTGAGAGAGAGAGAGAGAGAGAGAGAGATTGATTGATTGATTGATTATTGTACATGGTTCTAATGCCCAACTACAGGAATGCCAACCATGGCCTGCATTCAACTCACCTTGTATGCTAGTGGAAGCCAGCACAAAGGCTCTCGCTAACACAATGGAGATTTCCCACCAGGCACCCCCATGTCCCCCATTCCACTCTGGAGGGTTATGCGAATCTACAAAACCCAGGTGGAGAGGGGAGATTTGGCAAGCAGAAATGCTTGTGATGATGGATTGATCAGAAGACTGACATTTAATTTCTCCCCATACTATTAACAAGTTAACCATATTGTTACACAGTATAAGCATTGTACTGGTATAAATTGTACTGGGCTGTAGGAACTAATGGAGGTTAGGAAGCTGCACTCGATTTATAATTCTCCTATCAAACTGAGATGAAATAAGGCAGTCCAAGTGATGTAGAGTTTCTCATAAGAAAAGGGCACGTTTGTTTAAGAATGTTTGAACAATTGGTGCAACTATCAATACAGTTTGGAGAAGGCATGGAAACCTAATCCCTGGTATTGGTGAACAGACTATTGTGGGTGATTAGATTATAGTTGCAGCTAGATTTTGCGATGCTGTGGACTTTCTGACTTAGGGTCAGAATGGTTCCTTAACTTTGTGTCTTGCCCCTCAGTGCAAGAAAACAAACCAAGGTACTTTTCACTGCATAAATTTGGGAATGTTAAAAGCATGAAAGAGAGGCTCATTCCATGAGCCCCACAATATTGTTAGGATCAGGCTTAGGCTGGCAGACTGACACAGGAGACGAACAAGAAACAGAAGAGGGGGCTGAATGGTGGGAACCTACTTTGAAAGGGGGGGGAATCTCATCTTTCCACCCTGATGTCAGGTGGTTTGGAAAGGGGAGCAGGGATACCAGCTCTTTCCTCTCACCTTTTTGCAACATGGAGATCCTCAGTGGAGGCTGAAGAGGGCTTTGATTAGCTGAGGGAGAGGTCTGAACAGGAGGTGGTAGTGACTGAACAGGAGTCTGAACAGGAGGGTGCAATCTTGGCTTATAGAACCAGGCACGGTCTTTGCAGATGGGAGCAGACCCACCAGCTCTGACAGAGCACATGTTTGCAAGCTTAGCATTCCTGTGAGGCAAGAGTCTCATGAGCAAACATGCTATGCCTCATCCCCTAAAGCTGGTGGGAAGGGTGCGGAAGCTGTTGGGTCATCTTTGTCACTTCTGTACAGTTCAGTATTTCTTGTCTTGCTCTTGAAGTCCTGAAGTGACTCCAGAGTACAGTATCTGCTGTTGAGCCTGTACCATTACTTGTTTGAATAAAGATATCTTCCTTATTTACAAGTAAGAGCCTGTGTGTTGGGTGGGAGCCAGGGTAGGCCTGCTGTATCTTTGTGGTTTGCCCTTCGCTGATGTGGTGTTGCTGTTGCTTCTGAACTTGTGGGAAGTCCATTACACTCAGCATTGCCAATTCTCCTGATTAATGCAAAATGAATTTGGGTGCATTTTCTCTTGCTGCTGCTCATATTGGGCACAGTTCTGATTCAGTGCCACAGAAATATCGAGTTGTTGGCATCTGTTTCTCACTAAAGAGATTGGGGTATAGCTCCAGGGGTGAAGTCAAACCGTTGAAGAATCACAGCGGCAGCTATGGGGGGAGGCCTTCTTAACTGTGACAGTTAACTGAAACCTGACATGAGCGAAGACCTCCCTGGTGCTGTCACCTTACTTAGGAATTTTCCTTCCTCCTCATATATGGCTGGCACCAATGCTTATGAATTTGCAGTGCCAGCTGAAGCCTTACTTGTTGGTCCTGGCTTTTATGTGGGGATTCATGCATTGCTGTTTTATTTTATTGATTGCAAAAAAAATCCTTCCTGCCTTATTTTAATATAACCTTCTCTGGCATTGCTTCACTAACGAAGAGCAAATAAGAAATATTTTTAATTAAAGAAAATAGATACCTGTCATTGCATAGGATTTTGTGTAGGCTCACACACTCCCTAGGTCTCTTAGGCCTTACTGTTGCCTTTGGGAAATGAGAGTGAATCTTAGCACACAATCAACACGTTACAGGGACAGATTGGCAGTGTGTACAAGATTTTTTCCAGGAAGGTTTTCTGCGGTTACTGATTTTCTTGTGGAATAATTTCTATCAGCAAACATAAAGGCATCCCTCACACCACTTGAAAACCACTGCTGAAGAAGAATCAGTACTTCCATCTGTCCATGGTAGCTATAATAACAAATTAAGTTAAAACTAGAAAAGATAGTGTTTTAAATCAAAGCAAACTTTGCAACTATAAGGTTTGCAATACAATAATAAAATATTATTATTTATTAAATTTGTATACCATTCTATACCTGTAGATTCTTTCTGCTCCAATGTTAAGAATGACTTAGTGCAGGTTAACATTTAGAATTATTTGTTCAGAATGACAGTGGAATGGCATATGGGCTATTTTGCCATGCCTCAATTTCCGTAAGTGTGTGTATACACATAATCTTTCCTGTGTGAGTGAGTTATCATTAGGCATGGAAATTGAGACCTAATTAAATGATGCCAATTCAGAAAGTTTGTAGTGAGATGAAGTCTGAGACCTAGAAACTGAGGGTAAGTGTTAATTTTACCTTGTTCTTATTCAGCTATCTAAAATCCTGCTCCAGCTTATTAGCACATGATTATTTGTTCACTCCTCAAGGAATCAAGCTTCTGTCATTTCTACCTTCTCTGACACCTAGCCTGATAGGTGTATTTTTAAATCTGTTCTAAATGGTTAAATAAATTCAAATTGTTAGAATACATGACACACAGTTGTATACAAATAAAGCTATGTGTATAGAGGTAAACCTCCAGTTATGAGATTGGCTTTTTTCCATTTTACTTTTGCAACCTTTCAGCTGCCCGTTTTTTTGGACATTGGCTTGTTTCCAGAAGCAAAAGAGACATAGCTTTGATGATCCATTTGAATGATTGAATATTTATTTGCATTCTTTATTTGACATCCCATAACAAAAAAGTTCCATGGGTGGTTCACAAGATAAAACAAAAATTTAAAAATATTCAGTAATGCAGTCAAATACTGTAAGATAAAATGCAGCATTAAAACACCCCATAAAATCACAAACAAATCCATGCAAAAAACAGATAGTAGAATAAAAAGCTGCAAAGCTAAAAGAGATTTTGGCTTCATGCCATCCATTGTTCAAGCAAGTACTGTATACAAATGATGCTTCTGCATATGTACTGAGATACAATTCAATCATTAGGTGGCGATAATTTACTCTTGCCCTTGATTGTCCCCTCCCTCCCAAATGAGATGTGTCAAGTTTCCTCCCCACTCCAGACAGCTAAGCCTGGACAAGGAAGGATAATATCAAAGAGAAGTTGTGTGCTCAGGAACTTGAACTGGGACTTTTTCTTTCCTATGGATATCAAGAATCCTGATCAAATAATGCAGGCAAAGACTGAAGATTTCACATTGCAATTATAGCATGTTGGTGAACTGTACCCATGTGATAGACTGAATGTAACAGCACAGCAGAGATTAAATGGTAGTGGTCCAGTTAAAATTACAGCAGATGGTCAAGGCAAATTGGTGGGTGTGGGGAGATGAGCAAGAGCACAGGTTTCAGTGAGGAAGATGCTAGGCTTCACAAGCTGCTCAAGAAACATGACTTCCCACACTCAGCGCCTGCTCCAAACAGCCGTGAGCCTGCCTTGCATGCTAAGGGCAAAATCATCCCCATAGTACTGTAAATGGTTTTCCCAGTTCATAAAAATGACTTAACAATCACTAATGTATAAATATAAGCCACAATTCTGATGTTGGTTACATGTGGTTCAGTGGAACTAAAGCAGTGGTAGGGGAACCTCTTTTGGAGCAGGGTCCACATTCCATTCTAGGCAGTCTCCTAGAAGTCACATGCCAGAGGTACAAGGAAGTGGAGGAACAAAGTCAGATAAAACATCAGTATAATAAGCTGGTTTTATACACCCTCCTCTATACCCCTCTAGGCAAGCAAGGAACACTATTAGAGTTCAACATTCCAGCCAGGCAACACTCAAGCAAGATGTAAAGCAGGAACAGTGAGAGTTGTGGGCTGGAGAGAGGGGATGTGGCTGAGGAGGGATGTGTGACTTGAGGACAGTCCTGAAGACCAGACAGAGAGCATGGAAAGTCACAGGTTCTCTACCACTGGACTAAACATGTATAACCAAATTAATTTTTGATTAGTAAATGTTCTGAATTCCTTTTCCTGACTCAAAACCACCAGTGTTGAAGGTTTTCTTGGTAATAAATTAAACATGTACACTTTTAGTCTGTAGTTACAAGCATTCAGTGAAATGGCATTACAGAAAATGAGAGAACTTTATGGAAAAGGATACAGAAAAGTTAATTATAATATAAATCATATATAGAAACCTCATTTGGCAAATAACATTCCATTTTATGTTTTAGATATATTTTCTTAATCTGGCGGGAGAGGAAAGCTCTGTTTTCTTAATAAGGGCAAATCTCAAAGATTTGCAAGCCAGCAAATGAGCAAATCATTCTTGGCAAATATATTCTTGGGTGGTGTATACAATGGATGAACCCTGATCCTCGGGACACTGAGATTCAGTATGTCTCCTCCAGAAGGAGAAACCTGTGATTTAAACCCTGGAAAGTTCAGACCCAGTTGGAATATACATCTTCTTTAGCTGAGTCAACATAGAGGTAGTAAAGAGTTCAAGAGCTTCTTAAAACGCAATTGCAGATGATAAAAATACAGACTTCATCTGCAAACTATAAATGGAAGAGTTTGGGACATTTTAATGAAGATCTCCTTTTATCCCACCAGATATATCAAAATCTACTACTGTGAGCAACTTACTCAAAGGAAGATTGAGCATAAATCTTTGAGAGAGAATGTTCAGGCGAGGTTGGGGGAGTAAGACATAAGGAAGATAAGGATTAAAAAGACCCATAACTCAGTAGCAGAGCATGTGATCTGAATGCAAGTGAGCACTAATTTGTCTCCTAAAGGTCATCTAAGGGACCTTGAGATCCAGGAAAGTTATTTTCCCACCACACTCCCAGTACTGGGCTGTAGATAGATTGCTGGTTTGGCTCCAGATAAGGCATGTACTCGTATATTAAACCAGTAGTCTCTTAAAAACTACCTAGACAGGAGGAACTCTTATTAGAGATACATACCACCAGTGAAGGTACTAGTGCAGCTGGTTCAGGTACAGCCTAATTTCTTTCTTCAGCAATGTACCTTTCATATTTAGATGGTTGAACTCAATCCTAAAGCTATACTGAGATGTTTAATAATAACCCTCTGCCATGTGAGATGAATCCATAACGAAGGAAAATGTGATTTAAGTGACTTTACACCATCCCATTCCTTTCTGGAAGCAAGGACAAACTATTCCAAATTATTCTTATGATGTCCTTTGCAGATGTGGAATTTTGTGGTTACAAAGAGCGTTAAGAAATTATTTGTGAATTAGCACTCTAACTAGTCTTCTAAAAAGACAGGCTGGTGGGCTTATTCAGGAGTAGATCTGCTAGTGGTTGAAGCACTCTGCCCAGACTCTAGGAAAAGACTTGTTTCTGAACAGCCGATCTTATGCATCCCTTCATAAGGAACAGACCCACACATTGTACAAAACACTACTGAGGAATATCCCATTAATAAAATACTTAGTTTTCTACAATGAAGCCCAGTGTTGGAACACTCATAAGCATTGGGTTTTGTGCAAATGGAGCTAGCAGTTCCCAGAACTATATGCTTATGGGGTAGATGATGCAGAGCAGACACAATTTTACAACATCTGAACTACAACATAGTTAGGCTACAGTCATTGAATTGAAACTGAATAAGTGCCTTTGACTTCAGTCAGTGTTAATCAGTTTCTTCACCCTAACTGATCCAGGGCTGAAGACCTAATTCAGTTTTGACTGGTACTGGTAACACAAAAGCCTGAAGGATACAGTTTTAAAAGAAAAAAAATCAATGTTGCATGGTAAATAGAATCAGATGGACCAACAACTATGAAATTACAAAGTTCACTTCCAGGTAAATGGTGGATTGCTTTTCCAGCTTAATATTTAGTTCTTTTTTGTCCATTGCCTTATCAAAGGTTTTAAGCAACTGAAAACTTTCCTTTATGCCCAGTACATTATCATGCTATTCTTCCTAGATAACATTGACTGATTCATTTTAACATTGACTAACTCATCTTATTCTTTGAAACAATCTTCGTTTTTGTGATTTGTAGATTGTGAGTTTACTATTAGTCACCTCTTAACCAGACTGTGCTTCTGTGGCTCCTTTTAGTCTTATTCCATAGGTCAACTCACTTGTTTTTGTGTTTATTGTTTTTGAACTTCATCCAGCATGTCAATATCTTTCTGGCAGTGTTGAGCCAGAATGTCATGTGAAAGTACAAAGGCAACAACCAGTTCATTTATTACCTTGTTTGCTGCTTTCCCTTGGCCAACTCTTGGTTCCCTTCCTTTCACTAGAGATGGTGTATCTGCCACAAACCATCCCAGTCCATATCCCTAAAACTACATATTTGAAAAGCAGACAACCAAGAAAAGGTGTCTCTTCCCAGTAGACCTGTGAGATCACTACAGTCATCAGATTATGCTTTCCTGACAGTGTTGTGATCTGCAGAAATCCACCCAGCGAGAACATGGTAGCATGCACTTTGTGGAATGAACTTCCCTGTGCAATGTGATAGGCACGCATGGTGGCTGGTTTAGTAACCTATCTTTTTGCACAGGCATTCTCAGATCATTAATGCTAACTTTTAACTGACCTCCAAGCTCTCATGTGGATATTCTAGAGCAGGGGTGGCCAACTCCCAAGAGGCTGTGATCTACTCACAGAGTTAGAGACTGGCAGTGATCTACCCCCTTTGGGGGGTTTTAGGTCAAAGTTTTTGAGCTTTCTTTAGGGAGGAGGAAAGCCCTGTTTTTTGGGGGGGGGGTGCAGGGGGGAAATGTTGAGATTTTCTTTAGGGGAGCCAAACTTGTTGAACTGCTTTGGGGGGAGCCAGTGATCTACCAGTGGTCTACCACAGATGTCCAATGATCTACCAGTAGATCACGATCTATCTGTTGGATATGTCTGTTCTAGAGTGATGGAGTTCTAGAGTATGGGGAACACCACTGAAAAGGAATTCTCTTTTGGTATTGCACCATGACCTGCCTCCAGAGGCAACACACATGCTAATAAAATACATTAGAATTATTTTTGCAAATGTAACATATTGGAGGGAGAATGCATCAAATTTTAAAAAAAGAAAGATGCAGATGTGGACGACCACCCTTGGTCTTGAATTTACTATTGGAGAGATTAAATCAAGAGAGAAATTATTCCATATTGTTTCCGTTTCAGCTGTTGCCCATTATGTGTGTGAAGCACTGAATTTTTTTTAAAAAAGCACTATATGAATGCTAAAAACGATTATGATCATAAAGAGGTGTAGTTCTAGGTACCCTTTTGTGATCCTTACCACAAAATCATGATTCCATCCCAGTGATGATTTCATAGTAAATACGCAAGTAGTTGGTTCTGCCTACACAATTGCAAACTTTGAAAAAGCAGCACTGTAACCAATTTAAAAGCTGCTTCCATGGTGTTCTTTCATACTTAAAGAACCATTGAACTAAGCCTGTGTGATACTGATGATAGTATATCGTATTCATATAGCCCTTCATTTATTATTTTTATTTATAATACAGAGAGTGCTCAAAGCACATTATGGGAAGTGCTTCCCATAATCTCAGCAATTGCTTGCAACCCTGTTGCACAGCAAACCATTACTATCTCCATAATGCAAATGTGTGGTGGTTAAGGCTGTGAGGCAGTCACCTACCTATGGCTATCTAGTAAGTTGACAATGGAGGTGTCTCAGCAAGCCTCCTTGCTAGACAGGTGTCTCACGTACAAATGTTCTAGTCTTGTGGATTTTTGGAAATGGCATGACTTAAAATGGAGATTTTTAAAATACTGAATATGCTCATGATCAAAATATACACATGTAATACTGCAATAGCTCAGCAAAATATGCACTTATAACATGGCGATGTAGAAAATATGAGATACACACATACAGACACACTTTTCTTCAGTTTTAGTAAGGAGGAGATAGTGTGGAATTTTGGAGGAAAGACATGCTCAGCACTGTAGTCTGATTTTGCTCTCTGGGCTCACATTGTAAACTTGGCCTCAGTAACATACAGCTGGTATGAACTTAGTGAAAGGCTAAGTTAAGGAAGAGCCAAAATACAGTACATGTCTAAGCACAGTCACATGCAAACACAGAGATGGGAAGAGGAAGCAGATTTCTAGGGGAAGGACCTCTAGAAGGTAGAATTGAGAGTAAAAGTTGCCTTCCTCAGCCCTGATTGAAATTAAAATAGCAAGCAATGAAAAACACTGTGGAATTTCAAAAGGCGTGCATCAGGAGGCTGGTTTTTTTACTGCAACTTTCTTATATTTTCTTCAGAAATTATTCCATTAAACTGTTATAGGTGGTATTTAACTCAAATAAAGGTCTAGCTCACCTGTGAAAATTGCATGTGACTGAAATAGTGACTTTTCAGACTCATCGTTTCAATCCTAAGAAATTTTGCATGGAAAAATAGCCATGGATTAAGCAGTTGAATAGTATTTTGGTGGGGTTTTCTTGTACAGAAAACTGCTGTTAACAAGTAGACCTCTTAGTGTATACAGCCTTTCAAGCTTTAAAAGCATTTAACTGAAGCAAGATTATTGTTGCCAGCAAAGGAGAGATAAAATCAAGGAGATTTTGTTGTACATGCTTTCTCTTGAGAGTTTTGCCCTAGCAAAGCTTTAATTATGAGAGCCGCAGATGTACTTTATACTTAATTAAATGTTCTTTTTTGTGCTATGTTATACATGTATAAGTTGGGTAAGTTAGGGTGAAATCTTACCTAAGAATTTCTCTGTGACTGCATATAGAATCAAGCTATCATTCAACAAAGCCCACAATTTGCAAGTAAGATAATTATGACCTATTCTTACAGGGGCAAATATAAATAAGTCTTCTCTAAGATAAGTATTGATTTACATCTAATAAGACTATTATTCTGGCCTGCCACTGCTCAGCCAAAATGGATCTCTTCTTCATGCCTTGCTTCGCCATTTGAATAACAAGATGCTGGGTTAGATAAGCCTTTGGTCTGACCCCGTATGGTTTTTAATATCCTTTTAAAACATACATTTGCAACAGAAATAGAAAGTCTGAGAAATCATAATAAAGTAAAGGTGAGAATGAGGAACCGTGATCACATCCTCCATCCTGCATAGCAATGAAACAGTTTATAAGAAAAGGCTGACATAGCTTGTGGTGAAGGGGTTCTCTAAAACTACATTTGAGACTAATTCCACCAGCTTGGTTAGGGAGACTGTATCACAGTAGGATAATTGTACACTAATAGCAACCCTGTTCTGTCTCTTTGGCCCAACACCACAAAAACCCCTCAAACCCAGTCTCAGTATGGATTGTTCTCCTGGTGAAAGAGATGATTTCTTTACGGATGACAACCACCCCCTCACTTTGCCCCTCTGAACTTGGCTGGTGCTGCATCAAGTACCCAAGTGGACACAGCTGGCTTTGCTCAGGCTATCTACCCATGTTTCAGTTGTACGTGCCAAATTGGCCTCCCAACCACTGTCAAATGAATGGTGGATGTTTTCTTCTTGGCAGACCTCACATTTAGCAACATCACCACCTGACCAGAGGGTCAGCTTGCCAGCACCCTCTGATTCTGAAATATCCTGGAGGGAGGCTACAGACAAGGGTGATTCTCCCAACCTACCCTACCCCCATCATTGCATGCCATATTCACTACTTGTGAATATTCAGAGTAGCCCTACCTTCTTAAACTTTGGCTGAATTGTGCCCATTGTATCTACAGTCGTACCTCGGCTCCCAAACACCTTGGGAATAGAACGTTCCGGCTCCCAAACGATCAAAAACCAAGAGTGAGTGTTCTGGTTTCCGAACGATTTTTTTGGAAACCGAACGTTTGGCACAGTTTCTGCTATTGTTTCTGGTGCGCCTGTGCAATCGGAAACCAATCGGAAGCCGCACCTTGGTTTCTGAACGTTTCAGAAGTTGAATGTACCTCTGGAACAAATTCCGTTCAACTTCCAAGGTATGACTGTATAGTGTAGATAAATGTTCAGATAATTAATATGCAAAATTAAACAAGATAACGCTCCAGATCTGTATTTAATGCCCATTCTGTTTCACAACACACTTGTCTTTGAATCCATTGCTATTGATAGTATCTAATAGGCTGAAGATATTGCTCTTGGCTACTGTCATATAGTAAAAATTAAAGAATAATCAGCAGAAAATTTGTTGTGTTACCAAGAGATTTTACTGCCTTTTAAACAAAAATACTCAATAATAGGGATATGCTATTCACAACAATGTGGAAATAATTATATCCTATCATTAAAGGGAGCTGATATGTTTCAATATGTATGTATGGTAAGTGAACATGGAACAGCTAGTCAGTCTTGTTCTACTGTTTGGGGATGAATTTGAAGAAAGCTTACCTTTGAATTGAGTGTGGCCAGTTATCTAGCTTAAGTGTGACAAGATCCTATTGCAAATGGTTCCTTGGCAGGCAAGTAACATTGCATATCACAAGGAGGAAATGCCAAAGCATTTTTGGCTGTTACAAGCAGAAAATGGGGCCAAATAGATGCTTCAGTGAGAATAACACTTAGGCCAGTTCACACAACCTTTTTAATGTCGTGGGGTATGGGTGAAATGATTATTCTCTGAGAGTGGCATGGGACTGGAGTATGCTAATGCAGCCCTCATAATAACATAATAATCTGACTTGAATTCATGCAGCATAGTGCCTGAGTGGTAAAGGCACCTGGAGTAATTTTGCATATTTTAATTCTGTCCATCGGTTATGAAATCAAATGGAAAGCTCCATTGCAAGAGAGCACCTCCTTCTCTCTGCATATATTCCTCCCAATGAAAGCAGTCCTCTTGAAACCGATGCTATGCACTGTGTCCAATGGGACTTACTCACTAATAAGTGTGTTTTGGACTGCATTTAAGAGAGAGAAAAGCAATTATAGATGGTACTGGGCACACCATTTTTACAGGAACTATAGATCACAAAAATAATCACAACACGATACAGGTTGAGATTATGAACATCCTTACAAAAGCTTCTGTTATGGTGTTAGCTTGCCATTTGACTTGTATCAAAGGACTTTAAAAAAAACCCAACAACTTGTGTTTCATAAATGTGAGGATGCAGCAGGTTTGTTCAGCAGGAAACTTGAATAATCACTGGGGTAAAATATAAATTAGGATGCCCAAACCTTTTCTTGAGAAAAGTGCATTAATTTACCTTCATGCTGTTAATATATTTTGCAGAATCTTCAAAAGTTCACTGGGAAGAAGATGATTTTTCTGAGTTCTATGATTCAGAAATAACCTTGAAATTAGATGGTGTCTCTAACTTGGTATCTACCTGAATTTAACTTGATTGAATGTCAGAGTAATGTGTAGGTTGGGATCCTTTCAGTTTTACCTCATGTCTGTTCTCATGTTTTAATCTGCAGCAATCCTTTGAATTAAATAATACAAAGGCAAGGCGGGCATGTGCAATAGCTTTGTAAATGATCCCAATATAAAACAATTAACTATTAAAAGAGAAGACAAAGATATAGCTTTCTTGTCATTTAGTAAAAAAAACACCCACTATTGACTTAGCCATGAAAGGTTTTAACAAAGAAATAAATATTTTGTATCAGTGAAGGATCCAATGATTGACATAAAATTGTCAAAGCAAAGTTTCAGTAATGGCCGCTTACCCAGTCCTGGGGTAGGTGGTGGTTGTGGCCTGTTGTAACCTGACCCCCAGGAGCAATGCTGGGCTGGACAACTGGCAGTTGGGAAATCCCCATGCTGGCCACGGAGGAGGGCAGGAGTTCCTGCCAGTCCCAGTTTTGAATTCCAGCCAATCACGCCAGTCCATGGTGAGGCGGGGCTCAGGAGCGAACCAGAGTGGAGCAGGCCACCCTCTGGGTTTAAAAGACTGCCTGCCCCTGACTTTGGGACTGCGGTCAGCTGAAGAGCACACCTTCCCATCCTTCCCTCCCTTACATGCTTTGGGACTTGTTGTATATTAATGTTTCTTCCTCTAGGTTATGCGATTAATGGCCTTGCTCTGGTTATTTAATGGTTGCCATATCCAGAGCTGGGAAGGAATTTGCCTGCAAATAGATAGGCCGCGTTTGCAGGCTTTGCCCTCCACATAGCAATGGTCACAACTTTGGCTGATGTAGGCACTGGGGTGGAATTCTTCCTTCAGCAGCGTGGGAGGCCATCCGTGTAGATCTGCATCTTGTGATGGATCCATTAATCCCATGATCAACCCTGTCAAGCCTCAGCCTTCCACCAGGATGCTGGGAGAGATACATACCCAATGCCTAAGCCAAATCCTAACTATATCTGGAATCAATAAAGTTGAACCCAATTTAAATCCCAGAACATTGTCCTTGTCTCATTTGTTCACCTTCTTAGACTAGGACTTGCTCCTAAGGAAGCGGTCTCTGCGAGTGGGACTGCAACAGGTACTCTTGGAAACGGTGAAGCATTTGTTGTTGTTTAGTCGTTTAGTTATTCTTGTTTTGGAGCCCCACTCGGCTATTCTTGTTTTGGAGCCCCAATTTGGCTCAATAGGCCTTGTAAATATTCCTAATGCACAAACGACAATATAGTGTGCAGAGGAGAGAAAAATAAACCTTAACTCAAATTTAACAGGACTTTAAAAATCAAATTGCCCAAGGTTGATGGCTGAGAGGTTTTAACCCTGGATGCCCCTACTTCAGTGGAAGAAAACTGAACTTTTCTCTACAAACTTTACAGGCCAATGTAGCTCATGTGTATTATATGTTTTAAAGTTCATTCCTCTCCTCGGCATTCTGCTGCTTCAGTCTCCCTCTGCTGAGGCTTTTCTATTTTAGTTCACAAGGTCCCGTGACCCTGTCAGCCAATAACAGAACAACAGAAGCAATGGAAACTTCTTTCTGAGATAAAAGTAAGTCAAAATAACTCGGCTTTTTCACGTTCTGCTCTTCCTCAGAATCACTTTTGTTTACTGCTGTTTTTATTTTCAGCATGTTAAACACAACTCATGGTGCCCAGGGGAGTAATTAAAAAGTTTATTCAAACTGTGTTTTCGTAACGTCACTTTTATTTATGGTGTGTCTTCGGTATATTGCAGTGTGACTGATCCTTCAAAAGAGCAACCGAATTGAAGGAATGCATGTCAGAAGTTGAATAACTTGCACATAAATGCAGATTTCATCCTTATTTTTTAAAATTCTGGTCCAGTAATTCAACAGTTACTATTCAGTAAGGATTTGTGTGCCAGGTCTCTCCCCAGTTTTCTCTCTGACCCATTCAGGAGCAAGGGGAAAAAGTATTATTTAAAAGGTCACATGTTCTAGCCATGACAAATTGTACATAAAGCAGCAGTTTTTAGGCTGTTCTCATGGATTGCAGTACTATTAATCTTAAGTGATTTCAAGATTTTAGCCTGAATTAAATAGCACACTTCAGAGAATATTAAATAAGTAAAATGAAAATTAATCCAGCAGGATTTGGGATGACATAACTTTTAGGTTCATGAGATTCATTTGTATCCAGGATGAACATAAAATGTGCATACTGTACAGGAAACAGTGAATGTACACAACATAGCTGGAATTAGGGCTATGTCTTCAGATTAGAGGTATTGTCTTTTACTAAAATATTATATAAATATTTTAGTGACAAATACCCCAGTGTATTAAGAATGAGCCTTTGTGAAGTGCTATGTTTCCCTGAGTAATACGTGGTAATACTCACACCCTCCCCCCAGTAATGGGACAGAAACTGTGATATTGGACTGGCATCTCTGTGTGAAAACAGTAAGAAAGCTTTCCAAGTACACAGATACGGTCCAGTTTTAGCCATATAAAGTGAGTGACTTTTAAAAAAAGAACTCTGCAGCAATTTAATAATTTAAGGTCAATGCCATCTTAATCACGTAACATTTAGCAGATGTTACTAGTAATTAACTGAATCATTGTGTATTTAAAGTAACACATAAAATATTGTTTTTCAGTTGACCTGTTTCATTTATTAAATAGCACTATAGTTTAAACCCATAGACCATAATTATCTTACAGATTTAAACTGTAGTAATTCCCTCCTCCCTGGGAATTGCAATTCTACCACAAGTGATTACAATTAAAGTGGTGTGTGTGTGTGTGTGTGTGTGTGTGTGTGTGTGTAATGAGATACTTTCAGAAGTACACAATCTGTGCATCAATACAGGATCACCACTTCAGAAGAACCTAAAAAGCTGTCTTATACTGAGTTATACCATTGATACATCTAGCTAAGTACCGTGTACACCAGAGGTTGGCAACCTCCAGCCCATGGGCCGGAAGCGGCCCACGAAGACTGTTTTACCGGCCTACGAGCCGCCTGCTCACTGATCCGCCCGCTTAGCAAGTCCCCCACGCGCCGCGCTAAACTGGCACGGCGCGGGGACTCGCTGAGTGGTGCCGAAAATGGCATCTGCGCACACGCAGACGTTGAAAATCGCTTTTGCGCAGACGCGATTTCCGGCATCGCGCTGCGCACGTCCGGCCCACGGCCGGGAAACCTTGCCAACCCGTGGTGTACACTGTGTACAAACTAGATGTGATGTTAATTGTATGGATGCAGTTAATGTGCATATGTTAAAAAAATGTAAATAGCAGCCATGGGAAATCAGAGCAGCCTGTCTGGGGATTGGGTGGGGACAGGGGGAGCTTCTCAGTGGTCAGATGATTTAGTGCATTATGCACCAAGCACCACTCTTTCCCTGTCAATGCCTTTAGAAACGTCAAGCGGAACACAGAGACAGAGCTTCATGAAAAATTAGATAGGGAATAACAAACTTTGATAGAATATAATATAGAATATTATAATCTAAAGTTTTAAAATAATTTCATTATTCTCCCTAAACGTAGCATCTAGAGCGTTGTGCAAAACAACCTAACATCCAATCTGTGCATCCATGATACTGGAAATGATCTCCAGAACCCCAAATCACATTTTGTTTTAGCATGCTGGTAACCATATTCCCAGATATTTTGATATTTCTTGTAACCAAGGTATTTAAAAAAAAGCTTTTGTAAGATGTTTTGGTCTCATTGAAATGCTGTGTCCAAGAGCCCTAGACTTCAGATTGGTAGCCAGTATAGTTGAGCTTTGACAGGAGTAGGGAATGGGTGACTATCGATTTCAGTTTCTTTCAGTTTCTCATTTTCCCAATCTTAAAGTTCATTTCCGCATTGTGCACTAACCACAGTTTTTGAACCATCTTCATAGGCTGCCCAGCATAGAAGGAGATTACTAGATGGATGACTGTGCCCAAATACCAACCAAATTCCAAACCCAGTTCTGTTCTCTTTTGGTGGAGAACTGTTTGGCTATCCTCTCATATAATAAAATAAGAACAAAATAAGTTTTTGATGAGAAGAAAAGGAGTGATACTTTCTTCATTAGCAGACTTTCAAAGTCATACCAGTGCATGAAAGGTGGGTCATAAGAATGAGAACTTACAGTTTGCAAAGCCGTAGGCAGAAGGAACAGAGTTAGCAGTAATGGGTCAGAACCATAATATTGATATCCTAGAATACAAGTAGGAGGTTTTTTAAAAAATGCTAATAAGTTCGATCAATAAAGCCACTGACTTTTTAATCCACTTTCTATCTCTCTCTGAAGTGATAAATGCAATGAGGTAGCAAGGTAAGTGCTGTAAGAATAACTTAATTTTAACTATTCCCCCGTGCAGTGCCTGTAACCCAGACCCAGCAGGCATGTAACTTGTGAAAACCAAAAACTGAATCTGTTCTGAAACAGATAATTATTTTCATTATTCAATCTGAGTGAAATTCATGCATGAAGTAAGTTATGCTTTTGATACTTTTTTATTGTCAAGTAAAGACAAAGGGGCCTTTATAGTTTCATATTTGTGTGCTTTGAAAGAAGAAAGAACACATTCATATAGGAAATAATCGGACGTGATTGCTGAAAAAAGTAGATATAAACTTTAATTTTTTAATCTTACTAAAACTAATTATACGTTGAAGTACCATGCAAGTTCCAAACAATTAATTTATTCTTTCTTTCTTTCTTTCTTTCTTTCTTTCTTTCTTTCTTTCTTTCTTTCTTTCTTTCTGTCACCTGCCTTTTTCAATGCTGACAGCAGTATACAACATAAAAACAACTACAAAATCATCCAATAAATATACAGGACTTAACAGATACAAACAGATCAACAAAAATCAGAACCAGTGTGAAAGTTAACAAGTAGGGTTCCACAATACTGTCCAACTAAGTAGCCAAAAATCTTCAAACAGAGGGCCTTACACAGCAGCCTAAAGCTCAGGTAGATGGGAGGAGCCTCCTTAGCTCATATGTTCTTCCCTGATGCATCACTCACATGTAAGGCATGGAGTGAAGCAGGACCATGCTTTTAGCTCCACCCCCTACCTGGGTGGGGGAGTTGATTTTCAAACAACTGCACATTGAGCACAATTGTCTGCATGAGAATCATGTAACTCACTGTCTTGTTAGCTTAATTTAAAATAGATTTTGCTGGGATGAAAAGCAGAAGAACACTGAGACTAATAAAACTTGAAAGGGAAATAATAGGTTCCTAGGGATCTGTAACAAAACCACTACATTCTGACAGAATCATAAATCATCTAGAAAGCAGGAAGATAATGAGGGAATGTGTACATCTTCAGATGAAGCCTGTTATTAAAGTATGTTGTAAGTGAGAGTGAAAGTTGAAGACTTAGTCTCATAGCTGCCAGCTGTCAGTGATACCTCAGCGTTGTAAACAGAGATGCTAGGAAAAATGCTTGGCGGTATAGTTGCCAGTGTAGTTGCACATGAAATTGTAAGTAAGGCACACTGTCAAAGGAATCATATCATCCATTTTTATCTGTGGAAGTTGTGTACAATTAATTTTTGGCGGATAAATGAGTTCATTTCCTCACTTAACTGTACAGTAACACTAGCTTCAATCTATGTCTGGTTATGAAAAACTATACAGATTTCAATATAATAAAGGAGAAAGAAGAGCCTTGCTTCAGACCTGAGTAAATTGCTTCAGAAAAAGTCCCTTTGTCCCTTAAAAAAGCATAGAGCCCCAGGAGAGCTTAGCTTTAGTGCTGAAGAGAAGACACATAGGCTGACTGCTTCAGATGAGTGGCTCCCAACACTGTTCAATATACTTTGGACAGTATACTTTGACTATAGCTCTTTTATGACCCATATTTTGTGACCATATTTTAATCATTGCTAAAATACATTGCTGAAATAGAGTTATGGCACTACCAACACCACCATACTTTAATGTTACTTTTTATTATGGTGCTTTAGTGCTAGAATGTTCATTTTAAAAGAAAATTCACTTTCCAGTTACCACCATTTTAGCAACATGGTTAATGATGGTTAAAAAGATTTTTATTAAACATTTTTCTGTAAAAATGATGTTATAGCATGCATGCATATAAACATATATTTATTTGTATGCCACCTTTCCATAGTTAAAACCATGTTCAAGGAGGCTTATGACATGTAAAAAAAAACTGCATAATTACAAACAACAAAAATAGTCATAAACCATCAATAAAACATCAAAAGTAAACAAACGGAACAATTTCCACATAAATCATAATAAGATATAAAATAAAGATACAAAAAGTTAATATCAATAACAGCAACAACCTACCCTCAACGAAACCCTCTAAACAATATCCCAGCCCAAGGGTCTGTTCTGTAAACACGCCCCCCCGAGGCCAGGTGGAAAAAGGCCTGCCAGGCAGGTAACAGCTCTTCAAGGACTCGCAGCCAAGATGGTTTTGAGTTATAGCCAGCATGGTTGTGTTATAGCACTATACCTCCCTTTAATTAAAATGTAAATAGCTGGGAAAGCATTTTAGCAGTAACTAAAAGATCACTTGATTAAAAAAGGGGTTGTCTTAAAATGGTACCTGCCCCAGAGTACCAAAGTCAGACTTCTGCAGCCTGAGTGGATTTTTTTTTAAAAGAAACCACAAGGAAAAAACCATTGTGTGGTTGCCATGTAAAAAGTGAGTGAAAAGCACCTAATGTGGAACAGTCTCTGTTCTTGTAAATATGGTTTTTAAGCAGGGCATTGCTTGAGGGAAGCAAGTATCTTTGTAATAATTGTCTATATATATCAGGAGCACCTTTATGATATATATTGCCTTTTTTCACTTTACGTTAACAAACAAATCTTCTAAAAAAGTTGCAAAACTGTTCTAGTTTCCTTGCATGACTCACTGGAGCTAAGGCAATGGAAAGCCACAACAAATATGTATACAGCCTTTGAATTCCTTCTGGAGTAGGAATCAGTTTTGTAGGTTTGGCCAGAGATTAAAGAGAATTAGAAAAAGGTACAGGTTATGCCGCAGGCAATAATGGCTGACGCTATCTTTCTCTGTCATTCTGCCCCAAGTCTTTGTGTCAGTCTAGTTTATCTGGTACGTTGTCTTAAGACAGGTCCAGTTGGGAGTCTATTTATTTCTCAATCCATTTCCCCACAGTCTGGGGTACAGTACTGGCTTCCCTCATGGGTTTTTGAGGACGAATGAAATAATGGTGCTACAGTATGCTGTAAATACAGTTGCAGAAGTTTGGATAATGATGAGACATTTAGACGAGAGTTATGCTGACTCTCATGGTAATTAGCACATAGGAATCAATTGCTGGAAGTAAGAACTGGAATGCAAAATTTTGAATTTACTCACATAACATAGTAACAGAATATCAGAATTGTAGCTGTGGCTGAGACTATGAACTGCTGACATGTATGTTGCCTTGCCTGTTTACCTTACTCTGAGATGGTCTTGAGTTTACTTTTTATGTTGTTGCAATTCTGTGGCTTTTAAAGTCTAATTTGTATGGGCAACTTTCAGCTGCTGCGGTCCAGGTTTGTAAGCAAATCTGGCCAACCATCTGTATGCTTGACCTTGTCCATCATTGTTCATCACATTCTAACATACAGATTGTCTGGCTGGATCCGGGAGATTGTTAATGCATCCCTGAAGATGAGAGTGGGATCAGTTTCTTTTGAAGGAGACAGTGATTTGGCCTCTGATGGAAAAACCTAACCTGGATCTAGAAGAAGTTAAGAATAGGCCGGTACCTAGCCTTCCTTGATACTAGTTGCTGAAGGGTGGTTGTTGAGAAACTCTATATACTTTTGGACAAAGCTGGTTCTAGATTCTTTTAGTTTGGAATAGGTTTTGGAACTGAACCTGGCTTGAACAACCAGCAGAATGTCATGTATTGAGAGAAAGGCAGGGAGTGTGTGACCTTGTTAATTTTCTTAGACTTCTTAGTGGCCTTTCATACTGCTTACCATGGTGGGCAGGCTTTCTGAGTTGTGGATTGGCAGCACTGCTTTGTGGTGGTTCACTTTTAATTGGAGACTAACCCCTTGAAGATTCTATTTCTGGGTCCCATCTCCCCCCCCCCATGATGTTTAACATCTATATGAAACAAATGGGTGGCATCATCTGAACATACGAGACTCAATCTGTACCAGTGTTTCTCAAACAGTGGGCTCAGACCCATCAGTAGGCCTTGGGCCACGTTCTGGTAGAGCTCAGTGCCACAGCCTCTCCAGTGCTTCCTAACTTGCCTGCCCCCCACACTATGTGTGATGGGCAAAGGTGGTCAGTTTACAAATGAGTTCAGTAGAGTAGGCATTACATCCCTCCTCTGAGGTAAAAGGGCCAGAAAAGATAAAAGATGAATAGGTTTTATTATCATCATTATCATCAACAAATAAACTGGAAATAGAATAGATGAGTGTAAGAGAAGAAAGTTATGATAGGAGGAAGCAGTAGTGGCTGGTGGGGCTGCATTGCTCCTGGCTTACCGGGAGGGAACTATTCTAGCTTCCAGTTGAGCTTACAATAAGAAGATGAGGTAATATGAATAACCAAAAGCACCCCATATAGTCCTAAAGTTGTTGGCTCTGGCTACAAATAGCCAATGAAGTCTCATCTGTTTACTCTAGCTTGGCGCCTCAGTCTGAGTAACTTGTTGGTTATGAACAGGATGGTTAACTCCTACACTGACCGGTTTATTCAGTCACTACCAATAATATTGTGTTGAACAAGAGGTCTGATGAAATCATTTTTCAGTAACATGTCACTTTCTGCTCAGTAGATCCATGACTAGACAGAAATGAGAGAAAATTTTAAAAGGAGGGGTGTTAAAGGGTTTGTATGCATTGTATCAACCAAGCAATGCCCTTGGCCAAATACAATATGACAGGTTTTGACACAGTTTTCCTTCTTAGATCAGATCTGCTACAGTACATAAGTTGATATTGTGATCCACCATGGGAGGGCTGTGTCTTTAAACAGAGCTTATAAATGCTTTAAAAATAAATAAATAAATAAAATGAATGGATGGATTAATATAAACAACATTGAGCTCATGTTCTATTTTGGGGGATATAATTAACAAAGAAACAAAGAGGTAATAGCTTTCTTCTTATAGTAGCTGTATTGTTTAGGTAGCAATAAAATTTACAACAGAATTTAACTTCCATTTAACTGCATAATACAGGCTTGAGAATTCCTGGCACCTTTGGGCAAGAAATCCCTCAGCTGGTTCCCCTCCCTGATAGGGGCCTCTCCCCCTTGCCACTCTCATAAATAGCCAGTCACCAGCCCTCCGCTTCTGGGCAGAAGGAGAAAGCTATGCAAGTGGAGGCTACTGGTCTGTTCCCTTGCTTTTGTCACTCTTAATAAGCTAGACATGAGCAGGTGAACGGGCAAGGGAAGAATAAGAATAGGGCTAGATGTCTGACAGTTGGAGTGTGAGCCTCAGCCCTGTGATGTCAATGCCATACCCTCCAACCCTTATAACAGGACTTTCCAGGAATTACAGAAGCCATCCCAGCTTCTGATTTGATCCTGGAATGTCCCAGGGATGTGCTGGCCCTTGCAGTGGTGCCATGCTCTTGCAAGAGTCAGCTAACTCGTGTAATCCGCACTCTCGTGTAAGCCAGCTGACTCGCCTCCTGGTTTTCATCAGGGGAATGTTGGAGGGTATTCAACTCCTGATACTGGTCCTACATTTACATACAGTGGTACCTACGGTTACGAACTTAATCCGTTCTGGAGGTCCGTTCGTAACCGGAAACTGCTTGTAACATGAGGCGCGCTTCCACTAATGGCACCTCCCACTGTTGCCACGCTGCCGGAGCGCGATTTCAACAAGGGGCATCTACTTCCGGGTTAGCGGAGCGCGTAACCCAAAGAATTCGTAAGGTGGACGGTTCGCAACATGAGGTACCACTGCATTTTGCCAAGTGATGTATGTGCAACCTATGCAGTCCTATGCATGTTTTCTCAGAAGTTCCTCTTCATCCAATGGGGATTACTCTCAAGTAATTAAGAATGGGTTTTTCTCCCATTCGTCCTTTGCCCCCCTCCCCCAGCTGTTCTGGATGATTGAGGGACCCATTGGAACAGCAATAAAGTGCTGCTCTCTCTCTCTCTCTCTTGCTCTCTCAGTGGAACAGTCTCCAGTGGATCTCAGTTGCTCTCCTCCACAGAAGGGTAAGTCTAGATCTACCCCATATAATTGATAAGTATTTTTCTACACTGCCATGCAGCTCACAAGTAGGCCTATTGCTTAAGAAACAGCAACTGATAAAACATACTAAAAGAAAAGCATCAAAATGACAGTTTTAAAGCAATAGCTGAGCTGTTCTCAGCATTTTTCCACAAATGAAAAAGCAAGGCCATTCCACAATTTGGGTGTACCAGCCCAAAAGGCCTTATTTCTCATGCCCACCCACCAATCCCCAAGTCTGTGGCCAGAGAGAATGCTCTCGAAGGGAGAGCAATGTTCTCGGGCATGTTCACATTGAAAGGATTTGCACAAAATGTCCCCCTCCTGCCACTTTTGCTGTTTTAATCAATTAATTCCATTTCCTATCAGGTTGTCAGGTCATTGTATGTGCTTTCTAATAACTGTTTTCCTGAATACTGTAGTCATACTATATGTAATTAATCCTTGTAAATTGGCAATAGTTTTGTCAGTGTGAGCCAGAAATGACTTTCAGACTGTTGTCTGAACTCAACGTTTTCTAGGGGTTTGGGCAGAATAGTTCACACTTTGTCCTGTTGCGCTTTCAAATACAGTGGTACCTTGGTTTAAGAACAGCCCTGTTTACGAACTATTCGGTTTACGAACTCTGCAAAACCCAAAGTAGTGTCCCGGTTTGTGAACTTTACCTCAGTCTAAGTATGGAATCAGAACGGTGGAAGGGCACTGACAGCAGGAGTCCTTATTAGGGAAAGCGTGCCTCTGTTTAAGAACGGTTTCGGTTTAAGAACTCACTTTCGGAACGGATTAAGTTCGTAAACCAAGGTGCCAGTGTATGAGACGTGAAAAACTGGGAATGGAAATGAAGTAGGCAGCTGTGATGTTATTGTTGCAAAGCTCAGAAAGGCTTAGATGCAAGTCTCTTTTTATTTTAATCTGAATGCTTGTGGTTGGGAGTGGGTGAAATAAATGACTTGGGGCTCATCTTGAGGCTTAGGGCTGTGTTTCTGAAGTAATTATTTATTATATTAATTTGGCTTTCCCAAAAGTATAATAAATCCCAGAAAGTACTTTGCAGTATGTTTATCTTTACGTAGTGCCAAGCCATGTTCCTATCATCATAAGAAACCGTTCTATTTGTGTTTGAGTTAGCAAATTCTGACCTGAAGCAAAATTACCCTTTTCAATAGGAAATGAAGACATGCTCCCTCTACTTCAGGATGAGAAGTAAAATACAGTTTCATGGCCTGGGCAAGAACATTAAAAGCAATATCCCGGCCAACAGTTTGCTTACTCAGTATATTGCTCTTTTCCTAATTCACTAAACTGGATAAGTTTTTCGTTCAGAACTGCTGTGTCACGTTGCTATGTTCTATGCCAGTCATACTGAATTTCAAGGAGGTGTCTGTGCATACAGTAATACACCTATATATAGATTTTAAATCATCAGGAAATTACCAACACTACAATCCATTTTTATTATTTTGTTAACACCTCATTTTCTTAAGCAGCCTTCCTGTCAACAACGAATTCCTTGTGGCACCTTTCATGGTCATTCTCACAACAGCAGGGAAGACACGTCTAAAGGAAAAGCTCTACTTCTAATTAACAATGCTTGAGGGATTGGATTTCTGCAAATTCCTGTGTAAGCTATCCTGATTTGCACCTCCTTGACTAAGGTGTGGATTAGAACATAATTATCTTTATGATTTCACCCTTCTCCAGATATTGTGATATGGTTCTTGGCTCAGAAAACATACAAAAATGTGTTAAACTGAGTAGCTTAGGAATTTGTTCAGAAATGCATACATTGAGATAAAAATACATATTCAAATACTATTTTGTGATAAAAGTTTGTGTTCAAATATGGATTTATATGTAGATGTTTTTAAAGAATCCAGAACAAACTTTGGAGTGATCACATGAAAAATTTACACAGACTGGAGATAGATGGATCTGTTCATTTCTTCAAATACACATTTTCAATTCCTTTTGCAATGATGCTAGGTACAATTAAAAATAATAATTCTAGATATAATCATTTTTGAGCTTTTTTTCCTTTATAACATGAAGGACATACTTATGTACGATGCCTTTTAAAAAAGTGGTTTGTACAAGTTTTATGAAATGACAAAATGTGTAAAGTTTTGTTAAAAATAGCACACAAATGATTATTCTAGCTATAATGGGATTCCTTTTCTTGAACTAAGAGTTATACAACCAGGGACTATTAAAGAAGATTCTAGCTATCATTTTTAAAAGCGGAACTACATATTATGGGAGACACAAAGCTGCAGAGAAAAATGATGAGCTTGTGCCAAGTTATTCTCTTCCGTAATGTGGGAAACATGTGAATATTTGCAGAGAGATAATTTGGGCCAAAAGTGAAATGAAATGAAATGAAATGTGGCAGGACTCAGTGTTGGCCTGGACACATCCAATAACCCAAATAACTTAAACTAGACAAAACAAATCGCCAAGGCAGTGCTTTTTGTCTTGGAATACAAATCACAGCATGCCATTGGTCAGTTCACAGCTGACTGTGCACCTTAAGGGTTCAAGCATTCCAACAAGACAGTGGGCAAATTCTAGGCATATTGAGTAAAAAATATATGTTGGATATTGGACAAGCTGAAATGATGATGATATAAGAAACCTCTAATGACCTGTATGCAATATGTTTGTGGAATCAGTCCAGTTTGAGGTTCAGAGGATGAAATCTTGCCAAATGTCCCATTATTGTAAAAATAGCCATAATAGTATGAAGCCATAATAGTATGAAGTATAGAAGGGGAAGAAATGGAGGCAGTGAGAGATTTTACTTTCTTGGGCTCCATGATCACTGCAGATGGTGACAGCAGTCACGAAATTAAAAGACGCCTGCTTATTGGGAGGAAAGCAATGACAAACCTCGACAGCATCTTAAAAAGCAGAGACATCACCTTGCCGACAAAGGTCCGTACAGTGGTGCCCCGCTAGACGAAAATAATTCGTTCTGCGAGTATTTTCGTCTAGAGGGTTTTTCGTCTAGTGAAGCGGCAATGTAAACCGCAGTTTTCGCTAGACGGGAAAAAAAAAACGAAAAAAAAATCGTCTTGCGAGGCAGCCCCATAGACTTTTTCGTCTTGCGGGGCAGCCTCCCGCTAGACGAATGCTTTCGTCTAGCGAGTTTTTCGTCTAGCGAGGCATTCGTCTAGCGGGGAGCCACTGTATAGTTAAAACTATTGTTTTCCCAGTAATGTATGGAAGTGAGAGCTGGACCATAAAGAAGACTGATCGCCGAAGAATTGATGCTTTTGAATTATGGTGCTGGAGGAGACTCTTGAGAGTCCCATGGACTGCAAAAAGATCAAACACCCATCCTTAAAGAAATCAGCCATGAGTGCTCACTGGAAGGGCAGATCCTGAAGTTGAGGCTCCAGTACTTTGGCCACCTCACGAGAAGAGAAGACTCCCTGATGTTGGGAAAGATGGAGGGCACAAGGAGAAGGGGACGACAGAGGATGAGATGGTTGGACAGTGTTCTCGAAGCGACTAGCATGAGTTTGGCCAAACTGCGGGAGGCAGTGAAAGATAGGCGTGCTCTGGTCCATGGGGTCACGAAGCGTCGGACACGACTGAACGACTGAACAACAATTCCTCCCTCAATAGCAAGAGTTCTTACGATGATCTGCTGGCTCTTATGGAACAGTGCAGTTACATTTTTAAATTTTCCCCTATAACTACAAGTTTGGAGCATTTGTTTTTAATGCAAGTTGAAATGAATACAGTAGATAACACAAGATCACTCTTACTGTTTTTAAAATGGGGCCATCCATTTCAAATAGACTGGGCAAATCAGGTTTTCATCCTCCAGGAAACATAAAAATCTCAAGGGCCTGATGACTGCACCCATTTAAAATTGTTCTCGAGAGCTGTGAATGAGGGACATTGTTAAGTAAATGTAACCACTGCTTTCTGTATGACATGCCTTTAAATATTTTTAAATACATCCACTGTATTTTCCCTTGTAAAATATTTTAATAATGTAATAGCTGGAGACATGTGAACCTAAGTCCTGTGAGAAATTCCACTATGATTTATCCTTTTCTTTTTAAATCATCAGAAATTTCAGTGGCTTCAGTGGTTTCTGCCTTATTCCTTCAGTTATTGTTATGGAGATTATTAGCTTGATTCTGCCTCTCAAAATACAAGATTTCCACACAAACTCTTACACGCACTGTAATAAAACTAAGCATATTTGGGTACTTTCATTTATTGTTCGAGGGAACAATCAGTAACATATAGTTTATAAAATTTCAAGCAGTTTTGTGTAACAACATAAAAATGGGGTGAGGAAATATCCACCTTGTTACAATTTATGTATTTTTTTACCTTGCCCTTCTCATGCACATGCATAATTTACAGCAAATAAAGATCACTCTGAAATAACATTGAAGTAAAATGTAGCAAAATATAATACAATGGAAGCAGACATAACATATTTTTTAAAAGCACTTAGGCTTAATGGGATAAGATGGTCTACAATTTTGGTGCAGCCACAGTGAACTCCTTATCTCTTTTAACAGCCATACTTGCTTCAGTCATAATAAAGAGAAGATTGAAACAACCAACTGAGCAGGTTGGTATGAGATTCAGTGATTAGGGCTGGTCCAAAACATTTTGTTGCCTGAGACAAATATGATGTCAGTGTCCATCCTGCTGGTGGACTGGCAGCTGAATCTTATCTCAACACTAATGACACTCCCCCCCAAAAGGCTGTAGGTTAGTTTAGGGGTCACATGATGTTGCTGTTCACACCAGAGAGTAGTTGGAAGGAATGTTTTGATCCATTGCCATTACTTAATTTGTTATCCCATACTGAACTCCAATTCACAGAAGCTCTTGTGTGTGCATGCACTTCCACAAGTAGCTTGGAGGGCAACAACATGAGAAAAAGCCTTTTCTGCAGTGACTCCCCATTTGTGGAATGCTCTTCCCAGGGAGGCTCGCCTGGCACATTAATTACATATATTTAGGCACAGTGACATAGCATCAGTTGTTGGTGCGCATTTAACACCAACAAAAACAAAAATAAAAACATACAAATATATATTATACCTAATATTTATTCCTCACATTGTAAATAGACTTCCTCCTATCTCCTCTTCCCGTGTTCCTTGTCTATCATTAGTAATTTCTAAACATCTTACCAAATCATATTTACTATTTTTTTTTTTATAAGATTTTATTATTTTCCAATAAAACACCAAAAAACAAATTTAAACAACAACACAAGGCATAAAAACAACAATAAAACAATAACAATAACAATACCAATAAACATAAAAAGAAAAAAGAACATATACATACCTTAACCATTACCTATCTTTATACTTTCCTTGTTACTAACTTCTTAATTTGGGGACTTCCCCCATTCCCTCCACTGTCTTCAAAGTCAAAAACATCTTAAAGGTAGCTTTATATCTTGTTCATTTAACAATTGCTCGAATTTTTGATATGCTTAACTTTACACAATCATGATCTTAATCAACTATAAATCTTATCTTAATGTCAAAACTTAACTCCTATTTAACAAATAAATCATTCATTCAAAAATTTTCTTTTGCCAGTTTTATCAAATTTAACCCTACTAAAGCCTCTAATTTATCTCTGCTCAAATATTCAATTTTACTAATTTAACTAAATAGTCTTTAAATTTTTTCCACTCTCGTGACACCGTCTCCTCCCTCTGGTCCCGGATTCTGCCGGTCAGTTCTGCGAGTTCCATGTATTCCATCATCTTCATCTGCCATTCTTCCACCGTTGGTATCTCTTCCCCTTTCCATGTTCTTGCCAATAATATTCTAGCTGCTGTTGTGGCATACATAAAAAACACTCTGTCCTGACTGGGTATCTCTTCGTTGGTCATGCTCAGAAGAAATGCCTCTGGTTTCTTACAAAAGGTAACTTTCATTACCTTCTTCAACTCATTGTAAATCTTATCCCAGAAAGCATTTACCGCTGGGCACAGCCACCACATATGATAAAAGGTACCTTTCGCATGTTTACATTTCCAACATACATCTGACATTTTGGTATTCATCTTAGCTATCTTAACTGGTGTCAAGTACCATCTATAAACCATTTTCATTATGTTTTCTCTTAAACTATGACAAGCAGTAAATTTGATACCTTTTTGCCACAATCTCTCCCAGTCATCCATCATGATATTATGTCCTATATCTTTCGCCCAATCTATCATTGATGATTTAACCAGTTCATCTTTCGTATGCCACTCTAGCAAAAGATTGTACATTTTGGAAAGGTTCTTAAAGTTCGATTCTAACAGTTCTGTTTCCAGTTTTGATTTTTCTACTTGAAAACCAACTTTTTTGTCCATCTTAAATGTTTCAAATACCTGATGATAGTGCAGCCAGTCGGGGACCTGGCTTTTCACCTGATCATAGCTTTTTAGCTTAAAAGAGTCCCCTTCCTGCTGCAATATGTCCATATATCTTAACCAGTTTGCAGACATGTTCGGTCTCTTATAGGCCTTGGCCTCCACTGGAGAGATCCATCTAGGGGTCTTTCTCTCTAACAAGTCTTTATATCTAGTCCAAACCTGATACAAGGATTTTCTAACTATATGAGTCTTAAAAGTTCTGTGGATCTTAACCTTGTCGTACCAAAGGTATGCGTGCCACCCAAACATATTATCATGACCTTCCAAGTCCAACACATCGACGTTCTCTAACTTAAACCAATCTTTTAGCCAGCAAAAGGCCGCTGCTTCAAAGTAAAGTCTTAAGTCCGGCAGGGCAAAGCCTCCTCTGTCTTTAGAATCTGTTAAAATCTTAAATTTTATTCTTGGCTTTTTGCCCTGCCATATAAATTTCGATAGGTCCTTTTGCCATTTCTTAAAACAGTCTAGTTTATCCAAAATTGGTATGGCTTGGAATAAAAACAGCATCCTTGGTAGGACATTCATTTTAACCACTGCTATTCTTCCCATTAACGATAGTTTAAGTCTTGTCCAGATCTCCATGTCTTTTTTTATCTCCGTCCACAATTTTTCATAGTTATCCTTATACAGGTTCAAGTTCTTATTTGTGAGATTGATACCTAGATATTTTACAGATTTGACAAAATTGAGGCCTGTGGCTTCTTGAATTCTTTGAATCTGTTCTGCACTCATATTTTTACCTAAAACTTTGGTTTTCTGCTTATTTAATTTGAAGCCAGCTACAAGTCCAAATTGTTCAATTAATTCCAAAGCTCTGGGGACACTGCTTTCTGGTTCTTGCAGGGATAGCATCAAATCGTCCGCGAAGGCGCGTAATTTGTATTCCTTCTCTCCCACTTTAATTCCTTTTGTCTGTTTATCTTTCCGAATCATATTTAGAAGGACTTCCAGGACCGTAATGAAAAGTAAAGGGGAAATAGGGCACCCTTGTCTTGTTCCTTTCTCTACTTCAATCTCCTCCGATATCACACTGTTCACAATAACTTTTGCTCTTTGTTCTGTATAAATGGTCTTAATGCCATTTAAGAATTTTTCTCCAACTCCCATTTTTTCCAAATTCTTTTTCATAAATATCCAAGATACTTTATCAAAAGCTTTCTCTGCATCAACAAACAATAGTGCTGCATCTGTATTTATGTCTCTCTCCAGTTTTTCTAAAATGTCCACAATAATTCTCGTATTATTACTTATTTGTCTTCCTGGTAAGAAACCTGCTTGGTCTCTATGAATATGATCTTTCAGCACTCTTTTCAACCTTGTAGCCAAAACATTTGCAAAAATTTTATAATCCACATTCAAAAGGGATATTGGACGATAATTTTTCATTAGAGTCTTATCAGTATCTGGTTTTAAAATCAGTGTGATAAAGGCTTCTTTCCACGTTTCTGGTGCCCTATTTCCTTCTAGTATTCCATTGCAAATTTCTCTTAACGGCTGTGATAGCCAATCTTTCAATGTCTTATAATATTTTGCTGTTAATCCATCCGGTCCTGGAGCCTTCCCCAATTGCATGTTGTTTATTGCATCTTCTATTTCTTGTGTCGTTATTGGGTGGTTGAGAGTTATTAATTTTTCCTCTGGGACCTTTTGCAATCCATTCTTTTCCAGAAATCGGTCTATCTCTGCTTCATCTATCTTCTCCTCCTTGTACAGTTGCTTATAAAATCTCTGAAAACACCATCTGATTTCCTCCGGTTTCTCTACATTTTTTCCATTTACTACCAATTTACTGATGACATTTGCCTTTTGTCTTTTCTTTAATTGCCAAGCTAGTAGTTTTCCACATTTATTTGCAGATTCAAATGTTCTTTGTTTCATCATTTTCACTTTCCATTCGATATCTTGATTCATAATATTCGCATATTGAGATTGCAAGTATTTAATTTCTTTTTGGATTTTGACACATCTGGGATGTCCTCTTAATTCTTTTTCCTTTCCTTTGATTAATTTCAACAATCTCTCCATTTCTGCATTTTGTTGTTTCTTCTTTTTTGCCTTTTCACTAATGAGGAATCCTCTCATTACTGCTTTACTTGCATCCCAAGCAATCCTTTTCTCCACTTCTGAGTTCCAATTAATTTGAAAATATTCTTTCATCTTTTTCGCCGCTCTTTCTACTAGCTTGGTATCTCTCATCAATGCATCATCCATTCTCCACCTGAAAGAATCCTTGGAAATCATTTTTAGGTTTACCTGCACCGGATTATGGTCTGAAAGCGTTTTGGGACCGATTTCTGCTTTTTGTAGTTTTGGAGCCAATTCATTCGAGATCCAGATATAATCTATCCTCGACCATGACTGCTGCGATTCACTGAAGTACGTTGCCTCTGTTTCTGTGGGGTTTTTTAATCTCCAAGAGTCCACCAAATTCAAATTGTCCACCATTTCAAAAAAAGTCTTTGGGAGTTTCCCATCATTTGTTAGTTTTGTTCTCTGAGATCTATCCATTAATGTGGAAACTGCCCCATTAAAATCTCCGAGGCAAACTACCTTATAGTCCAAATAATCCAGCAGCAAATCATGTATTTTTTTGTAAAAAATCGACTTTCCATCATTTGGTGCATAAAGTCCCAGAATCAAAAATTTTTCGCCTTGTACATTAATTTCAATTGCAATGTATCTCCCTTCTTCATCTTTAAATAGCTGTCTTGGGCTATATTTCTCCTTTGCATAAATCACTACTCCTCTCTTCTTGACCTTGTCCGATGATATGAACTCTTGGCCTAATTTTTTATTCTGTAGTAGTCTTCTATGACGCCGGACTATGTGGGTTTCCTGTAAACATATTATGTCCAAATTCTTCTTTTCTATGCTGTAAAATACTCTGCGTCTCTTTGGTCTCTGGTTCAATCCCCGAACATTCCAAGTCATTAACTTGAGCGCCATTTCTTTGTTTATTCCTCTCCTCCAGTTGCCTCTCCTTTCTTTTCTTGTTCTGGATCTTGGCTTGGTCCTGGTGATCCCGACGGTGGTGGGAATACCTCTGGAAACTTGTAGAGCTGTGCTGGGTCTAATGGGGTTCCTTTAAAGAATTCCAGATGCTTGTCCAAGAACTTTTGCTTTTCCGCCAGGGACCTTATTTTTATCTTTTTCCCTTCAAACGTAAATGCCAGGCCTTCTGGAAATTCCCAACTGAAGGAGATTTTTCTTCTTCTTAGCTCCGTCACCAGGTCGTTATAAGGAGCTCTTTTTTCCAAAAAAAATCTGGGGATATCCTTATAAAAAATTACTTTGTTCTGCTGTACCACCAGGTTGTTTCTATAGTGTAAATCCAGAAAATAATCTCTGTCGTGTCTATCATGCAGCACAATCAAACAGTCACTGACTGTTTTAGTGCTTTTCTTTCCTCTGGAGCCTCTTGGTCCAAATCTGAAGGCCTTCACTATGCGTGCTGAGACATTCACCTCTTCTAACTCCCAAAAAGTTGAAAATAGTTCCACAATATAGGCTTTTAGGTCTTCCCCCTCCAATTCTGGAAGACCCCTTATTCTTATGTTTCCTTCCCTCTGATGTAGTTGCAGAAAAGCGAGAGACTCTTCCACAGTTCTCTGCCGTGTTCCAATATTTTCTAGCTGCTCCAAATCTAAATTGTCCAGTTTTTCCTCCACCTTTTTTATTTTTTCTCTGACCACTTTGATTTCCTCAGAGTCCTTTTTTAACGTAGTCACCTCCTGCCCAATTTTATTAATTTCTTCTCTGTTCTTTTTTACATTTTCCTCAATTTGACCAATTGATTTTTCTAAAATCTGGGTAGAGGTTTTAATATCAGCCTTAATATCCACTTGGAGTTTTTCAATTGCAGAGTTGACTGTGGTATTCACTGATGCACCAATAGTGTTCACCGATTCTTGTGTTTGCTTCAACCCATCGGTGACACTTTTCAAACCTGCTGCAATTTCTGCAACACTTGCAACCAATTTTTCCATTTGTTCCTGCAGGGTTAAGGAAACAGAGCCTTTCCTTTTTTCAGAGCCAGTTCCTTTAGATCTAAGTTCCATTCCCTGTGGGCTCTGTAACTGTAATCTCAAGGTCACTCCAGTTGCTGTAGTGACAATCTCAGACATTCACAGCAGAAGACCAACAGTCCCAAAAGTAAACACCAGGTGGCCTGCAGCTAGCTTCTGAGAACAAAGAGGCTGCTGAGCCAGGAATCCACAACAGTCCAGTAATCCAACTTTTAGGCAAGAGTTCAGATTTTTCAAAAGTTATAAGTTCCTTAAAGCCAAGAAGAGTCTATTTTAAATAGCCCAAGTCAGTATCTGTTTCTCACTTGCAATGTAACCACCAAGTCTATAAAATAGCTTGTATCTGGCTGCAAAAGAGTCAAAGTATCTCCACTGGTAAACAGTCACTGTAACACTGGAACACCAACAAAGGAAAAATGGCAACAATATATCCCAGCCCGCTACTGACCCGGAATCCTAATCCAGAGGGTGAGGGGCTTCTTCTTTTGCCATATCAACTGTTTTTGGGTCTTTAAACAAACTTTAAACAACTTTTAAATCACTTTTAAAAAGTTTGGCAGAGTTCGCAAAACTTTCCCGTTAGCCGCGGCTTTGATCTTTTAGCGCTACCAAGCTCGCGCAAACAGTTCAAAGGGAACAGGCTTCCTTTTAAAGTTTCCTCTGCAAGCAGTGCTCTTTAAACTTGTAGAATAATCCAATATTTTAACTTACAGAGTTTCTTTGGAAGATTCTGTGTAGGAAGTGCCGGGTGCTCAAGTCTGGCGGGGTCGCTGCTTTGATCCTCCGCAGGCAGTCGCTTCTTCAGTCCCGTGCTGGGGCTCCGCTCACCCGATTCTCCCCCTTACGAGGGTAAATCAGGAGCGGAGACAGCACGTCTGGGACCCACGAAGCCGTCGGTCCACGGGACGCTCTTCCCGTGGCTTTAAGGGACCCGTGGCGCAGGCACGGAGATCCCTATCGCCTAACGGAGGACGGAGCCGTCGGACTCCCGTCCGCCATTGACTCGGCACCTAACCGGAAGTCAAATCATATTTACTATAAAACTTACCTAAGTAAGGTTAAGTGCTTAAGACAGATGAATATAAGTTAAGAAAAATAGTTAAGATTGAATATTTAGGTAAGTTTTATAGTAAATCATATTTACTATAAAACTTACCTAAATATTCAATCTTAACTATTTTTCTTAACTTATATTCATCTGTCTTAAGCACTTAACCTTACTCTAAGTCTACAGTCTAGCCTTCCTTCCTAGTTATATCTAATTCTCAATCATACAGTAATTTTTAAAATACAATTTAAATTTCTTCCAATCTTCCACTGCGTCATCCCTCTGGTCACGAAGTTTCCCGGTCATCTCAGCGAGCTCCATATAGTCCATCATTTTCATCTGCCATTCTTCAATTGTTGGTAATTCTTCTGTCTTCCAGTTTTTAGCTATTAAAATTCTAGCTGTTGTTGTGGCATACATAAATAAAGTTCTATCACCTTTAGGGATTTCTTGGCCTAGGATGCCCAGTAAAAAGGCTTCTGGTTTAAATGTGTTTTTCAACACTTTTTTCATTTCATTATAAATCTTTTCCCAGAAGTCTTTTACCTTTGGGCACAACCACCACATATAGAAGAAGGTTCCTTCTGATTGTTTACATTTCCAGCACTTATTACTTTGTCCATGATACATTTTTGCTAATTTCACCGGGGTCAAGTACCACCTATACATCATCCTCATAATATTCTCTTTAAGCAAGTTACATGCTGAAAATTTTATACCTGTTTCCCACAATTTTTCCCCATCTTCCAACATGATGTTGTGCCCCACATCCTTTGCCCAGTCTATCATTGTTGATTTTACCATTTCATCCTTAGTATGCCATTCAAGCAATAAATTATATATTCTGGAAAGATTTTTAGTCTTTGGCTCAATCATTTCAGTCTCCAACTTGGATTTTTCTATCTGAAAACCAATGTTTCTATCTGACTTGAATGTCTCAGTTCTATGTCCTTTTAGATGTGTTTGTTGGAGGAAGGTTCTTGGTTTGCATTTGTTTTATTTTGCATTTTGTGTTCTTATTTTGTATTTTCATATTGTGAACTATCCTTTGATCTTTGGATTAAGGGTGGTATGCACATTGTATTCTTATTCTTAAGAATTGAGGGTTGAGGGAAAGTGAAGCAAACAGGAGTATTTTTCAAGAAACTAGACTTATAGATTGGGTACTTGGCTTCAAACACTTTCAAAGGGTCTGAGCTGGAGCCAGAATAAGCAGCAATGTGTATGTACGTAGCCTGAGTCAATGACAGGAGATCCATGGCCAAATCAGAAATCTGAATGTTTTAACATTTCAAATGCCAAGAACCAGATATAAATTATAAACCATCCTGTCTGTGGTCAAAAAGGGAATTGTGCTATTCAGAATTGTGACCCAAAAACCCTGTTTTTTGCCTCACATCTGCTATATAAAAAGAAGTGAGAATTTGAAGCTGAAATGGCATTAGGAAGCATAACATATGCTGATTTGATATGATCTTTATAATTTTACCTGTAAATCTGTTAATCTAGGGCAGAGGTGGGGACTCAGGGGCCAAATGTGGCCTTCCCGTCCTCTCTGTGGCCCTCAGAACTCTTCCCAATCCACACACCATCTCCTCAAGCCACACACCTTCTTGGTCCTGCGTTATACACCCTTGGAGTTGTTTTTGCCCACCTGGAATGTCTCCTTTAACTCTGATCATGCCTCTTGCTTATCTGGATGGAAGATAGAGGAAACTAGTGAACAGTACAAAGGTAAATTTTACATTCGTTGCTCTGCCCACCGCTGGTATGTGGCCCTCAGAAGGCTGTGCAGAAAGGAATGAGGCTGTCAGACTGAAAAAGGTTCACCACCCCTTTTCTAGGATATCATGAATATCAATTATATATGAGGGCAGGTACATTAAAGTAGAAATGTTAAAAATTATAACACAAATAGTCTTAACGTATCCCAGGGTGAAGCTTTGGTTGGGTGCATAATGAGACGCAGCACTAGATCTTTGATCTTCTGACATGCTCATTTCCTGACTTTCCACTATGACATGAACCATGGAACAAACCATAAAATAGGCAGACAGCACAATCCCTTCCTTAAACCAGCAGCGTTTAATTTGGTCCCACATCTCACTCCAACACCTTTCTATCTCCATGTCTTAGTAAGGTGGCTGGCATTGCCTTTCACACAAACACTGCTAGGACACTTTTAAAATTAAGTAACAAAGCAGTTTTAAATAGCTGAACTGAAATAACAGTGAATTTTGTCTCCAAATGGTTGCAATAATGACAAAAGAGTGTTTGTCCTTCTGAGCCAAGAGAAGTTTGGCAATTTACAGTAAGTTATCTCATCTGCATTCTAGCCTTTAATTTGATCACATGGTTTGTCATCATGAGAAGAATTTTCCAGACTAGATATTTTCTTCAGAAGCAATACTCCAAAATGACATGTTATTTTTTACTGATTGAGTGGATTGCACCTCTTATGTGGTAGATCACCAGTGCCACTCCAAGGATAATGGCAGTTGACAGGGACTATAACACTGATTTAGAATTAGTGCACAAATAAAGGGATCCCTGCTTTTGGCAATATTACTAAGTAAACTGAATAGAAGGAAAAACCGATGCTTGGAAAGGGCAAATGGGAGTTACACAGCTTGTAGTTTACTATTTTCTATTAGCTGTGATCTGTCATTAGGGTGTTAGGTTGCAAAGTTTTTATTTCTGGGAACAAAAACAGTGCCACAGGCAACAGAGAGGCTGCTATGTATCCAAGCATCCAAATAGCCCTTGAAGGGAAAATGGGAATTTCAAATAGCCAACTGATTAGTTTTTTTCTCACTTGGTAATCTAAATCTCCTGAAATAACCAAATGTGTTTCTTTTTTACATAAGTACCCTTTACAAACTACAGTCATACCTCTAGTTGCGTTAGGTTCAGGTTGATGATTTCCGGGTTGCGAATGTGGCAAACCTGGAAGTGTATACTTACGGGTTTTGCCGCACACACAGAAGCGCTTTGCATGCTTTGCGCATGTGCAGGAGCGCTCTATTGCGTCACACGCAGAAGCGGTGCTTTACTTACGGACTTTTTGGGGTGTGAACAGATCGTGTCCGTAAGTAGAGGTACCACTGTATAGTATTATAAGTTTCTTCTAAATTGTCTGACCTTGCCAGAATTTTTCCTGGAAATTAACCTTACGATAAAGTTTCTCAGTATACTTGAGATGCCAGCCTTACATCCCCAGGGTAATTCCCAGGGAAAACTTTTGCATTTGTCATCCTATGTTGATCTTCTAAGAGCGCCCTATTGATTTAAGGAAAGCATGCATAGGATCACAACCTTGATGTGTTTAATTTTGGAGACATTCAACCAGAAGGCAATTATTACTGCCATATGTATGTGTTATACATTTGGTTACACCTAAGCTGACTGGATGGCAATAAGAGTAATTTTCCATTAGCTAAATTTAGAAGACTGAACACTCATAAAGTTAAGCAACTGGTGTATGTGTTACTATGAGACGGTAGCCTTGATAACGTCAGAAAGAAAAGGTGTAACACTGAAAATTGCTTCCCATTGCTATAATTACTCCTAGAAACGGACCTTGAGCAGTGTTGATTCTGCAAGGTTGATTTCGTGTGCCTATGTCTTTAGGGCAAGGAGGTTTTGTTTACAATTACAAATATTTTTAAAGTTATTTAAATAGATTGAATATCAATGTTCTTTTGTGCCCATCAAATACATGCTTTCCCCACTTTTCTAGTTTCTGAGTCCCACAAAATATATTTGGGTTAACTCACCAGAAAATTGAGCGAGGATAGGTGACCTTTTGGGCTCCAGGATTAGCACTCTCTGTGGATTGCTACAGAGTGTGATCTGCAGCCACAGGCTGTGTGGTGGTATGTAAGGTAAAGGTAAAGGACCCCTGGACAGTTAAATCTAGTTAAAGGCAACTGTGGGGTTGCGGTACTCATCTCGCTTTCAGCCCGAGGGCTTACCCTCGCTTTCAGGCTGTGTTTGTCCCCAGACAACTTTCCGGGTCATGTGGCCAGGCATGACTAAACTGCTTCTGGCACAACAGAACACCGTGACAGAAACTAGAGCACACAGAAACACCATTTACCTTTCCGCCGCAGCGGTACCTATTTATTTACTTACACTGGCATGCTTTTGAACTGCTAGGTTGGCAGGAGCTGGGATAGAGCAATTGGAGATCACTCCGTCACAGGGATTTTAACTGCCGACCTGATCGGCAAGCCCAAGAGGCTCAGTGGTTTAGACCACTGTGGCACCCGTCTCCCATACATACTGTGTGGTGGTATGTATGAGTTGGGACGCAGGTGGTGCTGTGGGTTGAACCACAGACCCTAGGGCTTGTCAATCAGAAGGTTGGCGGTTCGAATCCCCGCGACAGGGTGAGCTCCCGTTGTTCAGTCCCTGCTCCTGCCAACCTAGCAGTTCGAAAGCACGTCAAAGTCAAGTAGATAAATAGGTACCGCGCCGGTGGGAAGGTAAATGGTGTTTCCGTGTGCTGCTCTGGTTCACCAGAAGTGGCTTAGTCATGCTGGCCACATGACCCAGAAGCTGTATGCCAGCTCCCTTGGCCAGTAAAGCGAGATGAGCGCCACAACCCCAGAGTCATCAGCGACTGGACCTAATGGTCGTGGGTCACTTTACCTTTTATGTATAAGTTAGTAAGACCTTTGGTAATGGATGAGATCAAGTGTGCTCCATTGGGTAGAGTTTAGAATTTAGGTGTAGAGTAGTCGAATTCAGATGACCTCAGTGCTTCACCACAGCTTCATTTCTTCATTTCTAAAATGTCATAATTGGCCTGGCTCTCAAGAGATGTGACAGAGAATGATAAGCATTGCAAATCATTTTGCACATGAAAATTTTAGGAAAATGATTAATATCAACTCCTCTTCTTTAGCAGATTTTGGGTAACTAGGAAATGAAAAATACAGACAGAATGTAAGAAAAGTAGGAAAATGCTGTTCTGCGTTGTCAGGATTTTCATTGCCTCTTGCTCAGTCACTGTCTCATATACTTGAAGTTATGAACAGTTCTCTTTGTTCACCAGATCATTGACGCTAACTCCTACTTTATGACAGCTGCAAGCGTTCTGTGCCTGCTTTTATATATATGTAGAGAGAAAGAGAGAACCTATCTAAAAAGCCCAGCTAGCTCCAACATGCTGTTCAAGGCTTTTTGTGAGGGACTAAAAGAAATAATCTTCCTTTCCTCCTGAAAAAGATGTTATATTTCATTTCCAAAACAAAACCCACTCCTATAAATTGCCAGCTGAGTTCATGGGATATTACTTCTAGGAAAAAAACATCCAGGATGAATAGAAGTGTGTGCAACTGTTGGTTTGAGCAGCTAGGAAAAGCAAAATGGGTTTTCTTTCTTTTCTTTTTACAACAGAAATTTTTAATTAAACTGCCAATGCTTTAAACAAATGGCTGAGTGATAAAACTACTTACTCAGTTTCCATTACTTGTTTAATTTACATGGTGCTCTGTGGATTTTTGCTTCACAGAATGGAATGGACATATACAGGCTAAATCAATATTTCATGTGGCATTCTGGCATCAGCTACTTCTTAAGCAAAACGTAAAGTAGTCCCTAGCCAAAGATGCTGCTTTACGGTGTGGCACACATCAGCTGGAAAATTACAGAATTTGGCCTCCAGCAGGGATATCCAGTACATCCTGAATCCTGCTAATCCCAAACTTACTTTAGAAAGAAAGTTTATAGTCCTCTTACTTGGGTAAAGGCAACATAAGCTGACAAATGTGTATTTCTACTGAATTTTAGGCTTTGCAGGATGGTCCTGGAAGTCTCTGTTTAGATGCAATTCAGTATGTAAAAAATGGGAGACCTTTTTCACTGGGTGTTTCTAAGAGGTGCAATGATACGTGTTGTGCACATGTGATAAAGAGACTTTGAAATATCACTTGTACATGGGAGCCCATCATCAATTTCAACTAGGGACATTGCTAGGTATGTAAAGGACTGAGGCAGAGGTTCATGACACAATTAGAAGTTAGGGATTATAGATCAAGCATTGCTTACCTCTCAACCATTTTTAGTTCAAAACATGACCCTTGCCATTGACGAGATTGTTAGGCTCTCAGAATGTCACAGACTTGGGGGAGACTGTTGCTTTGTGATATCACAGAGCTAATAAGCGAAAGAGACAGGTCCGCTTACCCCCTTTGGGGGTGTGGCAGTGTTGCAGGAACCATTGCCTTCCCCCTGCTGATGCTGGAGAGTTGGGATGCCAGGGGCTATCCTGAGCCGGAGATCCAGCTCCGCTCTCTTCTCTTTGGTGGTCACTCATAGCCAAGTAAGATTGTCTTGCATAAACATGGTCTTAACAGTGAGTCCGTAAGTGACTGTGGAGGCCAATTCTGGATCCACATGTCCTTCCACAGTGGGGACATTGGGTTCCGGGTGGGAGTTGATCATGGTGTGGATTTGCCAAACGTGCCTTCCTCTTAGCATGTTTCTCCCTTTCGTCCTGAGTTCTAGCATCTTCAAAGTCCATGACACCTTTGGTAAATACTGTTCTCCAATTGGAGCACTCTTAGGCCAGTGTTTTCCAGCTGTCAGTGTTTATATTACATTTTTTAAGATTTGCCTTGAGGGTGTCTTTAAATCTCTTTTGTTGACCACCAGCATTACACTTTCAATTTTTAAGTTTGGAGTAGAGTAGTTGCTTTGGAAGACAATAATCAGGCATCCGCACAACATGACCAGTCCTATGAAGCTGATGTTGAAGAATCTTTGCTTCTTCCAGTACACTGGCATTAGTTCACCTGTCTTCCCAAGTAATGTGTTAAATTTTTCGGAGACACTGTTGATGGACTCTTTCAAGGAGTTGGAGTTGGTGTTTATAAGTGGTCCAAGCATACATTAAGGTTGGTAGTACAATAGCTTTTGTTTCTCCTGTGAATGTTCTGGTCCTCAAACACACTGCACTTCAATCGGGAGAAAGCTGCACTTGCAGATCTCAGGCGATGCTGATTTTCGGCAGCAGTGTCGGCCCTTGTGGAATGGTAGGAGAAGTGATTGACACTTTCCAACATTACACCATAGAGTTGGATTTGTGGTGCTGCAGGGAGGTTGTTTTGTGCTTATTGGTGCACTTTGGTAATTTGGAAGTTGACCAATAGGTCAAGCTTTCCGTAAGCTTCTGTGAAGATATTTAGGATGGTTTGGAGTTCATCCTCTGAGTGTGCACACACTATGTTGTCATCAGCATACTGAAGCTCTATGGCGGTAACCTTATTCTTTGCTTTCAGCCTACTCAGATTAAGGAGCTTTCTATCTGTTTGATATATGATTTCTATTCCGGGGGGAGTTTCCCTTCGACAAAGTGTAGGATCATGGCAATGAAAATAATAAATAGACTTCGGGCGATAACATAGTTCTGAATAGAGATATTGGATTCTTGTCTCATTACACATGCTAAAGCTATTTTTGGTCATCTGCATACTATCCCTTGCTTTTTTCCTGTAGGACTAATTGCAGTTGTTAACCGTCGTCAACAGGTTTACCATACCCATTGAGCCAATCACCCATCTCCTACTACCCTTCTGAGAAATACCCTATCCCACCCTCCCATTATATATAAGGGTCTGGTGACTTCTGCTTCAGTGTATCTGAAGAAGTGTGCATGCACATGAAAGCTTATACCAGAACAAACTTAGTTGGTCTATGCTACTGGACAATTTATTTTACCAACACGGCTACGTACCTGAATCTAGAATCATTATATCTAGTTTATGGCACAATTTTGAGCGCTGCTGTGCAGAATCTGGCAACGTTGTATGTTGTAGCAGGATTGGTATCTGAAAGCAGCAGGAAGGTATAGAATTGTCCTGTGTGCCCTGGGTACTTATCATAGCTGTCAACTTTCCCCCCTTTTTAAGCGCAATTCCCTTATTCTGAATAGGATTCCTCGCAAGAAAAGGGGAAAGTTGACAGCTATGGTACTTATGCAGTAATGGTAAGATGAGGCTAGTACGAATGTCTCTATAATAAAGACATTGGAGAAGCACATGCTCTGTTGTTTATATTTGCCAAAGTCACAGGGGCATTTTCTCTCCAGGTAAGCAATCTTCCTGTATCGGCCTTCAAGGACAGCCAAGGGGAGGGCATGACATCGAGCCAAGGTAAAGGCCCTCCAGTGCTTAGGGACTTCAAGTTTAGCTAGATATGCCATAGGGGAGGCAGAGAACCTGAAGGATTCATTGACAATAAAAGTTGGGGTCCTGGCTAGATCCAGTTGGCGCTCTGTGTCTGCTACATGTTTTATGAGAGCTTTGGCCTGTTCGTATCCCATGCTGAGTAGAAAACCTGGATAGATTTTAGTTGCCACAGCCTGTTTCTATGTGGTTTGAAAATAATCATTCATAGTTAGTGGGGCAAGGCCAAGGGGAATTAAAGATAGTTTGTTGGCATTCCTAAAGTCTGCTGGGATCTCTCTTTCCCAGAGTTTTTCAATGAGCTTGTGTTGTGTAAGTTCAATTCCACCCACTTTGAAGACTTTGGCAGGTATCCCACCAGGTCTGCTGGCTTTGTTCTTTTTCATTTGGTTAATAGCTGTACACAACTCTCCCATATTTACAGATACTGCAAGCTCATCTCTAATTTGTTTTTGTGGAATTTGTGAGAGGACCTCAGCAGCTACGAGGGAGTTGTGGTTAAGGAGATGCTGGTAATGTTCTTTCCAGTGCAATGCAATAGCTTCTTTGTCTTTTAGAAGTGTAGTACTGTCTGTTGAGCATAGGGGGCATATGCCATGATTTATTGGCCCATACATACAGCTCTGCACCAGCCTGCTGAATTGGCCAATGGCAGGCTGGCTCAGAGGGCAGGGCACACTCTGGGGATGGGCCTGATGGAGCAATCAGGCTTCCAGGGGATTTAAAACTATCCAACACCCAGCTCTCCTTTCTCAGATCAATCCACCCACCCACTCCATTATTATTGCATTTCACATACTGATTTGACTTTGCTATGGCAACAGTGGTCACCATATTAGCAGGGCCAGGTAGGAATTTGCCTATCAGGCAAATTGGTTATGGTCTGAAGTTTTTGCCTACCTCATAGCAATCATTACAACTTGGGCAGTTTAGGCATTGGGTAACCTTAGTCTTGGCTTGGGATGGGGGTTGTACCCTCTTCTTCCCCTCCATAAATAGGGTATCCTGATAAAGAGATCCAGGAAGAAGTTGCTTCTGTCCATATGCCCAGATGGGGGCTTGGACCTCAGCACTCCTGGGTGGTGATCCCTACAGGGATCCCCCTATTTGATGTAAGACATAGGAATCCCCACTGCCGGGTTGACCCTTGATGTCATTTCTGGCAGGCATTTCTGTTTCTTAATATTTAATGGAGGTATCTGTTTAAAATCCTTCAATCTTAAACCAGAACACACCAATGTTTCACAACTTAACTGCCTTTAATAGTATTAATGTTTGTAATGCTGTTTATTAGTCTATGAGGCAACTGATAAAAAAGAAATTCAACTGTCAGCCAATTCATGGGGTTGTTGATTTGAGAATTTCTATCTGTTAGTCCACAGGATATTTTGTGTGTGTGTGTGTGTGTGTGTGTGTGTGTGTGTGTGTGTGTGTTATGTATATGTATATGTATACACACACACACACACACACACACACACACCAGGCATGGGTTGATTGTGCAAAGGTGTAATTCTCTTGAATCTGCATTTCCCTCTGAATATTTTTTCTTTGCAGAATATTCTTTTTTAATATGAGAATAAAGAATAAACATTTTCGGGAGAAAACTATTCATACTATGATATGACAAATATTGGTCTCCTGCTGTGATCAGCACTCCATATAATCTGGGCTGAAATACAACATTTTGAACAATATGAAAGGAAATCAATGTGTCATTCATTCTGAAAAATAATATATTTTCTGCAATACCTCACAATATTTTATTTTCCCTTAAGCACAAGCATATTTGTTATAGTAAAACACTGGAAAAACAGGAGCATCAACAAACAACAGAAATGATTTGGGTTTTTTTCCATTGGAGGCAATTGCACAGGCCATCTGTTGAGTTTAAACTGGTCCCCGCCTCACTTCCAGTGCCTAAACGATTTAGCGGTTTAATTTGTTTTGTGAAAATTTCCCCTTTTGGCAGGCAAATATGCCACTATAGATTTGTGAAAGTAGTTGAAATTATAATGAAAGTGTTCTTCAACTTTTGCTCCCAAGTAGTTGTTGGCATCCTCAGGCAATTCAGCCAATGATCAGGAATAATGGGAGTTGTAGTCCAAAATATGGGGAACCAGCCTACATCACTACAGTCTCAAAATGATGTTCCTTGTGACTAAAGGTAAAATGCTTAAAGCGTAAGTCATTGATCCCCCCCCAAACTATGGGTAGAATTGTTTTTGGGAGGGTTATTAATCAAATTCATAAACTCTGCTGCTTTTCACAGTTTAGTCAAATCACGCTCCTCTTGTTGTCCGCATCCATTTATCTCAGGGGACAACGAAGGCATGCACCTTGGGGTGAGGTCCAACTGTTGGAAGGTTGCAACACCTGCTGTGGCTGTAGAGAAGAACTTTATTGACCAGGGGCTGCTCTCCTTAAGGTGGGCAGTAGCTGACCAGTGAGGCATGATGGCTTTTAAAAAATAGTAGTTAAGGAAGCTTTCACAAAACAGGGCCCAGCACCCCTTAATTCAAGTACTGCAATCAAAACATGTCTCTTGAAACTACAGAGCCATGCTACTTAGTGTTTCAGTGGGATGGCACAAGGCCAATGAGCATGTTACATAAAATCAAAATCAAAATTTGTGGCCCTTCAGATATGGTTGGATTCCAAATCCCATCATCCCTGATCATAGGCCATGCTAACTGGGGCTGATGTGAGTTGGAATCCAACAACATTTAGATGTTTATGAGTTCACCATCCCTGTATTAATCTAGCTGCTGTGCTGTGCCTACATATTCCTGGTCAAATGTTCTGATTTTATGGTTAATTTTAACATATATGATCTTTTGCATCTTTTTAATAACTTCATTGCATACCACTTAGAAACTATGGTTTTAAGCAGTATATAAATTGTTGAAATAAATACATATAATAATTGTTGAAATAAATACATTAAAAATAGCAGTAGGGAAGGAAAATTTTAGGTGAGGGAAACAGTGCAGCACCCAATCCAGATGGTTTTTTCTTCATAACAGAAGTGGCTATGTGTCACGGGACTGCCAGAGAACACCCTGGAGCTGAGGGAGGGGGTAGAGCAGAGTGAGCAGGAAGGGAGAGGAGGATTGGAGGAGCGAACGGAAGGGAGCCAGGAGGCGGAGGGGCTCTCAGTTGCTAGCAGAGAGCAGCACCACTGCTGGACCAGTTCAGGGACTGGACTGAGGGAGAGGCGATACCAGTGCCTTCAGCACAGGAGAGGAGGGGGTTAAAGCGCCAGGATCAAAGGAGGAGATTGGAGCTTCGCAAGCTTCTCTGTTGGAGGCAGAGTCGCAGGACCCCACTTCCTGAATCTGCGACTCAGGATTCAGACGCATGAATGATGAGCTGTTACTTGTATATATGTATATAATAAAAGACTGTAAATATATCTGAGTGAGCAGAGGTACAGTCTTTTTCGCTCCATAATATGCACTTTTTTCCTCCTAAAAAGTAAGGGGAAATATCTGTGCGACTTATGGAGCGAATGGTGGTCCCTGGAGCTGAATTGCCCAGGACCCAAAAGCAGATCATGTTTTTTTTTTTTCTTACAAAGAGAAAAGGGGGTGTTGAAAGGACCCTGCTTAGCAGCTGATCAGCAAGAGATCAGGAGAGAGATAAGTCCGGCTCCCTTTCGGCCACCCCCTTGGCCAGGCCTCCATTGTTGAATGTGCTGCAGAGGGAGGTTGTTTGTTTCCCCAGCGACATGTTACTGGCTGATTAGATTATCTGTCTGGAAACTGTAGAAATGGCTCCCTTTCCTTAAGATTTTTCAGAAATGTGAGTTGAACCCCATAAAAAACGGGGCTTTTCCTCTTTGCTTTTCCCCCTTTGCAAAAAGAGCTTTGCTTTTCCCCCTTTCCTCAAAAAAGGAAGGCTTTTCCCTTTGCAAAAAAGCTGCAAAACTTTTAGCTGATCCTCAAAAAAACCCAGGGCTTTTCTCTTTGCAAAAAAAGCTACAAAACTTTTAGCTGACCCCCCCCCCCCAAACAGGGCTTTTCCCTTTGCAAAAAAGCTGCAAAACCTTTAGCTGATCCTCAAAAAACAACAACAAAAAACCCAGGGCTTTTCTCTTAAAAGCTGCAAAACTTTTAGCTGATCCTCAAAAAACCAGGGCTTTTACATTTGCAAAAAAAAGCTGCAAAACGTTTAGCTGATGCTCAAAAAAACAGAGCTTTTAGAGGAGGAAAACCAGATTTTTTTGTTTGTTTGTTTCCTCCTCTAAAAACGAGGTGTGCCCTATGGTCCGGTGTGCCCTATCTATCTTAATCACACCTTTAAAAAAGTGTGTTTAATGTAATACGTGATTTGGCCTAGATCGTGATGCTAGCTGAAGGATGCAGTAGTAAATTCATTAGAGGAATTAATTAGGGCTGTATCCACCAAAGTTCTCATTATTGCAAGGACTTCCACTTCACAATGGGATGAGTTTTCCTGCATGCACCCTGCCCCCCATTTGCTCCAGGGGGTTGGTGGGGAAACCCCTAGAACTTTGGGGGGGGGTATAGGGACATGCAGGAAGAGGGAGAAGAAATTCCATTGCACACGCAGAGGTCATTCAGGTGACTTTGTTGGATACATGTTTGGTATGGCTACAATGCATGGTGTAGTTGCATTATTTTGTGTCCTTTGAACCAAGAATATTCCCTTGGATGCAATAAAGTAATAGAATTGTCAGAGTTTGGGGTGGGGGTCCAGTTGGCCATCTAGTCCAATCTCCTGCACAGTGTTGGGTTATCCAGAGTTAGATGACTCCCAACACACATCTGTCCAGCCTCTGCTTGAAGATCTCCAGTGCTGGAGAGCACACTACCCATCTATTGGTTCCATTGTCAAACTGCTTGAAACTTCCAGAGGTTTCTCCTAATAGAATTTATTCTCACATAAGTATTCATGGAACTGTCATCTTTCATGGTTAGTAATGAAGACATGCATCATTTGTTCCATCAACTAAAATAATCCTTTCCACCTGAATCCTTTTTGCCCTTTACAGACGTGGTACAGTTGCCATGCAAAGCTTCTACACCACAGCTGTAACGTACAGAGCAGTTGGCCATGAGGACTGTCCTCATCACTGAAGGAGGCCATGTTTACACTAGATATTGCCAGTGACATCTGATGTAGTGTAGAAATGAGAGCCAACACATTATGGATGAAAATGGTTCCATGCAGAGCCTATTTCAAGTAGTCTGCACATGGCAATTATAATACGTATCCAAAACCAAGTGTGATGGCGAGTTTATGTTGCTATTCTGCAAATAGTTCACTAGTTAGTTTATTTCTATACCACCTTTCAGCCAGAAAGCCCCCCCCCCAAATAGTTTACAAACATTTAATACAAATACAAAATTCAAACAGTTAAACACAACTTTCAAAAAATGAACGCAACAAAATCCTAACACCTTAAAATCTAAAAACCTAATGACCAAGGGTAGTCATCCCCAAAATGTCAGAGGTAGCAGGAACAACAACTCTATACAGAGCTCTCAGGCATGGGGTGGGAAGGACAGGACAGGTGGGAAGCCTTTCCCCCCCATACTAAACCTCTGATTTATCCCCACAGTGGCAAGATGCTTTAGCTTCAGGTACTGTAAAATTGTCCACACCACATGTCCTCATGGATAAAACAGCATGGAGGAATTAACAATCCAACCTGATATGCATTCTTTGGATAGTCTCTGTGTGTAAGGATAGACAAATTGGTCTATTTCTAGTCTGCATCACGTTCAAATTTTCATCATGTTCTGCTTCTACAAATCAAATCTCCACAAATATTCATGTTGAGATTTGTATTTCTACCATGTTGTTTCTCTCAAAATATGCATTTTAAAACATTGATACATTTTTGGAGCCAATAACAGTCCACATTGAGGAAATGTGGGGAACTAATACGGCTGAGGGATGCCACTCAGATCAGAATATATTAATATTAGCAGAAGTAAAGCATTGCTATTTGTGGGTTGAGAACAGATTTATTAGTATTTTATCCATCTATGTCCCTTTGATATACTACTTTGGGGTTGTTGCTAGTGTCCCTCCCTCCCCACTGCAGTTAATGGGAAGTATATTATTATTAATAGTAAAATAAAATAATAATAATAATAATAATTTATTATTTAAATCCCGCCCATCTGGCTGGGTTTCCCCAGCCACTCTGGGCGGCTTTCAACAGAATATTAAAATACAATAGTCTGTTAAACATTAAAAGCTTCCCTAAGCAGGGCTGCCTTCAGATGTCGTCTAGAAGTCTGGTAGTTGTTTTTGACATCTGGTGGGAGGGTGTTCCACAGGGTGGGCGCCACTACTGAGAAGGCCCTCTGCCTGGTTCCCTGTAACTTGGCTTCTCGCAGTGAGGGAACCGCCAGAAGGCCCTCGGCACTGGATCTCAGTGTCCAGGCAGAACGATGGGAAGGAATTAACAATGCCATCTTCAGGACAGGTGTAGATTTAGGGCTTTGTTGGGGGTTCTGGGAATGAGGAGGCATATCATTCAGTAGATACATGGTCTCCCCTGACACTCCCCATTTACAGCTCCACTGCTGGTAACACAGCAACAATAGCAGAGCCTTTTTTTCTGCTGTACTGATGTGTGTGCCAAATCCCTCTCTTCACCTGTGGACCTCCCTCTCCAGCACCAGAGAGGGAAATCCACTTTTCTATATTTTAGGAATATTTATTCCAAACTTCCCTGTATAATTTGATTTTAAAAGTCCAACAAAGTCACTGAATCTAGATAAACTCTCCCATTGACTTTGAACTGGGAGAAAAGAAAGAGAAGAAATGAGTCCTGTCATAGCTGTCAACCTTTCCCTTTTTGCGGGAAATTCCCTTATTATAGCATTGGGAAACAGCAGGGTTTACAGCTATGTATATAGCAGTGGGGAACAGCAGGGAGGGTTGACAGCTATGGTCCTGTGTCTCAGGCAACTGGTTGATGTAGACTTGCTGTGCTACTGGTTTCATTGTCTGCCCATGCGCTCATCCTAAGATACGTTTCTTTTTTACCTGTTACTTGCACCCTTGCACTTTTGTACCCCTTCAAAAAGGTGCTCAGTTGAGCATCTGTCCTGCCATGGGGCAGAGTTCTTTTGGAGTCTGGATCCAATGAACACACCAATGGAAGAAGAACAAATATGCTTTTATTTCTAGATACAATCAGCAGCAGACAAATGTAGCATACCTGATAAAAGCCCAAGCACAATCTCCTCTTCTGCCGCCCGGGGCCCCAAAGGAGCGGCGAGAGAGACCCCTCACGCCAGGAAACCCACAGCACCCGGTACCTGGTCTGTGGCGAAGCCCAATCGGTCCCCTCCATTCCCTCGTTTATATAGTTAACTTAATAGGTTTGATTGATTCCACCTGGCTATCAGGTACCATTCCCGACTGGTCAGGCACCTGGTTGTTTGCTTGGCTAAGGTCATTGGCAGCTGAAGGTGTTCACAACTAATTGTATCTTCCTCACCAGCAACTTATTACAGCTGGACATCTTCCTTTCGGCATGTACCATAGATAAGCATTGCTTTGCTAATTTCAAGACTGAGGATGGAAAAGGGAGGAGGATGTGCCACCTGACTCCTCGTGATTACAAAGATCTTCCGCGAGTTTCCACTACAGCATCCCAAAAGAATAAACATGTTTTATGGGAATTACAAAGCATGGACTCATTTAAGTTAAGCACAGGTAATTATTAGCAAGCTTTTCTGTTATACATTTTGATCCAAGTTGTGGCTACTGGCAGTAGATCCATTTCCTCTTTCTCTCCTTTGGGAGGAGCAAGAGTGTAACTGCAGATAAATAGTACCATCCAAAATAATTCATCAGTGCACATACAGCTTTTAAAACCTAGGAAAAATGCTACAAAGACAAGTGGAGTAGAGCTGTCAGACATCATAAAACAGCATTGTAGACAACATTTTCTAGACTTCTTTTTTCTTTTTTACTAGCCCTGCCTGCTTGCCTGCTCATATGTATTTTAGTCATTTGTGGTCTGCGAGGGGAAAAAAAAGAATGGAAAAGAGCTAATTTTGTGCAGCTTCTCTCTGTGGTTGCCTCCAGATGATTTTGAATTCTTAGAAGCATCCATGGAAAAATTCTCTAAAATGCCTGAATTTAAAGTTACACCTATTTTTAAAGGCAAAAGGTCCTACATAATCAAAGAAATACTGATTCACAGTGGTACCCCGCAAGACGAATGCCTCGCACAACGAAAAACTCGCAAAACGAAAGGGTTTTGCGAGTTTTTAGTTGACTCGCGAGACGAATTCGTCTATGGCTCTTTTTCGCAAGACGAATTCGTCTGGCGAGGTACCACTGTAAGCACCGGAGCCTCGCCGCGCTGCGTTTTAAGGCTGCAGGGAGCGAACAGCTGTGCAGCGTTTTAAGGCTGCAGGGAGCGAACATGCACAGTCGATCCAAGATGGACGCGATGGACAACACCCCTCCCGACCGGAGCCAAAAGGTAAGCCTTTACAGCTCCCTGTATGGCGCGGCGCCGCGTTTTAAGGCTGCAACGAGCGAACAGCAATGCTGCTGTTCGCTCCCTGCAGCTTTAAAATGCGGCACGGCGAGGCTCCGGTGCGGGGGGGTGGCGGAGTGGGATCGCGCCCGCCATTTTGGATGGCCGGGCGCGATCCAACGCCGCCTCTCCCCACCGGAGCCTCGCCGCACTGCGTTTTAAGGCTGCAGGGAGCGAACAGCTGTGCTGCTGTTCGCTCCCTGCTGCTTTAAAACGCGGCACGGCGAGGCTCCGGTGCGGGGGGGCGGAGTGGGATTGCGCCCGTCATTTTGGATGGCCAGGCGCGATCCGACGCTGCCTCTCCCCACCGGAGCCTCGCCGTGCCGCGTTTTAAGGCTGCAGGGAGCGAACAGCTGTGCTGCTGTTCGCTCCCTGCAGCTTTAAAACGCGGCACGGTGAGGCTTCGGTGCGGGGGGCGGAGTGGGATCGTGCCCGCCATTTTGGATGGCCGGGCGCAATCCGACGCCGCTTCTCCCCACCGGAGCCTCGTCGCGCTGCGTTTTAAGGCTGCAACGAGCGAACAGCTGTGCTGCTGTTTGCTCACTGCAGCTTTAAGGCTCCGATGCTGGTCGGAAGGGGCCCCCAGACTTCCCCCCCCCATAGGAACGCATTAATTAAATTTTAATGCGTTCCTATGGGAAACGTTGCCTCGCAAGACGAAATTTCCTCAAGACGGAAAGTCTTGCGGAACGAATTCATTTCGTCTTGCGAGGCACCACTGTATTCCTCTGTGTAGGATGATAAGGAAAAAACCTCTCTGATTTCTTTAAAACAAAGTCTCATGCATATTTACTTACATAGAAAGAGTCTACTGGATCAGACTAAAGGCCCATCTAGTTCCACAGTGAGAAGTGCCTCATGAGTAGAACATGAGAGCAATAGCAAGCTCTTGCTAAAAATAAATAAATAAATAAATAAATAAATAAATAAATTTATTACTTATACCCCGCCCATCTTGCCGGGCCTTCCCAGCCACTCTGGGCAGCTCCCAACAGAATATTAAAAACACGAGAACATCAAAACATTAAAAACTTCCCTAAACCGGGCTGCCTTCAGATGTCTTCTAAAAGTCAGATAGTTGTTTATTTCCTTGACATCTGATGGGAAGGCGTTCCACAGGGCAGGGGCCACTACTGAGAAGGCCCTCTGCCTGGTTCCCTGTAACCTCACTTCTCTCAGTGAGGGAACCGCCAGAAGGTCCTCAGCGCTGGTCCGCAGCAACTTCTATTATGCCACATCTGCCTTGATAAGCCCTTAAACATGGATACCTGCTGGACCCTTAGACTCTTCTTAGACAAATCAGTCTTCTTTACAACATCATTGTCATTCCAGTGGCAAAGGTGTTATAAAGGATGATTTTATTTTGTTTTCTTTTGGTTAATTCTGAGTGCTATTGTAGTAACTTTTTCTGTAAAAGTTGCAATCCAGCACACAGTGAACTGTTTTTCAGCATTCAGGATATTTATAGCAAGTACTTTAGTCCTGACAAAACCAAATTTAACAATGAAGAACAAAACTACAGCAACAGAACACAAAGGAAGAAAGAAGGGGGGGGTAGGAGAAAATTATGAAAAGATTGGCTACAGCTCAGTGAGGTGAGGGCTTAACCATGAGCCCCGCTTGGATGACACACTAGGCCAGACCTCAGCTCAGTGTGGCATACGAGTAAAACCAAAACCAAAACAACAAACAAAACCTGAAGAGGAACAAAGTGTCTGGAAGCTTCTTTCTGGAAGCCCACCTGTTCATTTGATCTTCAAGACAGTTTGTATCTTGCCAACAGAGTTAAATATAGCTGCATATTATCTTCATACAGTATTCTGTACTTTAATGCTTTATAAATAAACTTTCCCTCAGTCCATTTAGTAGGTGTGCATCTTTAACTCTTTTCTTAATAAGTGATCTTCATAAAAAATAGAGGTTTCCCAAGCATGCCCATACCATTGTAAATTCAATAAAGTTTTAGAAGATTGTTTACTGCAATTACCTGTCCGGCTGCTCTTAACAAAGATGCTGCAACTTACTGATTTCCTTTGTGAACAATTGCTTTAAAATAACCAAGGAGGATACTTTTGAGTGTTGAGGGTGGGTATGTGGTTGGTTATGGTTTTAGTTTTAGCAAGTATTTCTTATCAGAATAGTTGTACTTAGGAGCAAGATCAAAGTATATATAAAATACCTGCTCCAAAAGTGTGGCACCGCCAGCACCTGCCCTTTGAAAAGTTATAAATTCTCCCTAGATTTATTGGCGTTAATTACCATCGGAACTGAATTTTGTGGAAACTTTCCTTACGATTATATGAGATAATATGTTAAGCATTTTTATATGTTACCAGCTGGCCCAGCCACAGGTTGCTGTGGCTGATTTGGTGAAATGTGAAAGGGAGGTGCAGTGCAAAAGTGGAAGTGTATGCTTACCGACACTTTTTCTTGTTGAAGTTGAGGATGCGTGGTTTCCTTACCGGCTCTGCAGATGCTTTAGGCGCCGTCATAAATGGTGGTCATTTCGTTTCCAGGCATCCAGACTCTCCTCTCAGTGGAGACGGAGTCCCAGAAATGACCAAAGGTTTTTTTTTGCGGCCGACTCCACGGGCGCTACGGCCGTCTTGATAGTGGAGGCGGCGTCGGAAACTGCTTCTTATCCGGCTGGCTCTACAGCCGCTACTTTCGCTGCCGCAAATGACGTTAAGTTTCGTTTCCACCCACCCTGGCTGTTTTGTAAGTGGAGGCAGTGTTGGAAACGTGAAAGGTTTGAGAGTGCCGTTTCCACCCGTCCTGGCTCTGTAGGTGGCCAAGGTAACACCACAGATGGCGGAAGCGACGTTTCATCTTGCTTTTCCTCCTCACCCGATGGAGCCATGGCCGCCAACCACACAAACGGTTGTTCCTGCCCGCGTGGGTCTATAGCTGCCGCCAGAGACAGCAGCGGCTTGAGGTAGTGACATAGTAACAGGAGGAAGAGGGGTTTGAGACGTTTTTAGTGTGTTATGCTGTGTTTTTGGCACAAAATCCAATTTTTACCTGGGTTAGGTGTATTATTTTTTGCAATCTAACTATGTAAAATCCTTCCCATATGTCCATGGAACGTTGTATCCAAATTTGAACGGAATCGGTCAAGGGGTTGCAGAGAAAGGTGGTATGGCACAAACACCCACCTTTTACGATTTTATATATATATTCAATAGTCAGTTCCAATATTTTCTAGTAGTTGGTACTCCTAGAACACCTCCGGAACCTCACAATATAGAGAACCTGGAACCTGCTGATACCATCCTAGTCTCTCACTCAAGGCATGCTTTTATGGAGCTTCCTCAGCCTTCTCACAGCTTTGTACCCAAAAGCACTCAGTCAGCTGGACTGCTCATGCCCAGTTCAAGGTTGCAGTAGGTTTAGTTTGGTGAGTTTCTCAGGGATCTAAAGGGTGACAAACGGGACACCCCTCCACTCACTCTTCTTTCTCTGGCCTGTACACCTCTCCTCTTTCAGCTGCTTTACCACTTGATTCTGCTGATTGAATAAACTGCCCTTTTGAAGGCATTCAGAGGTGGAACTTTCAAATGACTTTGTGGCTTGCTTTTCACAAGTCGTTCAAATGCTTCATTTACGGTATGTCAATTTGCCACCATCGCCAATAACAACTTTGTAGCCTTTATAGCAAGAGGCTAGGTGTTAGTCATAGGAGTGTCTGTATTCCATGTGAAGATGCTTCAAAACAGTGTTTACAGAAAATATAATATTCCAGATTAGGTTGAAGGTGTAATGAATCCACTGTTGTCACAGTTCAGGAATATGTACCCCCTTCCCTCCAAAAGAAAAACAAAAAAGCTACAAGAAAGCATTCAGGAGTATTCATCTCAGGTAGAAATCATAAATCTTTCTGGCTTCACTGATTCTTTCAACGGCTTATGATCTTCACAAATTCTACCCTCATTTATTTTGTTTGCTTTTCAGCCTGTGGAATTGTTGGCAGGTATTCTGGTACGTTGGCTTGCCCCCCTGAAGGGGATAGGTAAGCCATAATTTTCATTTTCATTAAAGTTTCCTTTCACATAGGGGACAAGGTTGGGCAAAGGACATGTTGTGCACAGTGAAGCAGCATTCACTTTCTTTATGATTTAAGCTTCTTCATACTTAAGGGCAAAGTCCTTCCAAGTACATCAGATGTATTTTCTCCACTTCAAGTGGAAAATGGATTTTATAGCCGTTACTCCTGTTAACTTACTGCTTGATGATATTTCAGAAAACATTAAAATTATGAGCCAAAACTGTATTTTCCTACTGCATACTACACAGCAGCACCCCTCCACCAGTAGTTTCTGATTGGAAAAGCTTAAGAGGGTTTTTGTTTGCAGTCAAGTCAATGGAGCAACCAATGGCATTGGTCATGTGTGGCATCCCCATCACGGATTCCCCCGCTCTTCCTCATACCTCTTACCTACAATTGCTGAAGCTGTGCTTCTTGATTCTTCATGGTCCCCATCTTGTTTTCTGCTGCCTCTTATACCCTCTTCTGTGCCTCAATGGCCGCCTCAAAATTGCTGCATTCCACATTTGGGGGACTATGCAGCATAGCCGTTCTTTGTAGTAGTAGTAGTAGTAATTTATTTATACCCCACCTATCTGGCTGGGCTTCCCCAGCCACTCTGGGTAAAGGTAAAGGGACCCCTGACCATTAGGTCCAGTCGCGGATGACTCTGGGGTTGTGGCGCTCATCTCACTTTATTGGCCGAGGGAGCCAGCGTACAGCTTCCGGGTCATGTGGCCAGCATGACTAAGCCGCTTCTGGTGAACCTATCCCACCTTTCCTCCATGGAGCTCAAGAGAGCATACATTGTTCTCTCCCCATTTTATCTTCACAAGAGTCCTGTGATGTGTAGACTAGTATGAGCAGCAGTGACAGGCCAAATATTATCTAGTGAGCTTCATGGCAGAGTGAATACAAAGTGGAAGGTCTCTACAAGTTGTGACTTGTCAGTATGAATGCAACATACCAGCTATATATTGCAGGCTTCTGGATGCTTAACAATCAATGCTGGCTTTTTGCTGCTGGCCTGTGACAAGAAGTAGTATGTGTGTACACACACACACACACACTTTTTTTCCTTGGAAAAAAGTGAAATTTAGTAGAAGTAAAAATAAGCATTTTTCAAACATCAGTCATGAGTGTTACTGGGTAGCAAAATCTTATTACTTGCTAGAATCTTAGAAATTGAGAGATAACAAGAAATATTTAAGTTTTATTGAAGATGCATGCCTTTTAAAATTCAGAAATATCTTTCTTTTCAGAGCTGCAGAACATACATTGTCCTCAGAATGGTATCCAATTTCTTACTGAATGACATCCTGGGAAAGGAACATGTATATTATCAAGAGGACAGTGGGGCACTCTGATAACTTAAAAAAAATGATTACTCTAAATCAGAATTTCATTCCTGGTTATTATCCTTGGTAGCATCACTGTCTGTAAGACTGCAAATCCAGTGACTACAAGGTGCTCACCACTTTTTTACATCCCTGTCTAAAATGAGGATTCTTCCCATACAACCTTTTACCTTTGCTCTCCATTCCTCCCCATGCATCTCAAAGAGAGGTTATCTATGCGAAACTATTGTAGCTCCACTGCTTGAGCAAGAAAGTGGCTCACACAGAAGGTGCTGGCTACTTAAAGATGCTGCTGGACTTCCTACCCATATGGGAAACTAAGTGGCATTTTTCAAGGATGGGAAATTGGCCCCAGCATTTCCAGAATCTCATTTCATCTTGATTTTAGTTGCCAAACAGCCCCACCCCCTAAGGGATGTGCCTGTTACCCATGCCCTCATTCTCTCAACTAACTCAGGTTACTTTCAAACGCTTGCCGTTTTAGGGTGGTTTTCAGTTACATTCTGGCCATATCCAGGTATCAGAGTTAAAACCCTGCATTAGTATTTGCACAGTCTTAGGAATGTTGTATAGTTAAATAAATAAGGTTAGGCCTAGTTAACCCAATGACATGCATTGGCTCATTATTCTAGATTTGGTTGCAAATATGGCCTACTGCGGTCTTCATGAATATATTTCACAGATTTAAATAAATGGTAATGTCACAGAGACTAGAGTTGTTAGACTAGTTTAGACTATTTGGAAATTACCTTGAGGCAAAAGGTGCTGTAGTTGTATAAAGTTTTATTACTTCTTATTTAATGAAAACTGGGTGGAGATTTCATAGAGCTTGAAGGGAGAGTGTGGGGTTCCTAGTGAGAAAGGATAGTCCAACATGAATGACAAGCTGACTTGCAAAGGAAAAACTAGTGACTAATGCTTGGCTGTGTTTGGGCGGTATAGCCCATTAATAGCAGGTACCATTGCCAATAACATGTAAATATCTTTTGTACCAGATGTGTAAATAAATTATGTGTGGCATCATTGGCTATCGTCTGGAGAAACCATTCCGTCAGTCTATTTTCTGAAAACCAATGTCCGTTAAAGTAATTTATTTTCAATCAGTGCTCTGAAAACACTGTCCTTATTCATTTCATAGCTGGAAACATCAGCAAAGTTAGTCGTTTATATTTTGCTGATGCATTTATTTCTATGCACGCAGCTTATACTAAAGTAGGACATCCAGCACTGGAGTAGCTAGACAGGTTTCTTAACATACAAACACAAGTCTTGTGGCCCATCTAGCCCAGTATAGTGTTCTTACAGTGGCCAACAAGATGCCTATGGGAAGCAGGCAATGGTGTTCTCTTGTATTTATGATTCCCATCAACTGGTATTCCGAGGCATAACCTCCAGGATTAGTACTGTAGTCATTAATTGCCTTATCCTTACTAAATAGCTTGTGAGTAGTTGAAAACATTCAGCCTTTCAAAGGCTGGGATAAAATGGAATAATATTTAGGAATATGAAAACCACTGCAATACAGTGGATAGAAAACTGGGCCTGAAACACCTATGCTGAAATCCCTTCTTGGCTCCAGTCTACACATTTCATGCAAACACATAGGATCCAACTCCTCGGGGCTGGGGGGGGCTTTGTGCCCCCCAATAAAATATTTGAGGGGCCTGCTCCCCTAAAGTTGATGGACATTGCCATTTAAATTGTGTGCACGCACTGCTTCATGTAATAGATTATGTGGGGCGGAGCTTACCCTCCCTTATTTTCTTCAAGTTGGCCCCCCTGTGCAAAAGCATGTAATTGGTGTACAGTAGCTCCTTTTAAGGAGCAAATGCTGCTGCTTGTGGATGCAGTGAGACTGGAAAAAATGGTGGAAGGAACGAGTTGCTGTGCTGTTTGTTGTATGAGGACATTTGCATTGCTGCAACTGAAGTTCCAGGGTAAAGTGCTATTAGACTCTTGTTTTGCTTATGGGATTCCATTAGGCATCTGGTTGGCCATTGGGAGAAGACAATGCTGGAATAAATAGGCCTCTTATGTGTTCCCAACTGGAGCCAGTGGTAAGGAGCTGTTCTGTGGCTTTGAAGTGCTCACTGCTAAAGAGGGGTGGGGGGATTGCCTCAAAGGATTTCAGGGAGGTACAGCGTGGGCATGCCTAACTTACAAGGCAGCATTGAGGGCTAAAAGAACAACAGAACCTGGGAACCATCAAAGGCAGAAAGCTGACCCTAGACAAGTCAGCCTTAGGCTAACTTGAATTGAGGGGCAGCCAAGGGCATTTTGTTGCCCAGAATAGAGTAGCAACACCCCCTCCAAAGGTCAATTATATATATCTTAATCTTACATTTGTATCCCACATTTGTATCCCCCCTTTCTTTCAGCATGGCATTCAAGGCGGCGTACATGGGGTTCCAGGTAGTCACTCAACCAGGCACTGACCACAGTCCCAGACCTGCTTTGTTTCAGCAAGGCAATGACTTCATGTGCCTTCAAATCATACCCATGGCAAGTTATTTTGAGGCACAAAATCACACAAGTGCCTATCTTGCCCTCTGGCAAAAAATAATAAAAAGAAATTCGCTGACCATCAGTATTGTGCCTTTCCATGACATCACAAATCAGCTGCCTCATTCTCCATAAAGGCAGGGCCAGCCCTGCTTGAATCCCTTACTGATTCTTATTTGAGGCCTAAGCCTTATAGCCCACTTTCCAGGCTGGATGCTTTCCTTCCCATCCGCTCTATATCTGCCTTCCAGTGGCTCCCCTCCTTATTCTCATGACTTTAAATATAGTCAGTGCTTTTTTTCCTGGGGGTACTCAAGGGTACGCAGTACAGACACCCAAAGGTTAAAAGTGTGGCACTTACTGTAGCAACATGGTGAGTACTAGCACCTTTTTTCCTTTAAAAAAAGTACTGAATGTAGTCAATGTGCATTATAAACTCCACTGGAGAAAACTGTGGTGGGGGAGGGGATTTTAGAGCAGGGAAGGTTTGGTAGGAAAAGTGTTTTGCAACTCCTCCCCAACTGCACTGCCACTTCCTTTCACAGGGCGACTGTGACATGGTGTGTGTAATGAGTAGTTTGGGATGGAGCCCAGGCATGCCATTTGCCCTTGAGTTACTGACTCCCAACCTTTAGAATACTAGTTGTCTTTTTCATAGAAGACCAAATAATTCTTTACAAAAATATAAAACACAAATCATTATTGGTAATCATATCTTGTTCTGAAACTGCATAGAAAACACACAAGGATTTTTGATAATCTGGGAGTATTAGAATATCTATGTTACTGCTAATTACGATTCTGTTGCATACTGATTCAACAAACTGAGCATTGGTCATACTTCAGTGGCAAATTACCGGTAAGTCTCTTATGAAAATTTTCTGAAATGCAACTGAATTACATGAAGAAATCCTTAATGTAGAATCCATTTGTTTACAAAGATTTGTCTCACATTAGTATTAAAGCTAAACAACTAGTTTGTAATTTATGCAGTAGTTTGAGTATATTTTCCATTTTTTAAATAGGAGGGGAAAGTTTGGCCAAAAAAGCATGCAGAGTAGAAGAATTTGGCTTGTTGGTGGAAAAAAAACCCAATGCTTTTGGTTTGGGATAAATTATGTGGATTTAAACCTCTTAGTTTTTGCAACATATAGTGGTTTTAAAATAATCTATAGCACAACATTTGCAATTATGGCTAACCTCATATTAACTTTTTGGGGGCTGAACTGTTACAAAAGCAGTGTGGTTTCTAGAATATCCTCCCAAATCCAGCTGTTTCAAAGTAGTAATGTTGATAACCATGAATTGCTTCCCCAGCCATGGGCTCTTATTTACAAAATTATAGCATCGGGATGTCTCCTAGGATTTCCCATTTTCATTATTTTGCTGGTGGATATTTGTTTATACCAAGAATAGGAATCATGCATCCCTTACACATACCAAATAACATTAAATATAGTTTCAGTTCTTTGACTAGTTTTAGGGCATGAATGCAAGTGTGCTCTGCTGCTCTAAGACAGCCTTCCTGAGCTCTGGCAAACCCCATACATACCTGGGTGCTAGAGACCATGCAGTATGCAGGCTGTGCAAAAGCCCTGCTCTGCAGCTGTCCTGACGGCTCTGACAAGTCCATTTGGAATCTTCCCTTTCAGATTCCTTTAAAATGTGTCATATGGATCACAGTGTCTTGTGAAGAAGACTGTAACATTTATTTTGAAAGGTGACCTTTTAAAAAGAAATGGCTAAAATGATCAGTAGAATACTAAGTGCTGATTGAAAAACAACTACAAACCCTTCAGGGAAATGCCAGTCATTTATTACTTTGCCCCCAAAGATTGCTGCTGTTGTATTTCACCAAGCATGTGTTCTACTACTCCATCACCCTAATCATGTGGCAACCCTATGATTATCATTATGAAGAAGTGCATTTGTTATCGTGAATATGCAACATGACAGAGCGGAAACTAGGGAAAACAGAAGGGCGAATGAGGCAGGGATGGGGATCCTGTGGCCCCCCAGAAGTTGTAGAAGTACATGCCATGCTGGCAGGGGATAGAAGGAATTAGGACAGTATGGATGCAAGCTTCAGGGAATTACAAATAAGGAGAGTGCTGCTGTGCTCATGCCTTCCTTGCAGGCTTCCCATAGAGATCTGGATGGCCACTGTGAGAACAGGATGCTGGACTAGATGGGGCTTTGGACTGATCCTGCAGGACTCTTATTATGTACTTATGCACTACCAGGCCAGGGTAGCACAGATTGCAGGATAGCACAACTAGCACAGATGTTTGATTTGAGAAGTGTCAGTTTCTACTTCAGCTCTCATGCAAAGGTAGTTTAATATTTAGGATAGTACAGTCTTAATTGATGGGTAGAATCTTGAAAAGGAGTGTTGCATAGCAGTAATTTCACTGGCTTTTTTCTGCATTCTCAGAAACTGAATTGAATATAGTATCTATGACAGCATTGATGATTTGGAACTTCAGCTTTGAGAAATAATTATTTCAACTGAAATAGGCAAGGCTATAAATCAGCAGAAAAGAGATAACACTCCTGGCCATGACAGATAACTTCAAAACTGTTCAGAACCCCGGAAGATTATAGCAAGCTATATTTACATAATGGTCTGATTTGGAGGCATGGCTAGGTAAAAGGGTGTCTATGATACGAAATAAAAGGGAACCTTATTGTCTCTAGCTGAAGGAAGAGAACAATACTCATCGCTCCTCCAACAGGTCTTCTGTATTATCATTCTGGCATTAGATGAAAAATATACGGATAGGGGGTTACTCCAAATTCAGGTGGTACCTGATCTGGTGGCCAAGCAACACATTACAGGATGTGGCAACAAGAAGTACAAGAGCATGCACATTTCTGCTCATCAGCAAGTAGTAATAATAATTACATGGTATAATCTCACAATATGTGAGGGAGCCTGATTAATTGATTGAAAAGCCTGGGGATGTTATCACTGAAGAATCATTTTGACTTGTAAAAATGCTAATTGTGACTAGAAAATTGGTGTCTTGTCTAGATAGGCTAGAGTTCCTCATTTACAAATTCAGTAATGTACTACTTTAATTGTGTAGACTTGCAACAAAGGTCGCCAACATGCAGCTGTGTTTGCTCGTACCTCCTATGGTACCTGCAAAAATCTCAGTAAATTTCCCGTAAAACAACAACAACAGAGTGTACAAAAAGACTGTCTAGCTCAGCATCTCCTACATTGAATGCAGCCCCTTAAATATGCCCACATTTCATTGGGTTCCCAGATAGGTCACCCACCTTCACATCTATTCTTAACAGAGGAAAGGTGTAAGGAACTGCTGTAGGTGCATTTTTCCATTGACAAGGCAGCAATCAGGAAGCATGCCTGCACTATTTTGTGGCCTTGTCTCTTCCTTGTCTTTGAAATGTGGCAACCATTTTGTGGTACATCTGATCCCCATGACAGTCATTTTGTAACAGGTATGCACAACCCTTTTTTCAAAATTCCAAACATGCCCATTGGTTCCTAAAGCTAGGTGGCCCCTTATTTACAGCAGTGCTTGCTGTGTCATATGAAATAAAGTTTTCTATGATTTTTGAGTTATGCAATAACTTCTAGATCAAGAATATGAAACAACCATGGTGAATCCACAGGTTTAACTAACCCTTCACTTCTGTGCTGAAGTCTGGGCAGAAATCTCCTCTAAAATTCTATTTGCATTGTAAGGAAAGCATTAATTAGTGTAATTAGTGTCAATGGAAATTTCTCTACTAATGCAGATAGCAGATCTTTTGGTGGTGGATGGAGAGGGACTTTTATTTGGCCATAGCAGGGGCAAAAGGAATAAAATTCCCCTTCCCTCGATGCATAGGCTCAGATTCCTAGGAGCCCAGACAATTTCAGCCTCCAATTTTTTTTTGAGGGGGTTGGAGCCCCTCAATATTCAGAGGAAGTTTTGTGTTGTTGCATTGGGCTCCCCTGATTGTCTGGCGCCTCTGCCTCCATAGTCCCAATCCAGGCAATGGCCGTTTACTGTTAAAATAGAAATATGTGGTGTTAAATAAATATGTTTAATGTGGCATGTAGTTTGCTTATCTGCTTGGAATAGTAAAGGCAGACAGTGAAGTGTTCTAAAAATATTTTTCCCTGAAAAATCTCTCCACAACTCATTCTGGAAATAACCTTCTGTATGCAAACAATTTCATTTCACTTGAAATCATATCCCACACACACTACAAAGCTCAGCTAACAATTATGTATCAGAACCATACACATTTCTTTACAAAAAAGAAAAAGAAACGTACATAGGCCACATGAAAAGCAACAAGTATCTTGCCATATCTGCCAAGAGATGATCCACATATGACAGAATGAAGTAGATAGCTGAGGAAGTATAAGCTTGAACTGTACTACTTCATATTGCAGGCGTGGGAGGGGGGTGTAATCTTTTTGAATACTCTGCCATGTAAAAATATATCAATCCTAATTCGTTTGCACAAAGATTGTGGGATGGTTATATAAGATTAGTTCTTTATTGGATATGCGTTATGATTTGTTTTTGAAGAGGTTGTATGATGTTGTGTCAAGTAATTGTTAACCCATATTTCCCAATCATTTTATTTATTGCATAAAGTTAATTTTTAAAGTGGTTTTAAGAGTATGAGGTCTACTTTAATTGCACAGCCTGAATTTGCTGGTGTGTGATTGAATCATACCCACAAAACAGTGGCAGTCTGGAAGTGCCTTAATATATCAGACAGATTGTAGCCCTCTCCCTGACCTGCTGCCTAACATTGAAGAGCTTTTGATTTGAGGGAACATTAAAAAACTAGTTTCAGTTCAGTTTGGTGTGGTGCAGTCCAGAATGCTACCGGATCAGTCTATGCGCCTTCTTTTGCACAACTTATATAAAGCAGAAGTTTTAAAATACTGAATCTTGCTTACAGTTGTGCTTTGTTAGATTTCTAGAGAGAACTTTTACCAGCCTTTGAATTGTATATTTACACCACTTCTGGTGGGCCTGTTAGTTTAATTATTAAGATTATTGCATGGCTACTTTTAACAAAGCATCATCACTAAGCTGGTTGGCTCTGTTTGAGTGTATATATACCAAAGGAATGGATCCAGGCTTGGTAATGCTTAGAGTAGACTCATTGAAATCAATGGGACTTAAATTAGTCGTGGTTAACAAGACTTGTCTATGTCAATGGGTCTGTTACAATCATGAATAGGCTTGGCTCCAACCCAAAAATATTACAGGGAACATTGGTCTGTTTTTGTTTTTTACATCAGCTATTTCTTTTCAAAATGATTGTATTAAAAATGACTGCATCTAAGGAGCAGACAGATTATTTTTGAGATGTTAACACAGAATATTGAAATTTAGGATTGCAAAAATGTTCTAAGGTTACAGAAGCATACTCACCTTAGGATGGACATTATAGTGAATGACTGCATTTCATCCTTCATACTTTGAAATCCCACCCCCACCCCCTGAAATTTCATTAGAGATAATGGAATATGGCTAGTCACAGATAGCTAAAAACATAATAGAGTGAATTGAGTGCATTTTTAAAAAATGAAATATACTTTAGAAGTCATGGTGATGGAGTTCCAGGGCCTGGTATCTCCAATACGAAATAAACATTTCTAGGAAAAGCTGCATCAAGAGATAGCATTTGAGAGGTGGGCCACTTTGAAAGATGAAGGATCTTATGATGTAACCTTCAAAATACAGTGTATGTAATATGTTGGGCAATTATCCTTTAGCTGAATTCAGAAACAACTGTTATTATTAGTTTCCCCCCCTTGTATTAATATGCACACGCACACACACACACACACACACACACACATACACATATCTCCCAGCCTGCTTCTTATTTGCATCCCACTGTCTCCAAAAACAAATTGTTATATTTATGGCATATTTAATATACTAATCTTTAAAGATGTTTAGGGTCTCTGTTAAGACATGCAAAATACAGGTTTGAAAGCTGGCTTTATTAACAGGCAGCAGCTGCCATCCAATTCATATCTTTGTTTTTTTCTATGCACCTTTTTTTAGCAGGTTAAGTTACTTACAGATTTCAGATGAGAAAGACTGCATACATCAAACTCCTAGATATTCTCAGATGTTTTTACTATAGGTTTGATTAATCATGTCTCAGATTAGAACAAGTATGTGATCAGAGGCTAGTAGAGATGTAGGACCTGTGGTGTCTAGATGTTACTGGACTTCCAGCTCCTATCATTTCTAACCATTTGCCATGCTGGCTGGGTGATAGGAATCCTAGATTTTCTGGAGGGTATGAACACAAAGCATTTCCTATTTATTATGCCTGATACCTGATGGTTGTCATAGTCAGAACTGACCTACTGAAATGGACTTAAATCTTTTGATTTCATTTGGTATGATTACTCCGAATATGATTGAGTTAGATATCACCCTAAATTTATAAATTGCTTCATCACTAAAAAAGCAGTGTGTAAGGCAATGCATAATAAACCCCATTAAGAATACAGATATATACCGTTGCTCCAAGCATTATATGTCTAGTTCCATATATTTTCCATTAAATTATGAGCACTTATATAACTATCCAATGAAATATATACATATGAGATAGAAATGGTTCCTACAAGAAACATCTGGAACAAGGGCTCATATCCCAGGTGTGGCAATAGAGTTATGAGCAGGCCATCCAGCTGACTTGTGCTGGCATGAGGACTAGAAATTCAATATGCCAGTGCACCTAAATTTTAAGATACAGTCTATTAGGAACCAACCAAACTGTAAATCACCCCAAATGCTTCAAATAAAAAATGTCAAAAGTCCTAAAAGAAACAATGTCATGCATGAATACATTATATATATTTATTATTTACATTAAATATGAAAGTATATTAGGCATAGAAATCCCCATAGACAAAGTTTATTATAACCTCAAACTGCAAATGTCCCTTATGCTTTCCAAAACAAATAAAACTGATTCAAGTGTTGAGTTTTGGCCTCCTGTTCTTGAATACCTGCTCAAAATAGCCAATAGTGCAATCCTACCCACATCTACTTGGCAGTAGAGTCAATGGGATTTATACTCCTTGGCCTGAGCCTATGAATACCTTAGAAACAACAGATACAAGACTGTCAAACATATAGGTCCTATGTTATAGGCAGTCTTAAATGCTCCAAAGCAAGTTAGATAGTAAAAACATGCTGTATTATCCTTATGACATGAGATTGATTCATCTGCTTACACGACATCAAAGTTATGTTGATTGTCAACATAATAGCTGAGCTGAGCGGAGCGGAGCAGTGCAACACAGCAGTAAGTCATACTCTGCAGAGTTGCAGATGACTTGCAACTATTTATATTCTATGCCAAGACCATACTGAACTAGAACAGAGCTTTTTAATACTAGTTTCTATTTCACTACATGTTTTTTTTTTAACGTGGGATCATATCACTAGAAAATGATGCCAGTAATTGCCGACTGATTGTGCCAAACTCTGTCACCATTTTGTGTCTGGTGGTTCTCAGTAGTTTTCAACCAAGTGGGCCCTGAGGGCAGAAGATTTTAGGAGCCTCCCCCCCCCCATGCTCATCCATACAATGTTTATTATATGTGTCCAAAACAAGGTTTTTCATCTAAATTTGTCTAGCCTCAGTTTCAAGCCACTTTAATGTTATTGTGCCCTTTTTGCTTCAAGGGAGCCATAATGCATTAATTGTGCACCTTGCATAATATCTGTTACACCATAGAAAATCGTGCCTTTGGACAAATTGATGTATTTTGAATTGCTGTGTTTGTCAATGAAAGAATAAATACATAGCTATCTTTAATGTTAGCTTCATTAACATTTAGTGCTACTATAGAGAGTTTACTGCCCAAGAACAATCCAGACTATTGACCACTCCAGTGTACTTCTGGAGTGACACCATTTGGTTTGCCAGAAAACAATGCAAACAAGAGAACAAGCAAAGAAACCAAGATTGTTGAAATAATGAATAACCCTGATTTCCTACCCCGCCCCGCCCCCGGCACTGAACTGTGTTCTTTGATCTTTTCTGTTCTGAGTGTTGAAACATCTGCCAAGAAAAAACAACTGTTGCTGAAACACCAAAGTCCCGTTTGTTCCACTCCAGAGATGAAAATGCATTTCTCTCTTTACACAGCAGCTGAGATGCAACATTAAAGCATTAAGGCTCAACGAACCAGTGGCTTTTCCTGCTGTTGGTTTTACTAGCCCCTTTGTTGGTGTGAATATTGGATGGAGTTTTACTTCTGCTTTGATTTGTGCTTGCAGAAGCTATTGTTCCATAACCATAAAGCTGATTCAAAGTGTCCGTATTTTGCAGTGCTTAATACCTGAGCAGTATGCATGCAACCTTTGCAACATTGCTATTTGGCGTTCATTCTTCAGTCTCCTAATGGTGGAACGAGCTTGAAGCCACCACTCTTGAGCATATGCAGAGTTGTGGTGGAGGGGCAGGTTAAAGCCTTCATTGCCCAGGTATCCCAATATCAATATTATTGTCCCTGGCACCCAGTGATCTTTTCCATGTTGCCCGGTTGATGGCTGATCAGCCTGGCAGTCAGGAAAAGTGCACAGGGGTCCCTGAATCTTGGCGCCCTGAATGAAGAGCAGCTGAGGGACATATGTTAACCCATGGACTGACAATTATCCACACCTATCCTGGGGTACAATCCTGATTCCACATTAGTCAAGCTGCACTTTGTCTAGACAAAGAGCAAACCCTGTTGTATATATATTGTTGGGAGATGGCCCTTATTTGCTCATTTCTACTGTAGGGCATACTGACCTTGGCACTGTATTTTTTTGGCAAACAGAATCCTGCAATAGTGAAGCTTGCTTGACAAGGGCACATGAAATTCTTCTTTTCTTGTATCAAAATCACATTTGTGGTGAAGCACTCCCTACTCAGTAATTAAAGCAAGCAGTATGGTGAATAATGCTCAGTATTCTCCTCAGCATAACAGTACAAATGAATTCAAATAACCAAATGCTTCTCAGCAATAATTCAGTCTTCCAAACACTAATTCTTGGCAATTTCTGCAAATTAAACAACTGTGATCGTCTGCAATGCAAATGCTACCAGAGCCATTATTGCTCTGGAGAAGGCTTAATGTCTTCCTGGATTTCTACAATGCTAATGCATTAATGTAAAACGTTCCCCTAGACTCACTGCATAGGGTGCTTTTGCAGGCTACGAGGGTAAGCCTCAGGTCAGGATGCCTGTCTTCCCATAACAAAATAAGTTCTCAGGTCAATTCAGCCCTTCTTCTATTGATCTTTGCCAGGGGTTTATCTATCAGACATAAATCTCCTTGGGTTTCCTAAATTATGGAGGACCAGACTCATGCCTGAAACTGATAGAGAGATGTGCAGCTATTCTAAAGCCACTTCCATATGCTTTGGGATTATTCTGTAATCCTTTCCTTCTGTTCTTAAATTAACCATATAATTTGTACCATATTGGATAAATCCTTTAAGCTATCGCCTCAGATTCACCAGCTGTATTTTGTACATAAGACAAAGAAAAGCTCAGTTGCAAAAAAAAAAAAAAAATCACTAGTTTCATATAGCATTCATACAAGCTAGACTTGAAAAGTAGAATCACATGTTTAATCCACATTCGTATGTGAATCCAGATGCATGTTGTGAATGTATGAACATAGGCATTTAACCATCAGTGGTGGAAATCAGATTTAAGTGACTGTCAACATTCACATGGGAACATATTCACAGCACATTTGTTTAACATCAAACAGGACTTTGGGCAGGAAACTTACATTGAGTATGGTATGTTTTATGCCAGTACCTTTGCTTGCTTCCGCGAGAATCTAGTTATGTGATCAAGCTATTTTTGAATGGATGTCATTTCTACTTGGGTAGTCTCATTGGGTGAGCTATGCCCCCAAAGGAGATCTATGTATATGTGTTTATCAGTTACAGTTTGTGGTGTAGGCATGTCTTGATAAGAATACATTTATGGACAACTTTGGTGGGGTGGTTCTCCAAGCTTCAGCTTTAGCTAATATTAGGTACTCCATAGTGCATTGTGAGGTAGATGGAGAACAGCTTTATCAGAGCAAGTGGCAGTGCAAAATTGCAGACGCAGGAGCCTGATCCAGATTGGGACCACTGGAGGAAGCAAAGGGATTTTGAGAAAATTCCACCCCTAATGCAGAGTTGTGATTTATGGTCATGGTAACCAATTTGTTACAATTGTATTTGATTGGAGCTGTCATCCCGATGCAGGATTTATGAGAAAAGCTGTCATTCGTTCACCAATGACAATTTCCTGTAAGTGGAAACTTTTTTTCTACTCTGAAATACCGGCAGCAGAGATTACAACAGTGTCTATACTAAAAAAAAAGAAGAAGTTGAAGGCCTTTTAGACTAAGACAATAGTATGTAAGAGACTCGATCTTTACTAGTTTTAAGACATGCAGTGGAGCCAATTTAATTCCAGTGGGCCATTGGCTCTTCTTAGTCATGTAATTGAGTTTTAATGCTTGACTGTACCGTTTCTGTTGTGTTGGTAATTTGTTATTTTCTATTATATTAGTGCATTGATTATATTTTTCACATTTTGCAAGCTGCTCTGTGTAGCTTTTGAAAGAAGCGTAGGGTATAAAATACAACTAACTAAATATGTGATGGTGACTCTAATGCTTATGGCATCATATTCCACAAAAAGCTAGGACTGCATCCTCTGTGGCAAGAGCTGTGGTCACCTGCCCATTACTTTTCAGGCATGGGACAGGTAAAACCGTGGGACCAGCCTGAAAGGGAAGAACTGGGGGCTCACCGATCCTTCCTTTCTAGTTGCTGGTTTAGTGCTTTTTTGAATGTGGCACCTTTTTCTGTCACCTTACAGTGTGTAGAATTGCAGCTGACAAGGAAAAATTGGGGGTCCATATAGAATGCACTCTCATTCCTTCCTTAGCAGTTGCAGCCAGCAACCTTCCTTTGCACCCATAGCTTGAATTCAAGCTATGGCTGCAAAGGGAAGAAAGGACAAATTGGGAACTCATTTCTAATTCTTCCTTTGAAGTGGAATCATCTGATGCCATATGACTGACAGGTGGGCGACAGCTCTTGTCTTGCCACAGAGGATGCAGTCTACCTGTCAAAATAGTCCACAAGTGTGTGTGTGTTTTGGATCCATCCCACCAGCCAGATCCAGTTTCCAGTGATTGCATGACTGAAGGACATAGTACTTATGTGAGAAAGTCGTTTCACTTCTGAGTGGGATGGGGTGTGGTCAGATCATGTGGCCTCCACACACAGCGGGGGCTGGCGAAGCCCCATGTCATGGCCTCTGGCGTGGCTTACCCCTTTTAAAGCACAGTGCAGCAAGGGGATCTCCCTCTTGTTAGATTGGATGTATCAATATATTTATCTGGAAGGCTAGAAAAATGGGACGAGGTTAGTGAATAATGTTTCTCTCCCATTTAATTTTCCCAGTGTAAAAATCCTTCTCCCTCCAGCTGTTGTTTGACTTGCTAGGTAGAAATACTAATGCTGTCTTGTGTCTGTATTTTTGTCCAGAACAGCAAATAGCAAACAATTTCAGCTCTAGTTCAATTCCTCTCCCACTATCTGATCTATTTGGGAGCCCCTGGTTTGTTTGTTTGTTTTTTTAAAAAAAAACCAAAACAATAACAAACATTAGCAAGCCAGAAGTTCCAGTCATGGATCTTTTGCATAACTTGAACTTTGGCCCTAAAATGACATTTGGACTAGGGACTGTACTCCCAACTGTGGCAGATTTCAAAAAGCACCCAAAATGTGAAAAATAGGCAATATAATATACTTAGTGCTTATAATAATAACAACATGAGTTTTTGGTGGCATTTCTTTCCACATATCTGTTTCTTGAGCTGCTGTAGTTTATATATTTTTAAACACCATTCATGTTGTGAATGTTCATGTTGTGTTTCTTGTGGTGGTTGTCTTGTATCTTCCAGCTCTTTTAAAAGACAGTGTCTACAATATGGAATGCAGACACAATCTGGAACCACTCAAACTTGATTTCAAATTACTATGGTGGAGTTTCTTTTAGAGTTCTGGCTCTCTGCTTGTGGTTTTGCCTCCCAGCAATGCTTGAATGTGGACAAACTGCTGGCCCAGTTTCTGTCTTGTCTTTGCTAGCAAGCTTATTTCCTCTTTCTGGTAGAATAGGTTCTACAGTTTTCCATTGTAAAGTTGTTAATCCACTCATCCTGCTGTGGTTTCACATAAAGTTTTACCCAACAAATACAGTGATAGCTAAAGCTCAGTGTGGATTTCAGCTCTATGATGGCCAGCTTTTTGTGATCATGTTCTCATACAAAAGTTTTTGAAAACCCAAGACTAAATCTGACAGCAAACTGGTAAACAGATATTGCTCTTCTGTCATTTTTAGTTAAAGAAAAACAAACCTTGTAGATTCTTAAGCTTCATATATGTGTATAAGAGAAAGAGAGGTCCTGCTCACTTGATCAAAGAGCTATAGATCAGTCAGTTTTCATTTGTTTGTTAGTACTTTAATTTCAATTTTTCAGATCCTTTTCTACCCACATAGGCTGCCTCCTGTGATGGAGAATACTGTGCAGGGATCATAGGGAAGAGCCTATGTAAACAGAGCATGCTACTTGAGACAAAAGAAGGTATCGCAGTACATAGTAGAACTATGGGCATCTAGTAAGATTGCTCACCTAGCTTAGCAGCCCCAAAGAACAAATCACCAAAAAGCTTTGAGAGGTCCAGAAACATAACCAGTGTTACCATCTTCAGACATCTGAACCCTGAATGCACCATTCCTCCATTTCTCTTCACTTGGGAACTTGGAATGACAGAGATAAATGAAAGGGAAATAAACAGACCATGTATTCCAGATATTTGATCATGTTTCCTCAAGATTTATGAATTATGTAGAAAACAAAGAAACCTTTGTTTGGATCCAGACATAGAGTAGACCCACGGAAATAATTGAGACTTTAACTAGTCTTTTTGAAATCTACCCCCTCCCAAAGCTTTTGAATTTTTTGTGGGGGGTTTTTGGAGGGGGGCTGTATGTTGCAATGACGGTGGCTTACTCACCTGCACCTGTTTTACAACACCTTGTCTGAGATAGCCTTTTATTATTTAGAATTGTCAACAATTGTCTCTTCACTGAGTTCAAGTGCATAGTTCCTTAATGTTTACTCACATGATTTATGGTCTGGATCTTTATCATCCTCATGGCTGTAGGGTGACTAGACTCAAATGAGAACAGGACTCCAATATATTTAGTAGTGTAGAGGTTGGAATTTATAAAGGAGAAGCTGAAATATTACAACAAGCTGGCAAAAGGAATAGCCTCTTTGCCATTTTACTGGAAAAAATAAGACTTTATACAACCAGTTGTAGTAATTGTTCAGTTTTCTGGTTTAGTACTGCTTTGTTTCAGGTGTTAATGTAGCAGAAAGTTAATGTATAAACTATACTTAGGAAAATTAAGAAAACATCAAAACAGAGGAATGTGAATTGTATAATTTATTTTCCCAGGCAGTTATGATCTTTGAGTTTAAAGGCCCAAATAATCTAAAATGTCAAACACACATGTAAGATAATGAACTTGTAGATGAACTAGACACTGTTCATCCTTCAGACCCCCAAGAACTTAATTCAAACTGAGTGAATGGGCAAAAATTGAAAATGCAATTCAGTGTAAACAAATATTAAAGTGTAGGAGCAAAAAAAAATCTCATTTCCACATATACACTCATGGAGTTTGAACTGGTGGTGACTGACCAGGAATGGGACCTATGACTTGTAGTGCATAGGTTGGTGAATTGCCAATATTCACAGAACAGGCATGAACTCCTACCTAACACTATTCTCCATTCCATTCTAGTTTGTCAACAACTTTCTTGGAAAACCAGTGCCCAGAAGTGGTTCAAATGTGGCTTTGGTTACAGTTTTAGTACAGTACATAGTGCCTTCAGGAAAGGACATAGGTTGCCATGGCTGGCCCAGTCTGGCTTGTGTTAAAACACAGCAAGTATAAAATGCTCAATAATGCTTCTAGGCTTCCTCTATCATAGACTGGCATCTAGATGTTCTGCCTTCTCCCACAAGTTCTCTACCTGCATTCTCTGCCTTGTTCAACAGATTCTGGATTCCACATTCTCTACCAGAGGCTCTTATGTATAATTTTCAGAAAACACCACTTGAGGAGAGAATGAACCCTTGGAAGCACCACAATTCTGAAAATGATAGCCACATAATCAAATACATCTTCTGCAGAGTATAAACTTAAAGTCATTACTCAGCAAGATGGCTTTGAAAATAATTGCTGTAATTCTGATGACAACTGATGACAAGGAAACTAGACCAGCACAGGGGAATCAGTTTACACTGCTAGCCTTGTAGGACTCAGCTTCCAGGCTTGGTTTACTTCACCCAGTTGTGCTACTATTGGATGACACATTTTGGGCAAGTGCTAGTTGCAAAGGAATACTTGCTGGCTTGGTATATCCTCACATTTGGTCAGGCCTGCCTGGCTCATTTTGGGTAACATCTAATCACCCTCCCAGCAGTGCACTTCATTACATATCTGCCTGCTTTGCCTTTCTTCCTGCATTGCCTTTGGTAGCAACATTCAGTTTTTGAGAAGAATCTGAATGAGATATTGGGGGCTTTCTTAGGATGGTCATAGGTCCTACTTTACAGAGTGCCACTTTCTATTTAAAGAGCTGTCAGTGGAGAATCCTCTACTGAAGGAGGCTCTTATCTGGTCCAAGTCTAATTTCAATATAATTATATGAAGGGAGAGCAGAGACCTTGAAGTTCTCCATCAACAGCACTTGGCAGATGACTGAGAAGACATAGAAGTCACTTGGTCACAGTCTTCCCCACTATGATGAGATGTATTTTGTTTCTATTTAGATTATAGACCTTATTTATAATTTTGCATTTATACCCATAAATTAGCATATGCAAATGTCATACAAGCTTGTGTCATTTCGGGTGGCGGGGGGTGGATGCCTAAGCGGCCACACTAGACCCTCTGTCATTGTTACTCTCCATGGAGTTTTTTCTGTATCCCAGGATGGGGGGAACAGTGACCATGCATTAGTAGCCAGCTGCCCTAAGCCAGCCACTGCTGGACTTAAACTATCTTCCTGAATTATACACTGTCCTAGTTGCGCCTGCACAGTAGAAACCACAATCCTCTTGGCCTAGGGAGTCAGATGACCCCAAAGAGCTAATCTACTTGTGTAATCAGTAATTATAGATCTAATATTGTCTCCAGTTATGATAGTTAGAGCTAAGACTGTTTAACTTATTCTTGTGGTTACTTTCACTTTCCTATGTAGTGTGTATGCTTCTTATTCTGGGCCTATATATTAAATAAACAAGAATTTAACAGTGGCAATGAGAAAAAAACCCAGATGTGCCATTCTGTGGAAAAACTGAGGATTTTAATGCAGAAACAGAAGAATGGCAGCAATATGTGGACATAAGTAAAGGTAAAGGGACCCCTGACCATTAGGTCCAGTCGTGTCCGACTCTGAGGTTGCTGCACTCATCTCGCAATACTGGCCAAGGGAGCCGGCGTACAGCTTCTGGGTCATGTGGCCAGCATGACTAAGTCGCTTCTGGTGAAGCAGAGCAGCACATGGAAACGCCATTTACCTTCCCGCCTGGAGCAGTACCTATTTATCTACTTGCACTTTGACGTGCTTTAGAACTGCTAGGTGGGCAGGAGCAGGGACCAAGCAACAGGAACTCACCCCATCATGGGGATTCGAACTGCCGACCTTCTGATTGGCAAGCCCTAGGCTCTGTGGTTTAACCCACAGCGCCACCCGTGTCCTATATGTGGACATACTGGGCCACTATTTCCTTGCTAATGTAATCACTGAGGTGACAAACAAAACACAGCATTTCTCAGTGCTTGTGGATGTTCAACTTATTCCCTTTTAAGAAGCTTGTTAAAACCACAAAAGCCAGAGGAGAAAAGTTTGGCAGAGTTGCAAAAGATCTTGTCTGACCACTATATTCCAAGGCCAAGTATAATTGTGAAACATTTCAAATTCCATAATAGGAGGTTGAAGGAAGGT